>NC_041393.1:354237173-354266332 GCF_002162155.2 Triticum dicoccoides
AGTTCGAGTATATTGGCCACATATGAAAGTCATGTAACCTGGTTTTATTTTGCACATCATGGTGTCCATGTCACCCTTCTTCTATCTCCCGTCCTCTCTACTTGTCTCTGTCATCCCTCCAACTTCCATGGCTCTGCATGTAGAAGACCTTTCTCCCCTCCATCTTTCCCTTCCACTCCCATGATACTCTGCACGTAGAAGACCTATACACAGCCATGCGCCCACACGCTCAACGGCCACCTGAGCTTGCTCTCAGTGCTCATGACATACGATCAGTCCCCTTGAAAGAAACGCTCGTCAAACTAACGGCAAAAGAACATGCCTTGTTTCTAAGGCGTCCTGCTTTAGACGGTTAAGCGATAAGGCGCCCTGACAGCGGCTTGGAAATATGCCTGCTTTAGGCGCTTAGGCGTCAGAGCGGGTGGTGCTCGCCTTAGGTCGCTTTACCACCTTGTAAACAATGACAACAGGCAGAACAGACGATTATAATTTAGGATTAGGGGCAGAATGGGGAGGTGATAAGTGGGGAATTGGGTACGGGCTGGTCTTGAGCTACGTACTATGCACGCACCAGTGTCTTCTATTCCTGCTAATGGTTGCCAATTCCGCACTTCTTGATGTGTACCGTTGGTAACTCTTTGGTTGTACGACTGCTTTTCCTTGTAAATTTTGACATGCCAAGTTGGACATCTGGTCATCCAGCTGTATAACCCCATGCGCTTGGAGTGCTCCCCTTCCTTGAGGCAGAATATCAAACAGGTTCCAGCTGGGCAGGGTGAAAGAACATGCGGTGCCCCATGTTTGGTTTTGGTAATTGATGACAATCTTTATAGACTAATGGTTGTCTTGAGTTATATTTGAAGGATTTGTCCATAGGCTTTTCTTGAAGTCCATGTGTTGGTTTCAAGGAGTTTATGAGTTGACCAAGGTGCTATTAAGGAATTATCCAAAGATTGGTCATGTGAGTGTTGAGCTTATTGCAAGCATGTCTTGAAGAAGAAGATTGTGTGATCATTCATGTTTACCTTCAAGACATCATCCAAATGAAGAGAGTTGGAAAGATTCAAGGTTGATCAAGACTCAGTCAAAGAGTGAATCAAGTTGATCAACACACAAAGCGTAGAATATGTACCGAGAGGGATCAAGCGATCCCATGGTATGGTAAACACTGTCAATTACGCTTTGTGTACTAACCCATGATCTTCGTGAGAGTTCTTTGTGGGGTTAGGTTGTGGTGTGCAAGTTCAAGTGAAGCATCACGAAGAGATCAAATGCTTGAAGCTTGTCGTCCATTGTGGTGACAATGGACTTGTGAAGATGTGCGGAAGAGAGGCTCACCCACAGTGGAGTATGGGGGAGCAATCAACTAGTCTTCATCGCGCCAACGCAATCAAGAAAGGTGGTCCAACTTGAGGGAGTCAAGATCGTCATCATCTAGCACAAGTGGACTTTGTGCAAGGCAAAGGTTTGCCCTTGATAGGTTTTCTATTTTACCGGTCTCAAGGTCGTAGTTGGGAGACCGGGTTTTAGGATCGATTGCCGTACTATCAAGGGGGGCTCTCGATGAGTTGCTTGATCGTATCGTTCGTAGAGAGCTCAAACCATTGCATCCTTGCATCATCTTTATTGGTTTTTGTTTGGTTCTTCTCCTTGTGAGATTTGGAGCTTATGGTCATCTTGATGACAAGCTCGAGTTCATCGAAAACGGAGTTCACATGCATCTTCTATGATGTTCTCGATGTTGGAGGTTCTGCCGATTCTTCTCTGATGGAGTGTTCACTCCTCTATATCTTAGGCATACCTCCCTGCCTCTTCTTACTATAACCAGTCGCTGTTTTGATGCTACTCGTTGTCTTGTATCCAACAAGCTTGAGTTTGCTCAATTCGGAGCTCATATGAAGAAGTTATGGCAGTTTTGTTTTCTCCCTGCGGTAGTACCGCGGTGGAGTATCAACAAGCTTGTAGCGTCAAGCGGTAGTACCCCCGATTGGGCGGTAGTACCGCTCCGGTCGGGCGGTAGTACTGCTACTGCATTACTGCCGCCGTACTCTGCTCTGCCCTGCCTCTTTTGGACCCGTGTTCTGCTCCTCCAGCGGTAGTACCGCTGGGGTGAGCTGTAGTACCGCTTATAAGCGGTACTACCGCCCCAAGGTTCGTGTTTTGCTGCTCCTTTTCCCTGCTTCTTCCGCCCGAGCGGTAGTACCGCTAGTGTGCGGGCTGAGCTCATAACGGTTGGATTTTCCCCCTCCTATAAAAGGGGGTCTTCCTCCCCATTGAACCTTATCCTTTGAGCTCGTGTTCTTCCCCCATTGTTGACCTTCTCCGAGCTTGCTATCTCTCAATCCCTCCATGGATTCTTGCTAGTTTTGGGGGAAAAAGAAAGAGGAGATCTAGATCCACATTTCCACCAATCACTTTCTCCTCTATGTGAGGGGAACCCCTTGGATCTAGATCTTGGAGTTCTTGGTGTTCTCCTTCTTGTTCTTCCTCTCATTTTCCTCCCTAGCATTAGTTGCTTCGGTGGGATTTGGGAGAGAAGGACTTGAGCACTCTGTGTGCCCTTGACATTGCATTTGGTGCATCGGTTTGAGTTCTCCACGGTGATACGTGGAAGTTTCAAGTTGAGAAGCTTATTACTCTTGGGTGCTTGGTGCCCTTGAGCTTGTTCCTCTTGGGTGCTTTGGCGCCCTAGACGGTTGGTGGTGCTTGGAGCTCAATCATTGTGGTGTAAAGCTCCGGGCAAGCGTCGGGGTCTCCAATTAGGTTGTGGAGATCGCCCCGAGCAATTTGACGGGTACCGGTGACCGCCCCCAAGGGTTGCCAAAGTGTACGGGTTCGGTGACCGCCCCCAAGGGTTGCCATTTGTACGGGTTCGGTGACCGCCCTCAAGGGTCCCTTAGTGGAATCACGGCATCTTGCATTGTGCGAGGGCGTGAGGAGATTACGGTGGCCCTAGTGGCTTCTTGGGGAGCATTGTGCCTCCACACCGCTCCAAACAGAGATTAGCATCCGCAAGGGTGTGAACTTCGGGATACATCGTCGTCTCCGCGTGCCTCGGTTATCTCTTACCCGAACCCCTTTACTTATGCACTTTACTTTGTGATAGCCATATTGTTCTTTGTCATATATCTTGCTATCACATAGTTGCTTATCTTGCTTAGCATAAGTTGTTGGTGCACATAGGTGAGCCTAGTTGTTGTAGGTTTTGTGCTTGACAAATTAACCACTAGGTTTATTCCGCATTTGTTCAAGCCTAAACCGTAATTATTTTAAAGCGCCTATTCACCCCCCCCCCTTCTAGGCGACATCCACGATCTTTCAATTGGTATCAGAGCCTCGTCTCTCTTTGTTAGGCTTAACCGCCTAGAGAGTAAAGATGTCGACTAGGGGATTAGGATTCTCTGACACTCTTAGTTTCGATGGCACAAATTTTGATGTTTGGGTAATTCGCATGCTTTATCTCTTTAGGGTCATGGACCCAAATCTAGAGCGAATTGTAGATATGGGTTTTTCTCCTCCAAAGAATCCCCAAAGATTATCTTTAGAGGATGAGAAAAACTCTTATCTCAATGCTCAAGCTTCTAATGTGCTTTTCGATGCTTTGAGCAATGTAGTTATATTTCAACTCATGCCGTTCCGGGATGCTCATGAGTTATGGAGAAAGCTTCAAGATAAATATGGTGTGTCCAAGATTTGTGGGGATGATTGTTCTCCCTCCACCTCCGGCCGTGTTGCCTTCTCAACTTCTTCTACTTCACCTACATGTGAATTGCCACAAGGTAATGTTGGGGTGAGTAGTGGTGGTCATTGCAATGATGATAGTGTGCTTGTTCTTGATAATCCTTCATCATTATCTTATTGCAATGGTCTTTCTTTGGACTTTAACACTTCGAGCACCTTACATGCTTCACATGCTTGTGTTGATAGTCCTTGCATATCATGTAGAAATTGCTTGACTAAATCTCATGATGATATGCTTGCTATATCTTGTTGCCATAATAAAAATGCATGTTTTTCCTCGAGTTGTTGTGCTAACAATGTAGAGGAAACCCAACACTCCATGGAACAAGATGCGGTCTTGAATGATGTTTCAAGGGATCCTACATCATCATCTATTGCATTTTGCCTTATGGCCAAGGCTTCAAAGGTATCTCCCACTTTGAATCCCAATATATCTTGTGATGATATTGATGATGGCAAGAATGATGATGATGTTGATTATGATGAAGAGAATGATAATGTTGCCTCCTTAAAAATTAAGGGGGAAATGATTTTTAAAGCTCTTCTTAAGAATAAAATTGCTCGTTCCAACTTCATGGAAATCATGTCTATTGCTATTGAGGGCAAGAAATATATTGATGAGTTGGAATCTCGTCTTGAGGAGCATGAGGTCACCATTGATCAAATGGAAGGTCATGAGCGTGATTACGCTAATGAGATTGCGGACCTCTCTCAAGCTCTTGAACTTAAACAAACCACCAAGGAATCTCTTGAGGAGACTTTTGCTCTAGAATTATCTAGAGTGAGGGAATCTCGTGATAGAGCTCTTGAGGTGGCCAATGATTTTGAAACTAAAAATGAAGAGCTTGAAGTGGCGCATGTTAAACTCCTTGAGGACTTTGAGCACCTCGAAAATGGCTCAAGGGTCATTAAGGGTGAGCTCATCAAACTCACCGAGTCTCATGCTCAACTTAAAGCTTCATATTCAAAAGAGCTTGCCAAGTTGTCTTCTCTTCTTGTTGCTAATGATGATGCTTGTGCTACTAACTCTATCTCTTGTGAAGCATCCATATTGAAGGAGAACGTTGAGCTAAGGGCTCAACTTGAGTTGCTATCTAGCAATTATGGGATGTTGGAAGAAAATCATGTAAAGCTCACAAGCTCTCATGATGATCTCCTAGTATCCCATAATGTGCTAAAGTTAGCTCACGAGGCTATGATTGTTAAGGTAACATCGAGTGAGCCTCATGTGGACATTAGCACTACTTTTAGTCAAAATGCTATATTGCTTTGTGTTAGTCCTCGTAATTCGTCTATGCATAACATTGGTACATCTTGTGATGAATTGCTTTCCTTGCCTTGTTGCTCCAATGATGAAGCTTTACTTCCTCTAGTACTTGTGTTGAGACTAACCATGTAGAGAAAATCAAAGAACTCAAGGCCCAAGTCACTTCTTTGAAGAAAGACATGGAAAAGTGTCATGAAGAGAAATTCACACTCAACAATATCTTGAGTGTGCAAAAATCCCCCAATGACAAAAGTGGACTTGGATTCAACTCCAACAAGAAGTCTAAGATGAACAAGAAGGGCCAAGAACACGTCAAGAATTCGGCCTTGCTTCAAGTGCAAAATTGAAGGGCATCATGTTAGATCTTGCCCATTGAAGAAGAAGGCCGTTAGTGACAAGCAACAAGGGAAGCGGCTACAAGTGCATTCTCATGCTCAACCTCAAGTTGAAGAAAGGCCTCTTCCCAAGAAGACTCAAGCTAATGCTTCTCAAGTTGAGAAATCAAGTGAGAATAAAGTGAAGAGTAGATGTTGCTACATATGTCGTGAGAAAGGTCACCTCGCTTCTTCATGCACTAGTGGTAACTTATCCAACCCAATTATTATTGATGATGTCTATTCTCTTGGGAAGGATAAGGTTGGCAATGTGGTTGCCAAGTTTGTTGGTACTCAAAGCGGTTTGAAGCAAAGAACCATTTGGGTAGCCAAGCCTATTGTGACTAACCTCTTAGGACCCAACTTGGTTGGGGACCAACTAGCTCAAACTTGATCAATAGGTATTGTTGGAGGTTATTGGAGATTTGGCTACATTATGAAGAATTAAGAGGACTTCATCATTCTTATTGTCTCAAGCCAAGTCAATTGGGTTATCAAGTTTCTATCTTATATCCAATGTGCCTCCTTGCAGTAACTTGTACTTAAATTGTTTACATTAAAAGTTACTTGCCCCTTTGCATGTTTTGGTTTTGTTTCTTGCATGTGTTTGTATGTGTTGTGTCTCCAAATTGTTTTTCTTGAGTAATCAAGTTTATGTATGTTGGTTTGCACTTCATGTACATGTGTGTCGTTCGTTGAGCCTTTATGCATCTTGTTTGTATCTCAGTTGGCTCTTGTGAGAGATTAATGGAATATCCCATTATGGGGGAGTGATGTGCTTTGTACACCTCACAATCCTATAAATGTGTGTACATGAGTAATACCATCTAGTATTTATATTACAAGATTATCTAGTCTCTATGTGGTATGTCTTCTCATGAGAAATTCAAATTCTAATTTGTCCATTAATTATCTCATGTTGGGTCTTTATTTTGCCTCTTGTTTATCTTTAATTGGTATCACATTATGGGGGAGTAATATTCTATGTGTATATTACTAGCCTAGAAAATGTGTACATTTGAGATATTGTCACCTAGAATTGATATTGTAAATTATCTTGTTCCTAGGTGGCATGTTAGCTCTACAAGTTGCAATTTGCTTGTGTTTGGTGTGAAGATGATGTCGGATATCCTTGCTATCTACCACCGGGAATTATTTCCAAATACTTCTTGTCTTTTGACAATTGGTACTCACTTATGTGTGGTAGAAATTATTGATCATCTTCACGTTGGCGTTCGCTTTTTATTTGCCTTATCTCTTGCCAAGTTTGTGTCAACTCCCATTGCCTTCCGTGCCACTTGAGGATCTTGCTGTTTTCTTGATCTTGTCTAATGTTTTCCTTGATATAGTGAACGTGGTGATCCTACCTTGTGTATTTTGTATTCAAATGCAAATTCTCTATAATGCACAACTCGTGGGGGAGCTATCCTATTTTCTATAAAACACTAAACTTGTAATCCATTTTAAGTGTGTGTTGGTGGACGGCAAGCCGTTTCTTTTTTGTACTTGTGCCATCATGAAACTTTGTAAAGAGCTTGGTTTGTTTGGAACCATCCTCTCTTTTGGTAGTTTGATATCGTTTTGTGGGTTTCAATGGATATCTCATTCCTTGATGTATCTTTTAATGATATCTTTCAAATGATGATTTCTCCTTTTGGTATTTTTTTCACTTGGTATTTCCTTGTATTTTGGTATCGGTTCTTGAAAGTCTTGAGCATTGTTTTTAAGGCGTCCCGCCTTGGACGCTTAGGCGATAAGGCGCCCCCCCAGCGCCTTACAAATATGCCCGCCTTAGGCGCTTAGGCGTCCGCCTTAGGCGCTTAGGCGTCGCCTAGGCGATAAGGCGCCCCCCCAGCGCCTTAGGTCGCCTTACCGCCTTAAAAACTATGGTCTTGAGCATGCATATTAACTTCATGTAGATTTTTTGGCATGCTTTCTCTCTTTGACCCAATATATAGGGAAAACTCCACCAAGTATAAAATTGGATGAGATGTGCATGAAATTCATTTTCATATCTATATGCACATATTTATGTGGAGTTTGTCATATGTATTGTTGGTTTGCTAACTCTTTGGTCCCAACGAGTTTGGGTACCATTTTGTTTGTGGTGTTGTTCTAGGAACAACTAGAGATGCATTAGATGCTCGGCTCATTCACAAGGAAGGTGGTGTCACCATGTGCTTATTGGAGTCAAGCTAGGATACTCAATGAACTACTATCTATTACCTTCAATTGGTTTCTTCTACATCCTTCCAATGATATCTCGGTAACAAGTATCTATTCATGCATTCTTTTCTTGCATTCAACTTTGTGTAGGTTGCATCTTGGCATGATATTCATTCCATCTTGTGATACTTGTTTCCTTTCTCAAAGCATCTCAACGATGATCTCATGTTGCTAGTTGTGATGTCTTTGATGGTTGTGTGGTAGGAATTCATTTATATACAATAAGACCTTATCTAGCCATGTGCTATGCTTCCAAGCAAATATCTTATTGGTATATCTATGACTTCCTGTTGGATATCTTGTTCCTTCATGTTGTAGCTATTTTGGGTGTACATCCTTCTTTGTAGATATATATCATCATGATTTCATCTACCTAGAACCTTATACACTTGAGAGAAACTACATCTCTAGATGATATCCTTTCTTTCACGTCCACCTTGTCTTTCTTTTGTTATTTCTTTGGTGGCTCCGTGAAAGCTTTTGCCTTGAGTGTGTGTCCTCTATCGCTGCATCTTGTTGCACTTTTGTGTGGTGAAGATTATTTTCCTCTTGCTTATCTTTACGAGGTTTTTGCCATCTTAATTGGTATCCCTCGTCTTGATGAGCCTCCCCTCGTCTATCTTCACCACGGGTTGTCACAAGCATAGGTTTTCTTTTGCTTATTAATAAGCTTGTGAACCCATTTGCCAATTGTGTGTGGGAATGATAGGCCTTGCACCGTGTGCCTCATTCTTTCAAGACTATGTTGATGCTTAATGCTCATCCTAATTTTAGTTTTCTCAAGTGCTTCGCCATGACTCACACGCATCTTTTTGGTTGAGCCTATTCTTAAGTTGCCTTTTTTACATGTTGCTCAACCATGTGCTTGTTGCAAGCGCTAAGCTTTGTTTCCTATATGCTCACTTGCACTGGATGTGAGTTTTTATTGATTTTGGGGGAGCTATGATCCTATTTTGTGCACTTTGTATTCAAATACAAAAATTCCTATGTGTGCACAAATCATGGGGAGCTTCTCTAGTTTCTTTAGAACACTCCTTTGCGCTTTTCATAATATCTTTATTCTTGTGGCATGTAGGATCATTGGTCTAGTTGGTTCAATTGATATCCGTTGATTGCTTGCTTCAATTGGTATCTTCTGATTGCTTGTGTCTCTCTTTGTTATGTCTTTGTGGCATATCTTTCTGTTGCGATCTTTGGGCATCAATATAGTTTGTCTTCCTCCATGTATTGGCAGTTGGATATGTGTATTGCATTTCACTCTCTTGTTGAGAAATACACAATTTATGGAGGACCACAATTTATATTGGCCTTCTAAGCTTTTCGCCCATTTTGGCAATCAATGCCAATGGGGGAGAAGTTTCAGAGAGTTTTGTGGAGAAGTTTAGAGAGCTATCTCCTCTTGCTTTGGTTTTGTTCCTTAGCATTTGCATTTCATTCATTGCACTATTATTGCATTGCATGGTGATGCATAATTCCTTATATAAACTCTTTTGAAAGTGATTGTCATCAATTACCAAAATGAGGAAGATTGAAAGAACATGCGGTGCCCCCATATTTGGTTTTGGTAATTGGTGACAATCTCTATGGACTAATGGTTGTCTTGAGTTATATTTGAAGGATTTGTCCATAGGCTTTTCTTGAATTCCATGTGTTGGTTTCAAGGAGTTTATGAGTTGCCCAAGGTGCTATTAAGGAATTATCCAAAGATTGGTCATGTGAGTGTTGAGCTTATTGCAAGCATGTCTTGAAAAAGAAGATTGTGTGATCATTCATGTTTACCTTCAAGACATCATCCAAATGAAGAGAGTTGGAAAAATTCAAGGTTGATCAAGACTAAGTCAAAGAGTGAATCAAATTGATCAACACACAAAGCATAGAATATGTATCGAGAGGGATCAAGCGATCCCATGGTATGGTAAGCACTGTCAATTACGCTTTGTGTACTAACCCATGATCTTCGTGAGAGTTCTTTGTGGGGTTAGGTTGTGGTGTGCAAGTTCAAGTGAAGCATCATGAAGAGATCAAATGCTTGAAGCTTGTCGTCCATCGTGGTGACAATGGACTTGTGAAGATGTGCGGAAGAGAGGCTCACCCACAGTGGAGTATGGGGGAGCAATCAACTAGTCTTCATCGCGCCAACGCAATCAAGAAAGATGGTCCAACTTGAGGGAGTCAAGATCGTCATCATCTAGCACAAATGGACTTTGTGCAAGGCAAAGGTTTGCCCTTGATAGGTTTTCTATTTTACCGGTCTCATGGTCGTAGTTGGGAGACCGGGTTTTAGGATCGATTGCCGTACTATCAAGGGGGGCTCTCGATGAGTTGCTTGATCGTATCGTTCGTAGAGAGCTCAAACTATTGCATCCTTGCATCATCTTTATTGGTTTTTGTTTGGTTCTTCTCCTTGTGAGATTTGGAGCTTATGATCATCTTAATGACAAGCTCGAGTTCATCGAAAACGGAGTTCACATGCATCTTCTATGATGTTTTCGATGTTGGAGGTTCTGCCGGTTCTTCTCTGATGGAGTGTTCACTCCTCTATATCTTAGGCATACCTCCCTGCCTCTTCTTACTATAACCAGTCGCTGTTTTGATGCTACTCGTTGTCTTGTATCCAACAAGCTTGAGTTTGCTCAATTCGAAGCTCATATGACGAAGTTATGGCAGTTCTGTTTTCTCCTGCAGTAGTACCGCGGTGGCAGTGGTAGTACCGCTTGTAGCGTCAAGCTGTAGTACCGCTCCAGTACCGCTCTACTACCGCCTCGATTTTGAGTCTTGCTCTTTTCATGTCGGGTTTAGCAGTAGTTGCACGGCAGTAAGGCATGGCAGTTCCGCCTATAAGAGGTAGTACCGCCCCGATTGGGCGGTAGTACCGCCTATAAGCGGTAGTACCGCTCCGGTCGGGCGGTAGTACCGCTACTGCATTACTGCCGCCGTACTCTGCTTTGCCCTGCCTCTTTTGGACCCGTGTTCTGCTCCTCCAGCGGTAGTACCGCTGGGGTGAGCGGTAGTACCGCTTATAAGCGGTACTACCGCCCCAAGGTTCGTGTTTTGCTGCTCCTTTTCCCTGCTTCTTCCGCCCGAGCGGTAGTAGCACTCGTGGAGCGGTAGTACCGCTCGTGGAGCGGTAGTACCGCTCGTGTGCGGGCTGAGCTCATAACGGTTGGATTTTCCCCCTCCTATAAAAGGGGGTCTTCCTTTCCATTGAACCTTATCCTTTGAGCTCGTGTTCTTTCCCCATTGTTGACCTTCTCCGAACTTGCTATCTCTCAATCCCTCCATGGATTCTTGCTAGTTTTGGGGGGAAAAGAGAGAGGAGATCTAGATCCACATTTCCACCAATCACTTTCTCCTCTATGTGAGGGGAACCCTTGGATCTAGATCTTGAAGTTCTTGGTGTTCTCCTTCTTGTTCTTCCTCTCATTTTCCTCCCTAGCATTAGTTGCTTCGGTGGGATTTGAGAGAGAAGGACTTGGGCACTCCGTGTGCCCTTGCCATTGCATTTGGTGCATCGGTTTGAGTTTTCCACGGTGATACGTGGAAGTTTCAAGTTGAGAAGCTTATTACTCTTGGGTGCTTGGTGCCCTTAAGCTTGTTCCTCTTGGGTGCTTTGGCGCCCTAGACGGTTGGTGGTGCTTGGAGCTCAATCATTGTGGTGTAAAGCTCCGGGCAAGCGTCGGGGTCTCCAATTAGGTTGTGAAGATCGCCCCGAGCAATTTGACGGGTACCGGTGACCGCCCCCAAGGGTTGCCAAAGTGTACGGGTTCGGTGACTGCCCCCAAGGGTTGCCATTTGTACGGGTTCGGTGACCGCCCTCAAGGGTCCCTTAGTGGAATCATGGCATCTTGCATTGTGCGAGGACGTGAGGAGATTACGGTGGCCCTAGTGGTTTCTTGGGGAGCACTGTGCCTCCACACCGCTCCAAACGGAGATTAGCATCCGCAAGGGTGTGAACTTCGGGGTACATCGTCGTCTCCGTGTGCCTCGGTTATCTCTTACCCGAACCCCTTTACTTATGCACTTTACTTTGTGATAACCATATTGTTCTTTGTCATATATCTTGCTATCACATAGTTGCTTATCTTGCTTAGCATAAGTTGTTGGTGCACATAGATGAGCCTAGTTGTTGTAGGTTTTGTGCTTGACAAATTAACCACTAGGTTTATTCCGCATTTGTTCAAGCCTAAACGGTAATTATTTTAAAGCACCTATTCACCCCCCCAGGTGACATCCACGATCTTTCACAGTGCAACTCTATTCTGCCGGCAGCATGAGACAAACCTGAAGCAGTAGCAGAGCAGCAAGTTCAATAACCAGATCCCAAGTTCATCTGGATCCTGCGCAGGATGCAGCTGGGAGACCCCCAGCAGACTGGCACCATGTCCAGTCGCGCGGAGGAGCGCTGCGCAGGAGGTCCGAACACACCGGCAAGTCCTTAGCCCTATCTGTGTCAAGACCAAGAATGCACCTGCCTCCAAAACCAGTTGAAGGGAAGGCCACATGGGCAAAGCAGGATGGCATAAAAAAGACCCTAAAACCAGCCTCGGTGTTAGCCCTACCTATACCTCATTCTTACGAGAAAGAGAAGGGTTTGGCATAGAGAGAACAAAACTAGTAAAGCAAACAAACCCACGCTTCGGGAAGGTGAGGCCAAGGATGTGACCCAACTTTAGAGGTCAAATAGACTAAATGGAACTTTTGTGTGTTATTTAGGAAACGGTGGGGAGAAAAGTGAACTTTTTATTACAGCAAAACAAAATACAAAGGGCTAATTTTCGATTAACCGTACCTTAGTAACAAAAGAAAGCATTGGGTCCACTACTAGTTTAGTGATGGACATTATAAACTCTTCACAAGTAGATTTAAGGCCTTTCTCCAGTTCCTGAAATAAAAGAGTATTCGCAGGGAAGTTAGCTGGTCAACAAAATTGAAAGTGGATGCGAGCGCAAATGGTTAAACAATCATGTTTGAGTATTCAGTGTTGCCATATTTTAGACATTAGCAACTGTCAACAGCTTCATGACATGTCAAGATGCATTTGTACATCAGCACAGGCAAAGTCCGACTTATGCACACAAATGCATCCACATCTGCACACTTTATTTCCAATTGTCACGATATGGAATGCCGCTTTCTAGTAGCTGTTGAAGTAAGTCTTCTCCATCGGTTCAGACTTTGACTCTACCGATTGGTGCATGAAACTTAATAGTACAAACGATGGGAGAATAACAAAAACATCTTACACTTGATAGCAAATGATCACTTGTAAGCCAAAAGGCAAAATTCTGTCGGTTCAAGTTGCTTACTTTTCTGGCGTCAATTTGGTTCTCCAAAATGCGGGGAGAAAAGGTCCTAGCAAGTGATGTTGACCTTGACCAGTCAAATAATGAGACCTGGCCCCTGAGAATCCTTCTTAAGTGATCCTGTAAAAGGAGCACGTGATTTGTTTTAGTTATCTAGGAAATATGATCAACTAACATGATAAATAACGTCAGCATGATGATAGCTAAATGATAATAAAAAAAGCTTTGGTCCTGTGGAGATCACATGATTAAGTCAAAATGATATTACACTATTGAAAACCTTAATCAAGCTTCCAAAAATCCAAGCTCACTACAGATAGATGCAAAGAAAAAGTAGGGAGTGCATTTGAAAAACATAGGGTTTAAGTTTTCTCTAAAGAAGACAAGATTATAGGTGCATCTTATTTGGTATTGCCAACAGATCACTTCTATACTGAAATATAGCAAAAGGAAACAAGACACCTTGTTGGTAATAAGTACTCCCTCCGATCCAAAATAAGTGTCGCGGTTTTGAACCTTAGTTCAAAACTGCGACACTTATTTTGGACCAGAGGGAGTACAAACTTTTATGATCTCATCACAATGAGACGCCTTTTAGTCCCAAACAAGTTGGGGTAGGCTAGAGTTGGAACCATAAGATCTCGAAACCAACTCATGGTTCTGGCACGAGAATAGCTAACTTCCATGCAACCCTGACCATGTCTAGTTCTTTGGTAATATTCCAATCCTTCAGATCTCTCTTAACGGACTCCTCCTATGTCAAGTTTGGTTTACTCTGACCTCTCTTGACATTATCAGCACGCTTAACCGTCCACTATGCACTGGCGCTTCTAGAGACCTGCGTTGCATATGCCCAAACCATCTCAGACGATGTTGGACAAGCTTCTCTTCAATCAGTGCTACCCCAACTCTATTACGTATATCCTCGTACACTATCCTTTCTTGTGTGTCCACATCCATCACGTAATCCTCCGCGACAAAGTGCTTTTACCTTTCTGCTTTTGATGTCTTTTACTTTTACTCCATTACCTGCTCTCTGGACTATATAACCAGCGACTGAAAACCCTAGTTGGCATCTTTTGCCTTCTGGGTCGAACCTTAGCCGCCACTGTTCATGGTCAGTCTCCAGCATTCCCATGTGATCTCGTATCATAATTAGGAGAGGCCTCTGGATTCGCTATATTGTGAGATGATCATGTCTGTATCTTGTTGTTTCTCTGAATTCCACTATATGACCGTGATACACCCCCACAGCGGCTGCTGGCTGCTCATTCCCACAGCCCGCACCGTGTTGCCCCTCTTCCACCCTCGTGGTGCCGACTCCCTCCACCTCCACTTCTCCTGCATCCCCACCGCAAGCGGCGCCGGCTTCGCTTCGCCCCTGCCCAATATGCAACCACATCACGCGGCAGTGCTCCCCGATCCAATGACCGAGCTGGGCGGCACTCTAGGAGATGGAGCACGGTTGTGTGACAATGGTGGTTGTGTCCTCTTTATCTCCCTTTCTCTCAGTATAAAAGTAGAAGATGTGACATCCTAGGATCTCGCTGTTGTATGCCTGCTGAGCCCCCTGCTGCAGATACAACTACCCTGGCTCCCAGATCAGACATCATAATCGCCGCACATGTTGACCGTCCAGATCAAGCGTGGCCGGTACCTAGAGAATGTGGTGACGGATGGCACACTCTGCAGCCAGCATCGATGATGCCGAGCCAAGGACATGCCTGTTGGGGTATGCCCCAGTTGCGATGATAAAATCATGTGGTGCATAGTATAGTCAACACAAGCAATCGGCGCTAGAACTGTGAAGCAGGACACAGGGAGCCGTATGAGTATGAGCTGTCCGCGACGCATCCGGCAAGGAGCGTCAGCAGAACGGATGGCGTAGCGTGTGTCGTTGACAAGCAAACCTAACGCGCGTCATACATATAACGGGTGGCCTGCGCTCGCATAAAACCTGTCGCATAGGCAACGTACGGTTCGGCCAATGGGTGCAAGATAAATCACTAGAAGAGAGAAAATAGCGAGCTGGGTACAGGGAACCGAATCTTAACGCAACAGTTCGATAGGTGATACCCAGGTACATGTGATACATATATATATAGGAATGCTAAAGTAAGCGTGAGTGTAGAATAAGTTATTCTACACCCCTAGTAAAAAGTGCACAAAATATAGTAACATAGTATGCAAAATATATATAATGAAAGCAAATGTAATCCAGAATACAAGGCTTCAGCAACAAATTCACATGAATATGCAATGGAATACAGCACAAATAAGCCATACTTCCCATTCCCATGCAAAAGATAAAGTTGCACATACCAGCAAATGGGAGAAATCCAGCTCCTTGTGTGTGACTGAGAACTCAATCTCAAATGGTGCAATCTGTAAACATGTAATCAATGAGTTACCAGATGAATTAATGTAATCAATGAATTTAATTATGACTATTAGATAGTTGTATGCCCACCTGTTCCCTTAAAATGAGAAGGTGCTTAATTAGGAAAAGCTGTCCATCCATTGGGGTTGCTCTTTTTGCAATGACCTTGCTTGCACTCTGTTCACAGGACCAACAGTTGGTTTCTAAGACTAACATAAGATGTTGCATATACAGAAACTGCAAATAGCATGTTTTTAAGATCATGGACAATGATAAAAGGAGAAGGGACCTGAAGGGATGCTGAGCAAACTTCTACGGCTTCCTGTGAAAGTGATATGTCAAGTCAAATGAACAGGGCATCAAGTAGTAAAAGAAGAATTAACCAGAGAAATCAACATAAGCTTTGAGAGGTACAATACAAGGGCTAATCCAGTAAAAACCGAAGATTCCAAGCAGTGATATAGCTTTGACAGGCACGAAACTGTTTTCTCCAGTGGTCTGTACCATGTTGCATACATGTCTGAGTTGTCACTAACCTACAAATAGAAACATAAGCAATAGAATTTGTTATCCTTTCTCAACTAGATCTTCCCATGCTGATTCAGTTAGAACTTAGAAGCGCCATTTGCTTTCTTAAAATCAGAAATAGCCATCATGCGAAAAAGCAATCTTGGCACATACAGACAAGGAGGGGGGCATTTAAGTCCAAAATCTACCCATAAACTTGCATGCACATCTATGAGACAAAATATAGATACAAGAATGTGCAAGCATGACTATACAGCAAAATAGTACAGTACTTTAGTGAATGTATAGAACCAAAAGGAGTTGCACAGGAAATAACCAATTTGTATTGCGATAAGAAGAAAACTAACATTAGCACTTGAAATTGTAGATCTCTCAAGTTTTCCAGGATAATCCAGATCTTCGTCAGAAGGGCGAAAATTTGCAATCTGGAAAAAAAAGTTAGACGATAAATATTAAGTAAAAGGTTTCAATAGATAAAACAGCAGCTGTTTCATCTTCAAATGAACTTGCACTTGTTTAAACAATGGAATGAGGTATTTGACAGAAAACAAAAAACATTAGGTGCAAACATGACATAAGGTTCATAACAAAGTAATGCAAGAGTGTTATCCTATGAACTCAGATCTGCTGATCAAGTTTCTTCCACTTTAATCATGGAAGATCACCTTTCAATCCTATGGCTCAGCCTTGGCAGTCAGCATCATCATATCCAGTTCAGCTTTTAAGGGCTGTCATGCTTGTGCAGAAGCAAGATGGGTAAGCTACAGAGGAGTTATGGGGATCTAATTATGGGCTTAAGCTTCTCAATATGTTACTTCAAGAGGCTTCGAGTTGAGTCCAACTTTCAAGTTTTTAAACAGCCGTCAATGTGCTAACAATTGCTCATTTTCAGGAGAATAACACAATCAAATACACTTCTTTTACAATTCATAACAAGCAACCGACCTCCGATTTCCTCACGATTACCTGTGCAATGCATGCAGAGGCTTCCATGTGCGAAATCATGTTCATACAGATGACCAAAATGGATACCAAGCAGTTCAAAGGATTATTGTGCGCAAAGAGGACATTTTCATTATAATTTTTTCAGTTGGGCATCACAGCTGATTGACTGAAGGAACCATACTCACAGTACACACGAAAACAAAAGAGGCTGAAGAAACATAACGTCAGCCACACACAAGAGATTTGAAATAGTACCCCCTCACGAATATGAGTCCGAGCACAAAATGCCAGACGCTCAAGAACATCTGCAAGTATCCTCTGCAATATTGGACGGAGTCCAGCTGCTGATTTACCACGTCTACTCAGTTGTTCTCCCAACACTTCGACCTTCAGAATGTCAACGAGTTCACAGAGAGAATCAATGTTGCCTTCATATATCAGTCTAGGCCTCAGAGTATCATATAAGTGTGTGCACCTAAATGAAAAGGCAATTCAGTTAATCAACTTAAATGAAACAGTTGTCTTCATAACAGATATGCATCAACTATCACAGAGTTTGAGTTTATAAAAGTTGAATATCTACTCTCAGGACACAAGTGACAGTTCTTTATGCACTGAAACCTCATCCAAGAAGGCAGAAGAGATTATTAGCTGATCTTCATCTTCAGGTTAAATGCTTGTAGCAGGTAATGTATACTATATCTTCCGTTCTTCATTGGCTACTTTACTTTGTTCTCTCAGGTTATACACATTAGGAGTTTAGGACTCTGCTCGATTTCCTGATCCTCTGGATCCTTGTACTATCGCATTATTAATTTTGATACAACTAACACGAGCCTACATACCACAGTGGTATCATAGAACTTTGACAAATTGTTAGTATTACTCATGGCTCAACAAAGAAATTCATTTTTCCAAGTTTCAAGATATTCGGATGAGTTGTGATATTATGGAAGTTTGCTCCAGTTCATACTTTTTGTATATCTAGAAGAGATTCGTATACAAGTTCATTGAAATGTTCAATATAGAAACTGAAAGTTACGACTCTACTACCAGTACAACAACAAAGCCTTTAGTCCCAAACAAGTTGGGGTAGGCTAGAAGTGAAACCCATAAGATCTCGCGGCCAACTCATGGTTCTGGCACATGGATAGCAAGCTTCCACGCACCCCTGTCCATGGCTAGTTCATTGGTGATACTCCAGTCCTTCGGATCTCTCTTTACGGACTCCTCCCATGTCAAGTTCAGTCTACCCCGAATTTCGAACTTCCTGCTCCAGCATGTACTCCCAAGATGTAACTCTATCAATCTTTCAATAAAGTGCCAGAAGGCTTTCCTTTCAAAAAAAAAAAGTTCAGTCTACCCCGACCTCTCTTGACATATCAGCACGCTTTAGCCGTCCGCTATGCACTGGAGCTTCTGGAGGCCTGCGCTGGATATGCCCAAACCATCTCAGAAGATGTTGGCCAAGCTTCACTTCAATCGGTGCTACCCCAACTCTATCTCGTATATCATCATTCCAGATCGGTCCTTCCTTGTGTGGCCACACATCCATCTCAACATGCGCATCTCCGCCACACCTAACTGTAGAACATGTCACCTTTTAGTCGGCCAACACTCAGCGCCATACAACATTGCGGGTCGAATCGCCGTCCTATAGAACTTCCCTTTTAGCTTTTGTGGCACTCTCTTATCACAGAGAATGCCAGAAGCTTGGAGCCACTTCATCCATCCAGCTTTGATTCGATGGTTCACATCTTCATCGATACCCCCATCCTTCCACAACATTGAACCCAAATGTCAAAAGGTGTCCTTCTAAGGCACCACCTGCCCATCAAGGCTAACCTCCTCCTCTTCCTCTCGTGCGTAGTAGTACTGAAACCGCACCTCATGTACTTGGTTTTGGTTCTACTAAGTCTAAAACCTTTCGGTTCCAAGGTTTGTCTCCATAGCTCTAACTTCCTATTGACCCCCGTCCGACTATTATTGACTAGCACCACATCATCCGCAAAGAGCATACACCATGGGATTCTCCTTGTATATCCCTTAACCTGGCTCGAGCGGAGCGGCGTGAAGAAAGAGAGGCCCCCACGCCGTCCCCGCGGGCGACTCGAGTAGCAGCGCCACCAACCCGCCCCTTCTCCCCCTTCGCTCCTCTCTCCCCTCCCACCGCCGGCCCGAACAGCCAAGGCAAAGCCCCTCGTGGTGGCCGGCGGCGGGGGCCCTTCTTCCTCCCCAACCACGTCGAGGCAGCGCGGGATGCAGCCATGGCCGGGCCGACGGCACAGCGGTGCAACAGCGGCTGCGTAGGTGCTCCTGCCGGGTGGCGGAATCGATGAAGGCGGAGCACGCTTGGCATTGCAGGCTGCAGCGGTGGCTAGCCCAAATCCACCCGATCTGGTGGTGCGGGTCGCGGGCAACATGTTCTGCGAGCGGCCGCCCCTGCCTCGGCGACGGGCTGGTGGGGGTGGCGACGCAGTGGCAGTGAGTGGCTGGGCGTGCTAGTCGTGTCCGCGTTGGGATCTTCCTGGTCCGGCGCATGGATGTCAACGGGTGGCGCGAGGAGGCATCTCCGGTGAGCTCCCTTGGCTACTGCTAAGGGTCGATTTGGTGTCCCTCGTCGATGGGCTCACGATTGTTGGTGGTCTCACGAGGATGTGTGCCGGCTGCCATGGTGGGGCGACAGGGGGGTTGTTCGGTAGTAGGAGGGATGGGTGGCCTTGATGCGGTCACGTCACCTATTGCCGGCACAGGAGTGTGCTGGTCCGGATGCGTCCACTCCTCCTCCCCCTTTCCTCGACTGCGGGCGGGTTGGCGCAGGTCTGCCGATGTTCGGGGTGGAGTGTCTGCGGTGGCTCCGTCGGTCGGGGGCTGCCGGTTGGGCCAAAGCTAGGGCCTTTGTGTGGTCTCGGGGTTGTCTGGTTGCAGGGTAACGGCTCTGGCAGCAAGAGGCACGGTGTTCATGGGCGGAGCGCGCATCTCGGGTGCGTGCGGGCAGCCATGGCTACACAGGTGGCATTGCTGTTGGTGGTCGATGTTCGGCGTGGTGGTTTGGTGGAGGTGGATGAGCGCCGGGGTGCATTACCTGCGCACTTCTTTGGCCGGCCAACGGTGGCGACGTCCGCGGATGTCGTTCCCTTCCTCAAGGCTCCGTCGCGGCTGCTCACGTCTCCCCCAGTTTACTCCGGGTGAAAACTCGATCTTCTGGATCGGACGCTGGCAGCACTCCAGTGTCGTGCCCATCTTGGAGGCACTGTCTTGGAGTCTTTGCTACGTTGAGGGTCAGCCTCACTTCTTCATGGTGGCTAGCTCATAGTGAAGGTCGCCGACGTCTTCAAGCGGTCTTATTGTTTATCTTTACTGTGCTTGGTAGCGTTAGGGTGATGTAGTGTCGTGCGGCACCCTTATATCTTGCCTTCGGTGTGTGTTGTGTGTCCGGTGTGTCGGTGCCGTGTGTTGGGTGGTTGGTTGTATGCATGGTTGTTGCTTTATATATAAAGCGGGGCGAAAGCCTTTTTCGGTATATCCCTTGACGTCATCCATCACCAAAGCACAAAGATAAGGGCTTAAAGCTGACCCCTGGTGTCGTCCTATTTTAATCGGGAAGTCATCAGTATCGCCATCATTTGTTCGAATACTTGTCACAACATTATCGTACATGTCTTTGATGAGGGCAATGTACTTTGTTGGGACTTTCTGTTTCTCCAAGGCCCACCACATGACATTCCGCGGTATCTTATCATAGGTCTTCTTCAAGTCAATGAACACCATATGCAGGTCCTTCTTTTGCTCCCTGTATCTCTCCATAAGTAGTTGTACCAAGAAAATGGCTTCCATGGTCGACCACCCAGGCATGAAACCAAACTGATTTTTGGTCACGCTTGTCATTCTTCTTAAGCGGTGCTCAATGACTCTCCCATAGCTTCATTGTATGGCTCATCAGCTTAATTCTACGGTGATTAGTACAACTCTGAACATCTCCCTTGTTCTTGAAGATTGATACTAATATACTCCGTCCCCATTCTTCTGGCATCTTGTTTGCCCAAAAAATGAGGTTGAAAAGCTTGGTTAGCCATACTATTGCTATGTCCCCGAGGCCTCTCCACACCTCAATGGGGATACAATCAGGGCTCATCGCCTTGCCTCCTTTCATCCTTTTTAAAGCCTCCTTCACTTCAGACTCCTGGATTCGCCGCACAAAACGCCTGCTGGTATCATCAAAGGAGTCGTTCAGTTCAATGGTAAAGCTCTCATTCTCCCCATTGAACAACTTGTAGAAGTACTCCCGCCATCTATGCTTAATCTCCTCGTTCTTCACCAGGAGCTAGTCTGCTCCGTCCTTGATGCATTTAACTTGGTCAACCTCCCTCGTCTTCCTCTCTCGAATCTTGGTCATCTTATAGATGTCCCTTTCGCCTTCCTTCATGTCTAACCGCTGGTAGAGGTCCTCATACGCCCGACCCCTTGCTTCACTCACAGTTCGCTTTGCAGCCGTCTTTGCCATCTTGTACTTCTCTATGTTGTCTGCACTCCTATCCATGTATAGGCGTCTGAAAAAATCAATCTTCTTCTTTAGCCTTCTGGACATCATCATTCCACCACCTGGTATCTTTAGCTTTGCTTCTACTTCCCCTCAACACTCCAAACTCCTCTGAGGGCACCTTACGAATGCAAGTCGCCATCTTCATCCACGTATTGTCTGCATCCCTCCTTCCTCACAAGGCCTTGAACGTCTGAGCTCCCTTCCCCTTGAGCTTCCACCACTTCGTTCTAGCGACTTTGGCATGCTTGTCTCGCTGGACATGAATCCGAAAGTGGAAGCCACTCTCTCCAGGTATCATCTTACAATCTAGGCACGCGCGCCTGTCTTCTCTTCTCGAGAGGATGAAATCAATCTGACTAGAGTGTTGACCACTACTAAAAGTCACTAGCTATGATACTCTCTTTTTAAAGAGGGTGTTAGCTACGATCATGTCATAGGCTAGAGCAAAGCTTAGGACATCTTCTCCTTATTGATTCCTGATGCCATGGCAAAAGCCCCCGTGCACCCCTTCAAAACCTGTGTTAGACGTACCCACATGGCCATTGAGGTCTCCTCCTATGAAGAGCTTCTCGCCAATCGGTACACTCCTAACCAAGTCCTCCATGCCTTCCCAGAACTCTCTCTTGGTGTTCTTGTTGTGGCCTACTTGCGGGGCATACGCGCTGATAACATTGAGAACTAAGTCCCTAACTACCAGCTTGACCAGGATAATCTGTTTCCCACGTCTCACGTCTACCACTCCATACTTGAGGCCCTTGTTGATCAAAATGCCTACTCCATTGTTGTTCGCAACCGTTCCGGTGTACCACAGCTTGAAGTCGGTATCCTCCACCTCCTTCGCCTTCTGCCCCCTCCATTTGGTTTCTTGGACGCAAAGGATATCAACACCTCTCCTCATCGTTGTATCAACTAGCTCCTGGAGCTTACTTGTCAGGGACCCTACGTTCTAGCTACCTAAGTGAATCCTCCTAGGCTCGGCTAGCTTCCTTACACTTCGCACTCGTCGAGTCAAATGCGAAGACCCTTGCTCATTTTCCACTACACATGGGCGGCAATGTAGCGCGCCTCTAAGGATGCGACGACCCGATACTTGCTCACTTGCCACAGTATCCAGATCAAAATATGGCGTGCCACCGAGGGGGTGACGGCCCGGCCATTGCCTATTTGACACCACACCCGGGTTCCGATGTGGCACGTCGCTGAGAGGGTTACGCTCCAACGAAAATCTTTTGGATTTCATCTCCATGAGAGTGGCCGAGTTTTGACGTTGGCTCGCCAAGCCTATCACAACCCTGCCATTTATATCTCCAAAAATGATAAGTACCTGACGTCAGGTTCGAGCACATGGCAAATCGAATTTTTCGATGGCAATTCTAGTGACGCGAGGATGGCAAGTTAGTTGACACACACGGCAATTTTCTGTCAAAATAAAGAACGAAGTTGCCATGTGTTATGGGGTGGCCCAACCCAAGAAGACGGCCCAAGGCCTCTCGACGCAGTCGCCAGCTGGACAGGGCCTGGCGTGCCCAGCAAGGAGTCCAGCAAGGAGAAACCATCGACACGAATGGGGATAAGTAGGTGGAAAGAACAGAGGAGAGAGGGGAGGAGAACAGAACACTTTTCCCCTTTGACTGTCTTCTTCATTCCTTCTTTTGTATTTCAATCTGGTATCTGTAATCAAGGAAGAAACATAGCGTGGGCATAACAATTTGGTATCAGAGGTCGTCGATCCTCCTCGGTTCCGGCTCGATCCGTCAGTCCGATCGCGGTTGGTGGTGGGTTCGCTCCGCCACCGTAATCCCCATCCTTCGGCAGGAACGCCCGATTCGGGCGTCGATCTGGCGCCCAAGAGAAGACCGCCTACCGCTGTCCAGGCACAGATCTCGGCCGCAATGAAGGGAATCGAGCAGCACAACGCGGAGACGCACACCAAGCTGGACGAGATCGCGGAGCAACTCAAGGGCATCACTGCGTGGATGCAGTCAATGGAGGCGACGACGCAGACTCTCACTACATCGGCGTCGCTTCTTCAGCTGCATGCCGAGGATGCGTCCACGCGTCTCAACGCGCTGGAATCGCCTCCACAGCGGCCTCCAATTCCTCCGGGCCTGGCCTCTTCTTCGACCGCGCCTCCGACGGTCGAAGTGCGCTCGATCGGCGTGGATCGGCCCTATGGGCACGGCGGTCAACACCAGCAACGGGGGCCAGTGTTGGGGGATCCTCAATTCCCTACTCTGCCTCCGGCTCATGGTACGTTTCCGCCCAACCGTCCTCTGCATGATCTGGAGTCTGTCCATGGCGAGCGTCGTGCGGTCCGGTCCTCCTTCGGTAGCACACCGAAGATGGATTTCCCCAAATTTGATGGGGAAGACTACCAAGTCTGGATCGACAACTGCGAGCTGTATTTTGACATATATGGAGTGTCCGAACACATGAAAGTCAAGTTCGCGGCGCTGAATGTAGTAGGCAATGCAGCCCTCTGGCTAAAAATGGCACAAAAACGCAAACAGTTTCAGCACTGGGACGATTTGCGTGCCGCAGTTGCAGAGAAGTGGGGCAAGGATAAACACAACTTTTACATGCGTCAGTTGTTGCTGCTGAGTCAGATAGGATCAGTTCAGGAATACACAACAAAATTCGATACTCTTCAGCACCAAATTCTCTTAGCTGACCCCAATACTCATGAGGTCCTTTTTGTTGAACGATACATTGCTGGGCTGCGTTCCGGTATTCGTTCTGCCGTTGTTTTACACCGTCCTGAGGATGTGGATACTGCTAGCTGCTTGGCTTTGTTGCAGGAAGTGGAGTTGGAGCATGACAAGTCGGTGGCAAATGTCAAATCAGGCCATCGATCATATCACAAGGCATCCTCCTCCATAGAGAAGCACAAGTCACCAGCAGTTCCCGAGGACTCGCGCAAGTGGTCTGAAAAGCTGGAAGCACTACGTGCCTACCGCAAGTCGAAGAATCTCTGCTTCACTTGTGGTGATCCGTGGGCACGTGGCCACAAATGTCCTGATAAGGTGCCCATTCATGTCATGGAAGAATTACTGGAGGTGTTGCAGTTAGATGATCCTCCCGATCCTCAACATCTATCAGATTCCAGCTCGGATGAAGAGGTAATGCTTTTGGCCGGTGACAGTGGCTCGACTCCGCCAGTCAAGCGACGCACCATGTGTCTCCATGGTCGAATTGGCAGCCGAGAAGTGCTGATTTTGGTGGACTCTGGCGCTAATTGCTCATTTGTGGATACAACGATAGTGGACGAGTTACAGCTTCCCGTGCAACAAATAAAACCAGCTTCATATGTAATTGCAGGAGGAGGGACACTAGTGAGCTCCCAAACGGTGAGCCAGCTCACCTGGTGCTGGTGGACTCAAGGCCATACCTTCTGCCAAGACATGAAAGTGCTTCCCCTCGGCTGTTATGATATCATCATTGGCGCAGATTGGCTCGAGCAACACAGCCCTATGTGGGTTCATTGGCACAAGAAGTGGATGAAGTTCACTCACGAAGGGCGCCGCATCTCCTTGCGAGGCATTCAAGACAGAAATCAGCCTCTTAAACCCGTATCGGTAAGGAAATTGAAAGGACTGCTGCGCCGAGGGGCAATCCAGCATGCAGTTCAGATCAAGCGTCTGCACCAAGAGAAGGAATTATGCTCGGTGGCTGATACTGTGCCAACTCCTAACCAACTTCCTCCGGAGGTGGTCACGGTTCTGCACGAATATAAGGATGTGTTCGTGGAGCCATCCACCCTGCCACCCCGCCGTCTGGCTGATCATAAAATTCCCCTTATCCCGGGTGCTCAACCAGTCAGTGTACGCCCTTATCGCTACACCCCGCAACAAAAAGATGAAATAGAGAGACAAGTTTGCGCAAAGGCATAATCCGTCCAAGCTCCAGTCCTTTTGCATCACCCGTTCTGCTTGTTCGCAAGAAGGATGGGCCATGGCGGTTTTCTGTGGACTACCGGCAGCTAAACAGCATAACCATCAAAAATAAGCATCCAATGCCTATAGTAGAAGAACTGCTTGACGAGCTGGCCGGGGCAGCTTGGTTCACCAAATTGGATTTGCTGGCGGGTTATCATCAGGTCCGGGTGGCGGAAGGGGATGAATACAAAACAGCGTTTCGGACACATCATGGGCTATACGAGTTCCTAGTAGTTCCCTTTGGCTTGTCAGAAGCTCCCGCAACATTTCAAGGTGTAATGAATACGGCTCTAGCACCGACATTTCGGGAAGGAGTTATCGTGTTCATGGACGATATCTTGGTGTTCAGCAAGACCCTTCAAGAACACATTGCAAACCTGAGGTCCGTTCTACAGCTCCTGCGCGATAGCCACCTGGTGCTTAAGCAGTCCAAGTGTGAATTTGCCAAGCCTCAAATTGAATATCTTGGTCATGTAATCAGTGCAGCAGGGGTGGCCACCGATCAAACAAAGATAGCAGTTGTCAAGCAGTGGCCTGTGCCAACCACAGTACGCGCATTGCGGGGATTCTTGGGCCTTACCGGCTATTATCGAAGATTTATTCAGCACTACGGGGTAATCAGCAGGCCTCTGACCGATTTACTCAAAAAGGGAGTTACCTTTCAATGGACTCCGGTCACTGACAAGGCATTCCAACTACTTAAAACAGCCATGATTCAAGCACCAGTTTTGGCCGTCCCTGATTTCAATCAAACCTTTGTCTTGGAAACAGATGCCTGCAAGGATGGGGTGGGTGCAGTCCTAATGCAACAAGGGCATCCCATAGCTTACCTCAGCAAAGCTCTCTCTCACAAGAACAAGGCTCTCAGCACTTATGAGAAGGAATGTCTCGCAATCTTGATGGCAGTAGACAAGTGGAGACCCTACTTACAACATCAACACTTTGTCATTTGTACGGATCAACAGGCCCTCTTGCACCTGACAGAGCAACGTCTGAGTACAGGGATTCAGCACAAAGCGTTCGTCAAGCTCATGGGTCTCAACTATACCATCCAGTATAAAAAAGGAATTACCAATGCTGCAGCTGATGCACTCTCGCGCCGCGAGCATGATGCTCCTCTGCTTGCCATCTCAACGGCCATCCCTTCTTGGTTGGAGACACTAGTGGACAGTTATGCTGAGGACCCGGCAGCTCAACAGTTGCTGCAAGAATTGTCGTTGACCACACCCAATGATCGAGGGTACTCGCTGGATAATGGGGTGATCCGTTACAAGAATCGCATTTGGGTGGGTCACAATATTCTGGCTCAACAACACATATTGCAGTCTTTGCATGCTAGCGCACTGGGAGGGCACTCCGGGATACTGGCCACATACCAGCGAGTGAAGAAGCTATTTGCTTGGCCAAAACTGAAACAGTCAGTCACTGAATTTGTGCAAAGCTGTGACACATGTCAGCGCGCTAAGACTGAACACTATCGCAAGCCAGGCCTTCTTCAGCCGCATGAGATACCTCCTCACCCTTGGCACACGATCAGTTGGGATTTCGTTGAATGCCTGCCATCTTCCCAAGGCTATCAAGTCATACTCGTGGTAATTGACAAGTTTACAAAGTTTGCGCATTTCCTACCCCTCAAACACCCATATACAGCACTGCAAGTTGCTCAAATGTTCTTTGATCAAGTCTATCGCCTCCACGGTATGCCTGCTCGCATCATCTCAGATCGTGATCCAGTGTTTACTAGCTTGTTCTGGCAAGAACTATTCAGACTGTCAGACACAATTCTAAATATGAGCTCTGCCCGACACCCGGAAACTGATGGCCAGACCGAGCGATTGAACCAATGCTTGGAGGCTTTCCTACGCTGCTCCACGCATGACGCCCCAACCAAGTGGGCGAAATGGCTCTCGCTAGCTAAGCATTGGTATAATACCACATATCACACTGCGGCGGGCATCACCCCATTTGAAGCCTTGTACGGGTATCAAACTCGTCCGTTTGGCATCACTGCGCCGGCCACCAGTGGCGATCTGCAGGAACTGATGAATGAGCCTGCCGTCATGACTGAGCTTCTCCGTCAGCACTTGCAACGGGCTCAACAACGCATGAAGAAACAAGCTGACAAAAGCCGAAGTGAGCGCTCCTTCAAGGTGGGCAAGCAGGTTTTTCTCAAAATCCAACCTTACCTGCAAAATTCCCTCACTGCTCGTCGCAATCAGAAACTTTCCTTGAAGTTCTACGGGCCCTATACAGTACTAAGCAGGATTGGGGAGGTTGCATACAAACTTGATCTACCATCTAGCTCCAGGATTCACAATGTGGTCCATGTCTCGCAATTGAAGAAGCAAGTGCCTCCCAAAGTAACGGTCGAACCAGATATCAGTTTAGCGACCCCGAAGCCACTATGTCTTCTTCAACCAGCGGCGGTAGTGCAAACAAGACTCATTCAGCGTGGAGGGAAGATCATACCTCGTATCAAGGTACGTTGGGCAGACCGTTCTACAGATCATGACTCGTGGGAGGAAGCCTTTCTGTTGCATCAGCGATTTCCTACTCTGCTGGCTTGGGGTCAAGCCGCGCCGCAAGGGGTGGGGAATGTTATGTGGTGGCCCAACCCAGGAAGACGGCCCAAGGCCTCTCGACGCAGTCGCCAGCTGGACAGGGCCTGGCGTGCCCAGCAAGGAGTCCAGCGAGGAGAAACCATCGACACGAATGGGGATAAGTAGGTGGAAAGAACAGAGGAGAGAGGGGAGGAGAACAGAACACTTTTCCCCTTTGACTGTCTTCTTCATTCCTTCTTTTGTATTTCAATCTGGTATCTGTAATCAAGGAAGAAACATAGCGTGGGCATAACACCATGCTTACCAACTAAAGTTGCCATCCTCACGTCACTAAACTTGCCATCGGGAACATTCGATTTGCCATGTGCCCGTACCTGACGGCCGAACGTTATCAAATTCCTATATCTCTAACGTGGCAGAACAAGCAAAAACCAAATTAACTACTAGCAGACAACTACATACTCCTACTAGCCAAGTATTGGTCTATACAGACCACTAATACTGAGTTAATTAAGCACAACACACAAGGGTTATAGCTAACATATATTGCATGTAAACCTGAACATAAACAAGACTTGCTACATCTATACTGCTAAGTAACAAAACAATACTTCCTGGCAACATACAACATGCGGTAAAACTTGTAACAAGGTGTTAGGACACATTATTGGTTATTGCCCTCTTGGTTTGTCAAACTAACTTTACGTGATACCAAGTCAAGTTTTTTTTTCCTTTTTTTGCGAGGATTACCAAATCAAGTTGCTGAACTGCACAAATAAATCACTTGTAACTTGTAGGATTGCCAGCATGAACGTAAATGGCTTTAACAGAACTAAGGGGGGTTAAATAATCTTACAATGGATCCATTAAAGGAGCCATAGTTGAAACATCTGGTGCGGATGCTGGGAAGAAGTGAGCAAAAAGCTGGTGCTCAAACTGGCATGCCTGAGAAGAAATGGGCGAACAAGTATTAACATTTTTTTCTAACAGTAAAGAAGATATAACAAAAACAATTCATACCACAAGAATGCTACAAGCTTCGATAAAATATAAGTGTGATACTGAAAATGCATATTGCAGAAAACATAGAACTACTTACGTTTTAACACGCTGGATAATTTCCTGTGCGTTTCAGCGGCGGCATAAATATTCTAGTAGGTTAGCCCGTGACCGCTCGTCTATCCTTTGTACATTGTGCGCAAAAAAAATAGTTTGTTTTTCTACACAATCACCGTGATTTAGCTGCCATTTTATTGTTAATGCGATTGCGTACCCAAAAAGCTGGATTTTATTTGTTAACATTGGATTACCAAAGAGAACATGATTTCATTTGGTTGTCAATAAGATGTGGAACAG
>NC_041393.1:354266628-354308684 GCF_002162155.2 Triticum dicoccoides
GAGATGGGAGGGGGAAGTCAAAACGGAGAGGGGGAAGGGGGATAACATACGTAGAGAAGTTGCACGAAGGAAAGAACAAAATGGGAACCTTATGTTCTTTTTAGTAGTGTAAGTAATAAGCATATAGATAAGTAGTAGAGATTTCATATGTAAACACACAATACTAGGCCACTGAATATACAAAGTGTGATGCTCAATGTCCTCTACCTTACACTTCTCTGTATGCTACCACATATAACAGTAAGTTGTAACTTAGGAAGCAAATGAAATCTAAATAGAATAATTAGCTAAATATGTGGTTACCTCCATCAAATAGGCACAACCAGACCTTGTAAAAGAAGGTAAGGCCTCTTTTTTAGCAAACTCAGAAATGCGTTGCTGCACCGTACCTCGTATCTAAAAGCAATATTGCAAGTGATAGGATATAATCAAGTTAAGGACTTAAGGTCAAAACAGAGTACAAAGGTTTTAACTTACCAAGTACAGCCTCTGCTCACAAAACAAACTGTGACATTCTGAAAGAATCTGCGCATACTCTTTCTTAGAGGATCTACTTTCAATCTCATTGAAAACCGGTTTTAGCTGGAAAGAAGAAAGAATCAGGAACAACAGAAGTACAGAACTACAACTGAATACTACCAGAGCTTCATGGATAGAGTATCTACAGATGGTTTAAACTTTTCAATGGACTACAGATGTGTTCGGAAAAAAACATAGATCATGTAGAAAAAGTATACCTCCCCAGCTGCTGCCTTGAAACGAACATAGATAAGAGATGCTTCCACACCCTCTGTAACAGCATTTTTGCCAGAACCACTGCCTCGAATTGCGGCTTGAACCTGCTAATAAGTAAACCTACTATCCAGTAAATATTAGCTACAGCACTCTACATATTAAATGCAACGGGGGAGCACCTGGGATGAAGCGGCTTTCAGTGTCGACAAGACATGTGACCTGATCATACCTAATGCCCGAGACTGCAATACAAGAAGTAGATAACTATAGGTTAACACGCTCTTATTCGTTATGACTAGAAATGTAGTTTGCCTCACACGTAGTCCTTCACCTGAAGTTGGCGAAACTTGACCAAGTAAACAGCAGATTCAGCATACAGTGGATTATTTTCAACATATCTATATCCACCAGAGGATAGAACATGAGCTCCATAAATCTCAACACAGAAAAGGAGAAAATGTCACTGTTATGCAACAACTACTTACAAGATACAATCATCAAGTCTTTTCAACAGTGGGAGAAACTGTTCATTTCCGATGTTCATAGTCTGAGAATAAAAGCTAGTAGAGGCCTGAAAAGTGGAAATAGGTAATTAGACAAAATGAATCAGCCTATGGAGACAAATGGAACTTGACTACAGATTCACGTGTCATCACGTCACATATATATAGTAGCCTGAATGTCAGTATTTTGATAAACTGCGGTGCTTGGTAGGTGGCAAAGTGTGGTCAGCAACCAGAAAAGATCTAGATCTCAAAGATATGGAATATCCTTATTAACAATATCACTCGATGGGGTCTTAAAAGTTAAAAGAAGTACTCCTCAGCATGTCCATTAAAGAAGTAATCACAAGATGACAAAATGAAGTGCAAGGCGCACAATTCATATTTTAATGACATCCATGGAGCCTAAATCATATCCATATATTCTTTCAACAACCAAATGACAGCTCACTTCTTTTGCACAAATGAGCACCAGTCACCCAGTTGAGAAAGAGCAAGGATGCAAATACCAGCAGAAACTTCACAAGTATGTTCATTATGTAGGCTTTCTCTTAAGTTTGTTAATTCAATTATAGGATAAGGATTAGAGCATTGCAGAATCCAGTATGTTTGGTTAAGGATGCTCTCATCTGAACGAAGAAATTGTTGAAACGGTATTTATTCAACCAAATACATTCATGATGTCAAACAGAAACTTATTTTCAAGAGACAGACTAGAATGCCAAATCTTACATTTTCCAATTCATAAAAGTAGTTTAACCTACTTCGGAGTGCTTCAGCGAACCCAATGAGCCTTTGTTTCTCCACCAACTGCATAAGCATTTGAAAGCAAAAAACAGACCAAGATGGCCAAGTTACAAGATAAATAAGCTTTTAGGACCCTAGTATACTACTAGAAATAGAAGAACACAAAAATAAAATAAAAAGGTTAAAATGAAAGTTACACCTGTCTCCAGTAGGTGAAATAAAATATGTTTTCAGATGACAAGTTGATAATACAGCCATGCACAAACAAGAAAATGGGAGATCATCATTACAGCATTTATTCTGTAAGCTGTCCAGCTAGTTGAGAAACCTAAGTCTTCCTTGTAGAACTTCCCAATAGCCTAACTTGGATTGATTCCCTATGATATCCTTACCAGAGTAATTACATAACATGATAGTTTATCTTAATCCCACAATTCACAGCACTGTTAAAAATATCGGCCGATATTTAAGGTAATCGGCCAGTTAATCCTGAATCCCTAGGTCACGGATGCGATAACACCTTATCCATCGCGTTAACTGATCCAGCTGATTAATCGGCTGTAAGGCCAATTTCCCACTGGGCCGATCAACTGAATAGAGGGAGAGAGAAATTTGGGCTCCAAAATTTTGTTTTAGGTCAGCCCGTTCCCTCCCTTCTCACTCTCCCCTCCCCTCCCGTGGTAACCCTCGTTGGAGGAGGCTAGGAGCAGCCGCCGCCGCCCCGAGCAGCTGCCGGGGCCATCCGCCAGAGGCGCCTGCACTCCTCAAGGATACAGGCACCGAGCCTCTTCCCCCTGCTCGAGCTGCCACCCCCTCCGCCCTCCCCCTCCCCGAGACCAGCACCAGCAGCATGGCAGACGAGCTCGCCTCCCCCTCCCCAAGCTCGCATCCCTTCTTCTTCCTGCTCCAGGTCGCCACCCCCTACCCAAGCAGTCTGTGCTATATGCTGATCTGCTTTGTGCTATGTTATATGCTGCCCCTGCTCTGTACTATATGCTGCTGCTACTGCTTGTTGCCTCTCCTTTATTGCTGTTGCTGCTGCATTATTGCTATATGTAGCTAAGACATATAGATATGGCCCTAATTAACCTACCGATAAATGGGTTACCAACAAATTCAGTTAATAGGTCGATTGCCGATTAATCCCTACTCCTCACCCGACCGAGCAGCTACAAGTTACCGATATCCTGAACACTGAATCACAGTATCAACTTATGGAAAATATTTTATAAGGATCCATGCAGGAACTGGTATAGCAGGAGAGGAGACCACATACAATCAACTGATCGAAATGTCAAAACAAATTGTAAATTTTCCAACAAAATATCTAGTTGATGCAATAAGTAGGGATACAAAAAATATCTATAATCAGAACATTAACATGGGATTCAAACTGAACAGATGGCAAAAGAGACGCATGATGCAATAAGTAGGGATACAAAAAATATCTATAATCAGAACATTAACATGGGATTCGAACTGAACAGATGGCAAAAGACACGCACGTCAATGTAACCTGACAAATTTTAGTCTTAAAGTAGGCATGAATGCACAATAAATTATAAACTAAACATCATTTCTTGTGGAAATCTCACAATGGATAGTTAATTCAGACAAGAATGAGTAGAAGGGGCATACAAGTTGGTCGCAAGCATCATGCAAAGTTTGTGTCTTTATGGCAACACTCGAGTGCAAGGATTGTAGTTCTTCAAATAAGTTCTGTGTGTCATCCACCTGAATGGAGGTTCTTAATGTTAAAATGAAGGATGTGTATGTTCACTATAAAATTTCTTCCACATAAACTAACAGAAAGGTTCACAGTCCTACTTGTTGAAGGATGCCATCACATGTGTTAACACGTTCCTCTAATGTACTCTCGTAGAAGCGATACTTTTCCTCAGTCTGTCAAAAAACAAAAAAGGAGGGGTTAAAACTCTGCACGCCGTTCCAAGCTGTGCACTACTTACTGAAGAACAGCATATGCACAAACCTCAGATTTCATAGCTGATTCCAGTTCAGCAAACCATTTGTAAAACTACAGGTGGTAATCAAAGTATTAGCTCAATCTGCAGAAAATTTGTACCTTTTATCCTTAAACAACCTAAGGTTAAACATGAAACATAAGGACAACAAAGAAATGAGATCGCAAAGTTCCCTAGTCAACCAATATAAATAGCAACGAGGGAAAACTTACCTGATGTGTATTCACCAAGACCGCATCCATTGCACCCGCCTCCTCCAAAGCAGATTCTTTTTCTGGCACGGCCGTACCTCCATGTTCCTGATATAACAGCCCGATCAATTTTAGCCTAACCCTGATGGCAATGTAATATAGAACGGGAAGCATGAGCTAATGATGTTACAGTGATCGCCATTTTTTGTTAATTCACTAAACCCTTGTACTGCAAAGTCTGTAACACTATTACTGCTAATAAAATATCTCAGATCCTTCAAAACAAAATGAATTTGACAGCGCTCCGACACAATACAAACACAGCAAGGGACAAACTGAAACCGAATTACAGAGACCCAGACGATATCACATTATTTGCCATCTCAGTTAGTGAGGCGTAGCTTAAACAACAAATGCGAGATCGGCGTCTTACCAGATTGACCGGGAACGGCCGCTCTGCCACAGCGTGCGAGAGCGCGGAGATCGCGGCATTCTGCTCCTCTGTGACCGGCGCGTTCTGCCAGAAACGAGGCCTCAGATCAGATCCACCCGAACTGTTAATCGCGGAGGGGGGAGGGGGGCATAGGCGGGTACCAACCTTCTCCCACGCGTACGCGAAGTTGTAGCCCTTTGAGAAAGCTCCCGACCTGGGCAGGGTCGCTTGCTTCGTCGCCATGGACATCCTAAGGCGTGGGCTCGCACGGAAGCGGAGGAAGACGAAACGGGACAAGTGAGAAGAATGAAGTTTGTTTTTTCTTTCTTTTTAGGCATAAGCATTTTTTCTTTCTTTTCTCTCCAAATAGAAGATGTACTAGTAGAACGTTTGTGCTCTCTGAGCCAATGCCGAGAAGAATGAAAATATTTCCGGAATAAAGGTTAGTAGAGATGCTCCATCAATTTCAAATCTTTTATTTGTTGATAGACTCTCTGATATCCTTATGTAAGCTAAGGTTATGGATGTGAAGTCTTTGTGTCCTGGATTTTTATTGTGCGGCCTGAAGGCAAATGGTTTTTTTTATAATATGTATATCTTTTATACTCCCTCCGTTTTAATTTGAACTAAAACCACGATGAGTAGTTTGAAACAGAGGGATATATTATAAGGATTATAGTACAAACCACGTATAAACCAATCTGGCAAAACTGAAAAGATAGAAAAACTCTAGCCTTTGCACAAAGGAACAACAACCAAGAAGTAAAATTACAATCAAGACCGAAGAAGCCTTTAAACTTAACACCAATGCCCGCCACCTGCCTCTGGAACCACCATAGCAGCCACCAAAGAAAAAATGACAGATCACCTTCACACCCGAGCTCGAAGCGGTTCCATCGCTAATATGCAGCTTTGCGGACCTCTAAGGTGGCTCACCAAAAGCGAAATCATTACCGTTGAACGAAACAGACCGGGATAACACCCCGGACACACCATCAAACTCCAGATCTGGCACCCCCACACGACTAAGACGCCGGAGGAAAAAAACACATCTGCCATCCACGAACCACGAACCCAGCACACGATCCACCATCTTCCAGATGCCACCAATGCAGACGACAATCTGCATCCGCTCCTGGACTACCTCTCAAGCTCCACGCCGGCGCCGGAGCAAACGTCATCGCAACGGCGGAGCCCAAGGACACAAGTCCACCATGAGGATGTCGTCTTCGCCACGCCATCCTTGCTTGAACAGACTGATTTCCAAATCCATCCCCAACCATAAGACTGATCGCCTCGCTGGAGTAGGATCTGAAGAAACTTTACTAAGCGTAGCCATCGCCGCCGCCAAAGCCAAGACGATGAATAACCTAAAAATTTAAACTACGAGAGTAAAAAAGATCCACATGCGTGGATCCGGCGACCCCACTCACCACCAACGACCGAGGCTGTCGGCGAAGGGGTGCCGCCGAAGGGCAGTGGCGGTGGAGACTCCTGACCGCGGCAAGGGTGTCTGTTCTTCCTTCGTGCGGGAGAAAGAAAAGCTATGTATTACTATCTTGGCGGCAATCGCCTCAAGGCAAATGGTGAGTGTTGAAAAGTCTAACATATTTTTTAGTCCCAATACAAAAGTGGATGACAAAATATAAATTTGTACAATTCTGAATATTATAACTGAAGCTCTCAATGACAAATATTTGGGTTTATCAGCCAACGTGGTGTGCATAAAAGTGATTGCTTTCAATTCCTAATTGATTGAATTATCATGAAGATTATTGGATGGAAAGAAAATTTGTTATCTGTTGGAGAAAATCATGTTGTTAGAAACCGGTGAACCTTCGAACTATGAAGAAGCGATGGCGGGCCCAAATTCCAACAAATGGCTTGAAGCCATGCAATCCGAGATAGGATCCATGTATGAAAATGAATATGGACTTTGACAGACTTGCCCGATGATCGGCGAGCGATAGAAAACAAATGGATCTTTAAGAAGAAGACGGACGCGGATGGTAATGTTACCATCTATAAAGCTCGACTTATCGCTAAGGGTTATCGACAAGTTCAAGGGGTTGACTACGATGAGACATTCTCTCCCGTGGCGAAGCTAAAGTCCGTCTGAATCGTGTTAGAAATTACCGCATACTATGATTATGCGATATGGCAAATGGACGTCAAAACGGCATTCCTTAACAGCTATCTTAAGGAAGAACTTTATATGATGCAGCCGAAAGGTTTTGTTGACCCTGAGAATGCTAACAAGGTATGCAAGCTCCAGCGATCCATTTATGGGCTGGTGCAAGCATCTCGGAGTTGGAACATTCGCTTTGATGAGATGATCAAAGCGTTTGGGTTTATGCAGACTTATGGAGAAGTCTGCGTTTACAAAAAAAGTGAGTGGGAGCTCTGTAGCATTTCTCATATTATATGTAGATGACATACTTTTGATGGGAAATGATATAGAACTTTTGGACAGCATTAAGGCCTACTTGAATAAGTGTTTTTCAATGAAGGACCTTGGAGAAGCTGCTTACATACTAGGCATCAAGATCTATAGGGATAGATCAAGACGCCTCATAGGTCTTTCACAAAGCACATACCTTGATAAGATGTTGAAGAAGTTCAATATGGATCAGTCCAAGAAAGGGTTCTTGTCTGTATTGCAAGGTGTGAAATTGAGCTCAGCTCAATGCCCGACCACGGCAGAAGATAGAGAAAAGATGAGTGTCATCCCCTATGCATCAGCTATAGGGGTCTATTATGTATGCCATGCTGTGTACCAGACCTGATGTAAACCTTGCTGTAAGTTTGGTAGGAAGGTACCAAAGTAATCCTGGCATGGAACACTGGACAGCGGTCAAGAACATCCTAAAGTACCTGAAAAGGACTAAGGATATGTTTCTCGTTTATGGAGGTGATGAGGAGCTCGTAGTAAAGGGTTACGTCGACGCTAGCTTCGACACAGATCTGGATGACTCTAAGTCACAAACCGGATACGTGTATATTCTGAATGGTGGGGCAGTGAGCTGGTGCAGTTGCAAGCAAAGCGTCGTGGCGGGATCTACATGTGAAGCAGAGTACATGGCAGCCTCGGAGGCAGCGCATGAAGCAATCTGGGTGAAGGAGTTCATCACTGACCTCGGAGTCATACCCAATGCGTCGGGGCCGATCAAACTCTTCTGTAACAACACTGAAGCTATTGCACTTGCCAAGGAGCCCAGGTTTCACAAGAAGACCAGGCACATCAAGCGTCGCTTCAACTCCATTCGTGAAAATGTTCAAGATGGAGACATAGATATTTGTAAAGTACATACGGACCTGAATGTGGCAGATCCGTTGACTAAACCTCTCCCTAGGGCAAAACATGAACAACACCAGAATTCCATGGGTGTTCGATTCATCATAATGTAACTAGATTATTGAACTCTAGTGCAAGTGGGAGACTGTTGGAAATATGCCCTAGAGGCAATAATAAAATGGTTATTATTATATTTCTTTGTTCATGATAATTGTCTGTTATTCGTGCTATAATTGTATTATCCGGAAATCGTAATACACGTGTGAATACATAGACCACAACATGTCCCTAGTGAGCCTCTAGTTGACTAGCTCGATGATCAACAGATAGTCATGGTTTCCTGACTATGGACATTGGATGTCATTGATAACGGTATCACATCATTAGGAGAATGATGTGATGGACAAGACCCAATACTAAGCGTAGCACAAAGATCATGTAGTTCGTTTTGCTAGAGCTTTTCCAAATGTCAAGTATCATTTCCTTAGACCATGAGATTGTGCAACTCCCGGATACCGTAGGAGTGCTTTGGGTGTGCCAAACGTCACAACGTAACTGGGTGACTATAAAGGTGCACTACGGGTATCTTCGAAAGTGTCTGTTGGGTTGGCACGAATCGAGACTGGGATTTGTCACTCCGTATGACGGAGAGGTATCTCTCGGCCCACTCGGTAATGCATCATCATAATGAGCTCAATGTGACCAAGTGTCTAGTCACGGGATCATGCATTACTGTACGAGTAAAATGACTTGCCGGTAACGAGATTAAACGAGGTATTGGGATACCGACGATCGAATCTCGGGCATGTAACGTACCGATTGACAAAGGGAATTGTATACGAGATTGATTGAATCCTCGACATCGTGGTTCATCCGATGAGATCATCGAGGAGCATGTGGAAGCCAACATGGGTATCCAGATCCCGCTATTGGTTATCGACCGGAGAGGTGTCTCGGTCATGTCTGCATGTCTCCCGAACCCGCAGGGTCTACACACTTAAGGTTCGGTGACGCTAGGGTTGTAGAGATATGAGTATGCAGTAATTCGAAAGTTGTTCGGAGTCCCGGATGAGATCCCAGACGTCACGAGGAGTTCCAGAATGGTCCGGAGGTAAAGAATATATATAGGAAGTCAAGTTTCGGCCATCGGGAAAGTTTCGGGTGTCACCCGTATTGTACCGGGACCACCGGAAGGGTCCCGGGGGTCCACCGGGTGGGTCCACCTATCCCGGAGGGCCCCATGGGTTGAAGTGGGAGGGGAACCAGCCCCTGGTGGGCTGGTGTGCCCCCCTTGGGCCCCCCCTGCGCCTAGGGTTGGAAACCCTAGGGGTGGGGGCGCCTCCACTTGCCTTGGGGGGCAAGCCACCCCCTTGGCCGCCACCCCCCCTAGGAGATTGCATCTCCTAGGGCCGGTGCCCCCCCTAGGGGCCCTATATAAAGAGGGGAGAGGGAGGGCAGCCGCACCCATGCTCTTGGCGCCTCCATCTCCCCTTGCTACACCTCTCCCTCTCGCAGAAGCTTGGCGAAGCCCTGCCGAGATCGCTGCTGCATCCACCACCATGCCGTCGTGCTGCTGGATCTTCATCAACCTCTCCTTTCCCCTTGCTAGATCAAGAAGGAGGAGACGTCTTCCTCAACCGTATGTGTGTTGAACGCGGAGGTGCCGTCCGTTCGGCGCTAGGATCACCGGTGATTTGGATCACGACGAGTACGACTCCCTCAACCCCGTTCTCTTGAACGCTTCCGCTCGCGATCTACAAGGGTATGTAGATGCACTCCTGTCTCTCGTTGCTAGATGAACTCATAGATTGATCTTGGTGAAAGCATAGAATTTTTTTATTTTCTGCAACGTTCCTCAACAGTGGTATCAGAGCTAGGTCTATGCGTAGTTCTCTTTGCACGAGTAGAACACAATTTGTTGTGGGCGTAGATGTTGTCAATTTTCTTGCCACTACTAGTCTTATTTTGCTTCAGCGGTATCGTGGGATGAAGCGGCCCGGACCGACCTTACACGTACGCTTACGTGAGACAGGTTCCACCGACTGACATGCACTAGTTGCATAAGGTGGCTAGCGGGTGTCTGTCTCTCCCACTTTAGTTGGAGCGGATTCGATGAAAAGGGTCCTTATGAAGGGTAAATAGAAGTTGGCAAATCACGTTGTGGCTTTTATGTAGGTAAGAAAACGTTCTTGCTAGAACCCTATTGCAGCCACGTAAAACATGCAACAACAATTAGAGGACGTCTAACTTGTTTTGGCAGCATATGATTGTGATGTGATATGGCCAAAAGTTGTGATGAATGATGAATGATATATATGTGATGTATGAGATCATGTTCTTGTAATAGGAATCACGACTTGCATGTCGATGAGTATGACAACCGGCAGGAGCCATAGGAGTTGTCTTAATTATTGTATGACCTGCGTGTCATTGATTCAACGCCATGTAATTACTTTACTTTATTGCTAAACCGTTAGCCATAGTAGTAGAAGTAATAGTTGGCGAGCAACCCCATGGAGACACGATGATGGAGATCATGATGATGGAGATCATGGTGTCATGCCGGTGACGAAGATGATCATGGAGCCCCGAAGATGGAGATCAAAGGAGCTATATGATATTGGCCATATCATGTCACTACTATTTGATTGCATGTGATGTTTATCATGTTTTTGCATCTTGTTTACTTAGAACGACGGTAGTAAATAAGATGATCCCTCATAATAATTTCAAGAAAGTGTTCCCTCTAACTGTGCGCCATTGTGAAAGTTCGTTGTTTTGAAGCACCACGTGATGATCGGGTGTGATAGATTCTAACATTGACATACAACGGGTGTAAGACAAATTTACACATGCATAAACACTTAGGTTAACTTGACGAGCCTAGCATGTATAGCCATGGCCACGGAACACAAGAGACCGAAAGGTCGAACATGAGTCGTATGGAAGATACGATCAACATGGAGATGTTCACAGATGATGACTAGTCCGTCTCACGTGATGATCGAACACGGCCTAGTCGACTCGGATCATGTATCACTTAGATGACTAGAGGGATGTCTAATCTGAGTGGGAGTTCATTAAATAATTTGATTAGATGAACTTAATTATCATGAACTTAGTCTAAAATCTTTACAATATGTCTTGTAGATCAAATGGCCCACGTTACCCTCAACTTCAACGCGTTCCTAGAGAAAACCAAGCTGAAAGATGATGGCAGCAACTATACGGACTGGGTCCGGAACCTGAGGATCATCCTCATAGCTGCAAAGAAAAATTATGTCTTAGAAGCACCGCTAGGTGAAGCTCCCATCCCAGAGAACCAAGACGTTATGAATGCTTGGCAGTCTCGTGTTGATGATTACTCCCTCGTTCAGTGCGGCATGCTTTACAGCTTAGAACCGGGGCTCCAAAAGCGTTTTGAGCAACACGGAGCATATGAGATGTTCGAAGAGCTGAAAATGGTTTTCCAAGCTCATGCCTGGGTCGAGAGATATGAAGTCTCCGACAAGTTCTTCAGTTTTAAGATGGAGGAAAATAGTTCTGTCAGTGAGCACATACTCAAAATGTCTGGGTTGCACAACCACTTGACTCAGCTGGGAGTTAATCTCCCGGATGACGCGGTTATTGACAGAATCCTTCAGTCGCTTCCACCGAGCTACAAGAGCTTTGTGATGAACTTCAATATGCAGGGGATGGAAAAGACCATTCCTGAGGTATATTCAATGCTGAAATCCGTGGAGGTAGAGATCAAGAAGGAACATCAAGTGTTGATGGTGAATAAAACCACTAAGTTCAAGAAAGGCAAGGGTAAGAAGAACTTCAAGAAGGACGGCAAGGGAGTTGCCGCGCCCGGTAAGCCATTTGTCGTGAAGAAGTCAAAGAATGGACCCAAGCCCGAGACTGAGTGTTTTTATTGCAAGGGAAGCGGACACTGGAAGCAGAACTGCCCCAAATACTTAGCGGACAAGAAGGCCGGCAACACTAAAGGTATATGTGATATACATGTAATTGATGTGTACCTAACCAGTACCCGTAGTAGCTCCTGGGTATTTGATACCGATGCCGTTGCTCATATTTGTAACTCAAAGCAGGAGCTGCGGAATAAGCGGAGACTCGCGAAGGACGAGGTGACGATGCGCGTCGGGAATGGTTCCAAGGTCGATGTGATCGCCGTCGGCACGCTACCTCTACATTTACCTACGGGATTAGTTTTAAACCTCAATAATTGTTATTTAGTGCCAGCTTTGAGCATGAACATTGTATCTGGATCTCGTTTAATATGAGATGGCTACTCATTTAAATCCGAGAATAATGGTTGTTCTATTTATATGAGAGATATGTTTTATGGTCATGCCCCGATGGTCAATGGTTTATTCTTAATGAATCTCGAACGTGATGTTACACATATTCATAGTGTGAATACCAAAAGATGTAAAGTTGATAACGATAGTCCCACATACTTGTGGCACTATCGCCTTGGTCACATTGGTGTCAAGCGCATGAAGAAGCTCCATGCTGATGGACTTTTGGAGTCTCCTGATTATGAATCGTTTGACACATGCGAACCATGCCTCATGGGCAAAATGACCAAGACTCCGTTCTCCGGAACAGTGGAGCGAGCAACCAACTTATTGGAAATCATACATACTGATGTGTGCGGTCCAATGAGCGTTGAGGCTCGCGGAGGATATCGTTATGTTCTCACTCTCACTGACGACTTGAGTAGATATGGGTATGTCTACTTGATGAAACACAAGTCTGAGACCTTTGAAAAGTTCAAGGAATTTCAGAATGAGGTAGAGAATCAACGTGACCGAAAAATAAAGTTCTTATGATCAGATTGTGGAGGAGAATATTGAAGTCACGAATTTGGTACTCACTTAAGGAAATGTGGAATCGTTTCACAACTCACGCCGCCTGGAACACCTCAGCGTAATGGTGTGTCCGAACGTCGTAATCGCACTTTATTGGATATGGTGCGATCTATGATGTCTCTTACCAATTTACCGCTATCTTTTTGGGGATACGCTCTAGAGACAGCTATATTCACTTTAAATAGGGCACCGTCTAAATCCGTTGAGACGACACCTTATGAATTATGGTTTGGGAAGAAACCTAAGTTGTCGTTTCTAAAAGTTTGGGGATGCGATGCTTATGTCAAGAAACTTCACCTGAAAAGCTCGAACCAAAGTCGGAAAAATGCGTCTTCATAGGATACCCTAAGGAAACCATTGGGTATACCTTCTACCTCAGATCCGAAGGCAAGATCTTTGTTGCCAAGAACGGGTCCTTTCTGGAGAAAGAGTTTCTCTCGAGAGAAGTAAGTGGGAGGAAAGTGGAACTTGATGAAGTACTACCTCTTGAACCGGTGAGTAGCGCAGCTTAGGAAGATGTTCCTGTGGTGCTAGCACCAACTGAAGAGGAAGTTAATGATGATGATCAAGGTACTTCGGATCAAGTTACTACTAAACTTTGTAGGTCCACGAGGACACGTTCCGCACCAGAGTGGTATGGCAACCCTGTCCTGGAAATCATGTTGTTAGACAACGGTGAACCTTCGAACTATGAAGAAGCGATGGCGGGCCCAGATTCCAACAAATGGCTTGAAGCCATGCAATCCGAGATAGGATCCATGTATGAAAACGAAGTATGGACTTTGACAGACTTGCCCGATGATTAGCGAGCGACAGAAAACAAATGGATCTTTAAGAAGAAGACGGACATGGATGGTAATGTTACCATCTATAAAGCTCGACTTGTCGCTAAGGGTTATCGACAAGTTCAAGGGGTTGACTACGATGAGACATTCTCTCCCGTGGCGAAGCTAAAGTCCGTCCGAATCATGTTAGCAATTGCCACATACTATGATTATGAGATATGGCAAATGGACGTCAAAACGACATTCCTTAACGGCCATCTTAAGGAAGAACTGTATATGATGCAGCCAGAAGGTTTTGTCGATCCTGAGAATGCTAACAAGGTACGCAAGCTCCAGCGATCCATTTATGGGCTGGTGCAAGCATCTCGGAGTTGGAACATTCGCTTTGATGAGATGATCAAAGCGTTTGGGTTTATGCAGACTTATGGAGAAGCCTGCGTTTACAAGAATGTGAGTGGGAGCTCTGTAGCATTTCTCATATTATATGTAGATGACATACTTTTGATGGGAAATGATATAGAACTTTTGGACAACATTAAGGCCTACTTGAATAAGTGTTTTTCAATGAAGGACCTTGGAGAAGCTGCTTACATACTAGGCATCAAGATCTATAGGGATAGATCAAGACGCCTCATAGGTCTTTCACAAAGCACATACCTTGATAAGATATTGAAGAAGTTCAATATGGATTAGTCCAAGAAAGGGTTCTTGCCTTTATTGCAAGGTGTGAAAGTGAGCTCAGCTCAATGCCCGACCACGGCAGAAGATAGAGAAAAGATGAGTGTCATCCCCTATGCATCAGCTATAGGGTCTATTATGTATGCCATGTTGTGTACCAGACCTGATGTAAACCTTGCTGTTAGTTTGGTAGGAAGGTACCAAAGTAATCCCGACATGGAACACTGGACAGCGGTCAAGAACATCCTAAAGTACCTGAAAAGGACTAAGGATATGTTTCTCGTTTATGGAGGTGACGAAGAGCTCGTCGTAAAGGGTTACGTCGACGCTAGCTTCGACATAGATCTGGATGACTCTAAGTCACAAACCGGATACGTGTATATTCTGAATGGTGGGGCAGTAAGCTGGTGCAGTTGCAAGCAAAGCATCATGGCGGGATCTACATGTGAAGCAGAGTGCATGGCAGCCTCGGAGGCAGCGCATGAAGCAATCTGGGTGAAGGAGTTCATCACCGACCTAGGAGTCATACCCAATGCGTCAGGGCTGATCAAACTCTTCTGTGACAACACTGGAGCTATTGCACTTGCCAAGGAGCCCAGGTTTCACAAGAAGACCAGGCACATCAAGCGTCGCTTCAACTCCATTCGTGAAAATGTTCAAGATGGAGACATAGATATTTGTAAAGTACATACAGACCTGAATGTGGCAGATCCTTTGACTAAACCTCTCCCTAGGGCAAAACATGATCAACACCAGAATTCCATGGGTGTTCGATTCATCACAATGTAACTAGATTATTGAACTCTAGCGCAAGTGGGCGACTGTTGGAAATATGCCCTAGAGGCAATAATAAAATGGTTATTATTATATTTCTTTGTTCATGATGATTGTCTGTTATTCATGCTATAATTGTATTATCCGAAAACCGTAATACACGTGTGAATACATAGACCACAACATGTCCCTAGTGAGCCTCTAGTTGACTAGGTCGTTGATCAACAGATAGTCATGGTTTCCTGACTATGGACATTGGATGTCATTGATAACGGGATCACATCATTAGGAGAATGATGTGATGGACAAGACCCAATACTAAGCGTAGCACAAAGATCGTGTAGTTCGTTTTGCTAGAGCTGGTCCAAATGTCAAGTATCATTTCCTTAGACCATGAGATTGTGCAACTCCTGGATACCGTTGGAGTGCTTTGGGTGTGCCAAACGTCACAACGTAACTGGGTGACTATAAAGGTGCACTATGGGTATCACCGAAAGTGTCCGTTGGGTTGGCACGAATCGAGACTGGGATTTGTCACTCCGTATGACGGAGAGGTATCTCTGGCCCCACTCGGTAATGCATCATCATAATGAGCTCAATGTGACCAAGTGTCTGGTCACGGGATCATGCATTACGGTACGAGTAAAGTGACTTGCCGGTAACGAGATTAAACGAGGTATTGGGATACCAATGATCGAATCTCAGGCATGTAACGTACCGATTGACAAAGGGAATTGTATACGGGATTGATTGAATCCTCGACATCGTGGTTCATCCGATGAGATCATCGAGGAGCATGTGGGAGCCAACATGGGTATCCAGATCCCGCTGTTGGTTATTGACCGGAGAGGTGTCTCGGTCATGTCTACATGTCTCCCGAACCCATAGGGTCTACACACTTAAGGTTCGGTGACACTAGGGTTGTAGAGATATGAGTATGCAGTAACCCGAAAGTTGTTCGGAGTCCCGGATGAGATCCCGGACGTCACGAGGAGTTCTGGAATGGTCCGGAGGAAAAGAATTATATATAAGAAGTCAAGTTTCGGCCATCGGGAAAGTTTCGGGGGTCACGGTATTGTACCGGGACCACCGGAAGGGTCCCGGGGTCCACCTGGTGGGGCCACCTATCCCGGAGGGGCCCATGGGCTGAAGTGGGAGGGGAACTAGCCCCTGGTGGGCTGGTGCGCTCCCCTTGGCCCCCCTGCGCCTAGGGTTGGAAACCCTAGGGGGGGGGGGCGCCTCCACTTGCCTTGGGGGGCAAGCCACACCCTTGGCCGCCGCCCCCCTAGGAGATTGCATCTCCTAGGGCCGGTGCCCCCCCTAGGGGACCTATATAAAGAGGGGGGAGGGAGGGCATCCGCACCCATGCTCTTGGCGCCTCCCTCTCCCCTTGCTACACCTCTCCCTCTCGTAGAAGCTTGGCGAAGCCATGCCGAGATCACTGCTGCATCCACCACCACGCCGTCGTGCTGCTGGATCTTCATCAACCTGTCCTTCCCCCTTGCTGGATCAAGAAGGAGGAGACGTCTTCCTCAACCGTACGTGTGTTGAACGCGGAGGTGCCGTTCGTTCGGCGCTAGGATCACCGGTGATTTGGATCACGACGAGTACGACTCCCTCAACCCCGTTCTCTTGAACGCTTCCGCTCGCGATCTACAAGGGTATGTAGATGCACTCCTCTCTCTCGTTGCTAGATGAACTCATAGATTGATCTTGGTGAAAGCATAGAATTTTTTTATTTTCTGCAATGTTCCCCAACATATCCAACTTATGTCATGTCTGTATTTAAAATTCTTTAAAATAATTGCAAAGAAATCATTGACGCGATGTTGCAATTTTGGTGGGGTGATAAGGACTATTAGAAGAGAATGCATTGAATGACGTGGTGGAAGATGTGTGTCCCGGAAGATCAAGGAGGTATAGGATTTCCAGATATACACTGTTTCAATCTAGCTTTATTAGCCAAACAACCGTGACGGCTACTTGATAATCCAAATTCTTTATGTGCTACTATCTTGAGAGCTAAATATTATTTAGAGGCTGATTTAATGAATGTAAATATGAAAATGATTCGTCTTTTACTTGGCAAAGCATCATGGCGGGAGTAAACTCTCTTAAAAATGGTTATATCTGGAGAGTTGAAGTGGACGTCATATTGATATTTGGAGAGATGCATTGATTCTGAATTGTGCGGACAGGAAAATTATTACTCCTAGAAGAGGGCACCTTTTGTCAAAGGTATCTGATCTTATTGATCCAGCCACAAACTTTTGGGATGAAGATTTCATGAGACAAACATTATCGCCAATTAATGAGGACATGATTACCTTGGATACGACCAAAAATATTGCATACGTGTAATTTGTGAGGTGATTTCTAATGCAGACTATGCAATAATTTATTTATATTATCCAGGACAAAAATACTTCACAGACTTTTGTGTCATGTCTAATTGCACGTGTATGGGACATTTATACAATTCACATATGAAGATAACGGAAAAGGAGAAGTTTAGGTGTTGTTCAAAAGGTCATCTCATGCCACTTTTTGGCAAAGAGAAGATAGAGTCCAGTTCTCTCACGTTCTGGACTCATATTTGGACTGCACATACATACCTGACTCAAAACACCAAGATCTCTTTCATCCATACTCTGAATTGGGTGATTCTTTTTTTATTGGAAAGTAGATTTCGTGCTCTTTCCAACCCAATTGGATTCATCTTCAAATTCATCCAGAGCGTCGAGATATTGATGAAACAATCTAACACTGATGATGCCATGGACCTAGGGTAGGGTCATAGGCCTGACCTATACGCCCTACCCAAGAACACTACCCTAGAAGCAAAGACATTCAAAGGACAACAAAGAGTACCATTTGAAGTCGTCGAGTGCAATCGAGTCGACCAACCATCTCACTCGGGTACCCCTCTCTCCTGGTATCACTCGACCAAGACAAAGCCATTCGACTATACAAGAAACCACTCGACCTACAGAAGGCCAGGAGTCACTCAGGACGGCAACGGTCAGGCATTCACTCCTTAGTCTTAAAGGTCATTAAATACACTTTATAGTTGGCGTTACCAGTAACGCCTTGTCTTAATGTACATTGAACCCCTGTAATGGAGGTGGGCTGGGGTCCTGGCACACTCTATATAAGCCACCCCCTCCTCTGGGACAAGGGTTCGAACCCCCTGTAACACACACTCCCATATTCCAGTCGACCGCCTCAGGGCACCGAGACGTAGGGCTTTTACCTCCTCCGAGAGGGGCCTAAACTCATAAAACTCGTGTGTACAATCTCGCCGTATCTAGGGCCTCGCCTCCTCTTACGTACCCCCTATTCTTACTGTTAGACTTAGTACCACGACGGTTGGCGCCCACCGTGGGGCAAAGCGTCTTAGCGACTTTCGGCGAGGTTGCATTTTCTTTGATATTCATCAACATGGTTTCCGGCGACGGTTTGGTCATGGGCCGCGAGTTCCAACTCGGCGCACTCACTTTCGTCGCCGACGACTCCGCCTGGCTCCAGGAGGCCCACCTCGATGTCGAGGCTCTCCCAATCTGTGGTTCGTCGCACTTCCGCACGAGTGCCTGCGGCGTCCTCCTTGGCAACCGTCGACCCCACATCAGTCGGTCCTCTCGTCGTCGTCTCACTCTGCTGGACGCCGCCGCAAGTGGTCTGGTCGATCGCGGCTCCAGCGGTGGGTGAAACACGCGATGGCTCGTCAGGCATTCACCCCCAAGTCGCGGCGATCGAGCCCGACATATTTCATTGCGGTTCAGTCGACCTGCCTACTGATTTCACAGACACATTTTTCGAGGGCGGGAGTTATGACCCAGCGGTAGAAGTCCTTATGGTCGACTCCCATCGCAGTCCGCCTGGTTTCCGTCGCAGCGGCGGCAATGGTGGTGGCGATGGCCCGTCATACAGCCACGGGGAATATCAGCCCCAACCTCTCAGCTTGCAGCAGAGGGAGGAGCTGCATTGCCGCAACATGGAGGCCCTCCAGACCCCCATCATAGGGGAAACCACCGAGGCTCGTGCCTTGGAGGCTGTGCGCCTGGCCACGCTGGCTGAGCACACTCGTTTGGATCTCCAACATTCTCTTGACGAGCGTTCCCGTCGACTGATCCCCGAGTCCAGTCGACGTCCACGGCAGTTGTTTCCACCTGAAACTCGGGTCCCCAGAATCTTGCAGCTACTGCGTGTATCGCCGAGTCCATTCAGTCGTCCCGTTCAGAGGATGGAAGAGGCTTGGAACAGATCAGGGCGCTGCTTCGAGCAGCGGGAGACCAGAACTCCGCCGTGTCCCAGTCGCGGAACAGGATCCACAACATATCAGTAAGGGCAGACACCGTTCAATCGGCACATAGCCCGGAGGCACCTTTGCGACGTGAAGGTCGTGATCACCGCCGGGATAGGCACATGGGAAGAGCTCATGGAGAGTATGACCGTGAGTACGCCCGCGATAACCACCGTCGACCGCCTTCGCCCCTTCCGACGGACGAGTCATACGTGCCCCGGCGATATGATGATAGGCCTCCATATGGATATGACCGCAGAGTTCCAGTCGCCCCCAGAGAGCTTGGCTTCGACGCAAGGTCAGCCCTTGTGCAGGGTTTGGTCGGCCGGAACAGAGCACACAGAAAAGGGCTGGATAGAGACATGCCCAGTGGAAGCAGGGTCCACGTTTCTGGCCCAGAGTGTTTCAGAAGAGCCATCAGAGCCGCTGAGATCCCTCACAACTTCAGATTGGCGACTGGCGTCAGTAAGTTCACAGGAGAATCAAAGCCCGACACTTGGCTTGAAGACTATCGAGTGGCTGTGCACATTGGTGGCGGCAGCGATGAGGTGGCCATGAAGCACCTTCCTCTGATGCTTGAAGGTTCTGCCAGGGCCTGTTGAATCAGCTAGTCCCTGGGAGCATTTTGAGTTGGGATGAGTTGGCCCGAGTGTTTACCAGAACATTTGATGGCACCTGCAAGAGACCTGCTGGACTGCCAGAGTTGCAGCATTGCATAAAGAAACCGAATTAAACCTTGAGAGACTATATCCAGAGATGGATCACTCTGCACCATACAGTGGAGAATGTGTCAGATCACCAAGCAATCTGTGCCTTTAAGGAAGGCGTTCGCTACAGAGAGCTCAATCTGAAGTTCGGTCAGACCGGAGATATGTCCCCAACTCGGATGATGGAGATTGCCACCAAGTACGCTAACGGCAAAGAAGAAGATCGACTTCGGAGTGGCAAGAATAGACCAGTCGCCCAGGACACCGGAGGAGGAAATTCCAGTTGGAAGTAGAAGCGAAAGGCTGAGGCAACAGGTCCTGTCGAGGCAGTAATGTTGAATCAAGGAAAGTTCAAGGGGAAGCCCAAAGGGCCTTGGATCCCTAAGAAAGTGAAAGATCAAGCAGGAAATGATGTGATGGATTTGCCGTGTCATATTCACACCAAGAAGGATGAGGAGGGGAACCTGATTCTCCCCAAGCATACGACTCGACAATGTCGACTCCTAATCCAGAGCTTCCGAGAAAGCCAACCCAGTGAAAAGGACAAAGAGTCCGATAAGGAGGAAGACAAAGATGATGATGGTGGTTACCCCAATGTCAATGCCACCTTGGTGATTTCTGCTGATCTCGAGAGCAAAAGTCGACTAAAGGTCATTAACAAAGAGGTGAACATGGTTGCTCCGACAACACCAAAGTATTTGAAGTGATCAAAAACCCCTATTACATTCGACCAGTCCGACCACCCGCCACGCGTTGCTACCCCTAAGCGCTGGTGGTCGACCCAGTTGTTGGGGGCACCTGACTAACCAAGGTTTTGATGGATGGTGGCAGTGGTCTAAATATCCTATACGCTGAGGCCCTCAAAGGAATGGGCATTCCGATGTCCAAGCTTAGCGAGAGCAACATGCAATTCCATGGAGTCATCCCAGGAAATAAAGCCGACTCACTCGGTTAAATCACTCTTGATGTGGTTTTCGGCGATGAGAAGAATTACCGCAAGGAAAAGTTGACGTTTGAGGTTGTGGATTTCCAGAGTGCCTATCATGCCATTTTGGGCAGACCTGCCTATGCTAGCTTCATGGCTCGACCGTGTTTTGTGTACCTCAAGATGAAGATGCCTGGCCCTAGAGGCGTGATAACGGTCTCCGGTAACCGTCAAAGAGCAAAGACTGACTTCAGGACGGTGCAAAGATAGCAGATGAGCAGATGGCAGCAGTAGAGTTTCAAGAGTACCAGAAAACTGCAGATCTGAGTGATTCGCTGCGTGCCAAGAGGCCTACCTCGGAGTCCGCATTTCAGTCGACCGGCGAGACCAAGCCAGCCCACGTTCACCCGACTGACCCCAATGCTGCTCCGACCCATATCTCAACGACATTCGACAACAAATAAGAAGAAGCGCTCATCCAGTTCCTCCGTGAGAACTGGGACGTCTTTGCATGGAAGCCATCTGGCATGCTAGGTGTACCCAGGGGACTGGCTGAGCACTGTTTGCGAGTCGACCCAAAGGCAAAACCCATTAAGGAGCATCTCCGTTGGTCCGCCGCGGAGAAGAGAAAGGCAATTGGCGAGGAGGTGTCTTGGCTTCTGGCCGCTGAGTTCATCCGCGAGATATACCACTCCGAGTGGCTCGCCAATGTCATTATGGTTCCCAAGAAAGATAAATCACTTCGAATGTGTATTGACTTCAAGCACATCAATCGGGCTTGCCCGAAAGATCATTTTCCTCTACCCCGCATCGACCAGATAGTTGACTCAACTGTGGGATGTGAACGACTGTCCTTTCTGGACGCTTATTCTGGGTACCATCAGATCCGACTGTATGGACCCGATGAGATAAAGACAACTTTCGTCACCCCGTTCGGGTGTTTTTGCTATGTTACTATGCCCTTTGGCCTCAAGAATGCTGGTGCCACATTCATGCGCATGATTCAGAAGTGCCTGCTCACTCAAATCGGTCAGAATGTGGAAGCATACATGGATGACATAGTGGTTAAGTCACGCAACGGTTCTGACCTGCTGACTGACCTTCCTGAAACCTTTGCCAATTTAATAAGGTATGATATCAAGCTCAATCCATCAAAATGCACATTCGGAGTCCCGGGCGGAAAGTTACTAGGTTTTCTCGTTTTCGAATGAGGGATCGACGCGAATCCAGAGAAGATTGGCACAATCCTCCGAATGAAACACCGAGTGCGTGCGCATGATGTTCAGAAGCTTACTGGTTGTTTGGCTACATTGAGCCGATTCATCTCACGCCTCGATGAAAAGGCACTGCCTCTTTACCGACTCATGAAGAAGTCTGACAAGTTTGAGTGGAATGACAAAGCTGAAGCAGCGTTTGAAGAGCTCAAAGCCCTGCTTTCCACCCAGCCGGTGCTTGCTGCTCCAGTTAGCAAGGAGCCATTACTTCTTTACATCACAGCCACGGGACAAGTTGTTAGCACAGTGCTCACAGTCGAGCTGGAAGAAGAAGGCAAAGCCTTCAAAGTTCAGCGCCCTGTGTATTACATTTCAGAAGTCTTAACCCCGTTCAAGCAAAGATACCCTCACTATTAGAAGCTTGTTTATGGGATTTACCTGACCACAAAGAAGGTTGCACACTATTTCTCTGATCACTCAGTTTCAGTCGTCAGCGACGCTCCATTGTCAGAAATTCTGAATAACAGAGATGCAACTAGTCGAGTGGCAAAATGGGCGATTGAACTTCTTCCTTTAGATATCAAGTTTGAGGCAAAGAAGGCCATCAAGTCTCAAGCAATTGCAGATTTCCTCGCAGAGTGGATAGAACAACAACAGCCGACTCAGATTCAATCGGAACATTGGACCATGTTCTTTGATGGATCCAAGATGTTGAATGGCTCTAGTGCAGGAGTGGTTTTAGTGTCCCCACGAGGAGACAAGCTCAGTTATGTCCTCCAGATTCACTTTGATTCTTCAAACAATGAAGCTGAGTATGAGGCACTATTTTATGGGTTGCGTATGGCCATTTCACTCAGCGTCCGACGCTTGATGGTCTATGGCGACTCAGACTTAGTGGTTAATCAAGTAATGAAGGAATGGGACGTCAGGAGTCCCGCAATGACCGGTTATTGCAATGTAATGAGAAAGCTAGAGAAGAAGTTTGAGGGGTTAGAGCTCCACCATAGACCACGGATCAAGAATCAAGCTGCTGATGATCTGGCAAAGATAGGTTCCACTCGGAAGCCTATCCCCAGCAACGTGTTCTTGGAGCATCTCCGAGGGAGTCCTGGATTAGGGGGTGTCCGGATGGCCGGACTATGACCTTTGGCCGGACTCCCGGACTATGAAGATACAAGATTGAAGACTTCGTCCCGTGTCCGGATAGGACTTTCCTTGGCGTGGAAGGCAAGCTTGGCCATATGATATGTAGATCTCCTCCCATTGTAACCGACTCTGTGTAACCCTAGCCCTTTCCGTTGTCTATATAAACCGGAGAGTTTTAGTCCATAGGACGAACAACAATCATACCATAGGCTAGCTTCTAGGGTTTAGCCTATCTGATCTCATGGTAGATCTACTCTTGTACTACCCATATCATCAATATTAATCAAGCAGGAGTAGGGTTTTACCTCCATTGAGAGGGCCCAAACCTGGGTAAAAACATCGTGTCCCTTGTCTCCTGTTACCATCCGCCTAGACGCACAGTTCGGGACCCCCTACCCGAGATCCGCCGGTTTTGACACCGACATTGGTGCTTTCATTGAGAGTTCCTCTGTGTCATCACCTTCAGGCTCGATGGCTTCTTCGATCATCAACCACGATGCGGTCCAGGGTGAGACTTTTCTCCCCGGACAGATCTTCGTATTCGGCGGCTTCGCATTGCGGGCCAATTCACTTGGCCATCTGGAGCAGATCGAAAGCTACGCCCCTGGCCATCAGGTCAGATTTGGAAGTTTAAACTACACGGCTGACATCTGCGGAGACTTGATCTTCGACGGATTCGAGCCACAGCCGAGCGCGCCAAATTGTCATGAGGGGCATGATCTAGCTCTGCCACCGGACAGCGCCTAGAGCACTGCTCAGGTGTCCGCTCCGACCCTTAGCTCGGAGCCGACTGCGCCGATCGAGGACGGGCAGCTGGCCGCTGCCTCGGGGGCTGCAATATCTACGGCGATCGAGTCGAACACCAATCTTGTCCTTCGCGGAGCTCGAGACTCCAAGGCGCCGGACTCCGTTCCGGACTCCGAATCTTCTACACCTCTCCCGATCAAACCCAATTGGGCTCCGATCATGGAGTTCACCGCCACAGACATCTTTCAACACTCGCCCTTTGGCGACATCCTGAATTCACTAAAGTCTCTCTCTTTATCAAGAGAGCCCTGGCCGGACTATGGTCAGCAGGGTTGGGATGCGGGCGACGAAGAACTTCGAAGCCCACCCACCACCCACTTCGTAGCCACTGTCGACGATTTAACCGACATGCTCGACTTCGACTCCGAAGATATCGACGGTATGGACGCTGATGAAGGAGACAACCAAGAACCAGCGCCTATAGGGCACTGGAAAGGCACCTCGTCATACGACATATACACGGTGGACACCCCAAAAGAAGGGGATGGCGATGGAACAATGGAGGATGACCCCTCCAAGAAATAGCCTAAGCGCCGGCGTCAGCGGCGCTGCTCTAAATCCCGCCAAAGCAAAAAACGGCGAGTCCGGCACCGGAGACAATAACGCCCCGGACAGTGCCAAAGACAACCCCCTCCAGCAGGATTTAGCGCAGGAGGATGGAGAAGCCAGCCCTCATGAGAGAGCGGCAGACAAAGAGGTCGAGGACGATAATTACATGCCTCCCTCTGAAGACGAAGCAAGCCTCGACGACGACGAATTTGTCGTGCCTGAGGACCCCGTCGAACAAGAGCGTTTCAAACGCAGGCTCATGGCCACGGCAAGCAGCCTCAAGAGAAAATAGCAGCAGCTTAGAGCTGACCAAGACTTGCTAGCCGACAGATGGACGGAAGTCCTAGCTGCCAAAGAGTACAAACTCGAACTCCCCTTCAAGAGCTACCCAAAGCGCAGGCTGCTACCCCAACTAGAGGAGGAAGCAACTAAACCTACATCACCAGCGTATGATGCGGCCGATCGGCCACCCCGTGGCCGCGACAGAGAGGCCTTTCGGCCATCAACTCAAGCCGCACCCTGGCGCTGCTCAAAAAGTACCAAGGCACGGGGAAACACGCCAGACCTGCGAGACATATTGGAGGACAAGGCAAGGCAAACAAGATCGATCTACGGATCGCATGGGCGCTCCACGACCACATTTTTCCTAAATTCAAATAAAATAGCAATAAACTCCAAAATAAAATCTTATTTGATTTTATTATCAAATCCTCAATATTTCTTTATTTTGGGAAAGTCATTTTATTCCCTCTCTCATATTTTCATAGTAGAAATAATTGAAGATAAAATAAATAAAATCAAATGATCCTATTTTCAAAATTTGAGAAAACCCAAATATGAAAATAACGAAATTCCCAACTCTCTCCGTGGGTCCTTGAGTTGCGTGAAATTTCTCAGATCAAGCCAAAATGCAATAAAATATGATATGCAATGATGATCTATGTATAACATTCCAAATTGAAAATTTGGGATGTTACAAGAGTAGTTTGTCATTTACTCGTGTGCTTCACTTATATCCTATGAGTAAATGGCTGAATGAGTTGATTGTCTTAAATCTGAAATTATTTATGTTTCATCTGCTTATTCCATGGGGAGTAATGACTTCACGTCTAAGAAGTAGAGGTTGTAAACTTATTGAAGGTTAGCAAGCATTGTATTGGTCATTTGAACAATTCATGAAAGAATATTGAAGGAAGAGAGATTCCACATATAAATATACTATCCTAGACATCTTTTATAATTGGGAGCACTCGTTAAGTATGACATGCTAAAAAGTTGATGTTGGACAAGGAAGACAATGTAATGGGCTATGTTTTCCGACATCTCAGTTAAAGTATATTGTCATGGATCATTCAAACATGTTGAGCTTGCCTTTCCCCCTCTTGCTAGCCAAAATTCCTTGCACCAAGTAGAGATACTACTTGTGCTTCCAATTATCCTTAAACCCAGTTTTTCCATGAGAGTCCACCATACCTACCTATGGATTGAGTAAGATCCTTCAAGTAAGTTGTCATCGGTGCAAGCAATAAAAATTGCTCTCTAAATATGTATGATCTTTTGGTGTGAAGAAAATAGCTTTATACGATCTTGTTATGGAAGCAATAAAAGCGACGGACTGCGTAATAAAGGTCCATATACAAGTGGCAATATAAAGTGACGTTCATTCACATTAAGATTTTGTGCATCCAACCCTAAAAGCGCATGACAACCTCTACTTCCCTTTGCGAAGGGCCTATCTTTTACTTTATATCTTTTACTTTATGCAAGAGTCAAGGTGATCTTCACCTTTCCCTTTTTTTATCCTTTGGCAAGCACCTCATGTTGGGAAGATCCTAATATATATATCCAATTGGATGTAAGTTAGCATGAACTATTATTGTTGACATCACCCAAAGGTGAATACGTTGGGAGGCAACACTGTAAGCCCCTATCTTTCTCAGTGTCCGATTGAAACTCCATAACCATTAGTATTGCGTGAGTGTTAGCAATTGTAGAAGACTATATGATAGTTGAGTATGTGGATTTTGCTATTCCTGAAAATAAGATGAATTGCAATTGTTTGATGACTGAGAATGAAGTTTGCTAGTTTTCAAGAAAGTTTATGGTCTATGCTTTGACATGTGAATTGCTTGTTACTTCATCATGAGAAGTTTTATGAGATGAACTACTGTTATGACATATTATCATGTTAGAAAAGGTGATTGAAATTATCATTGATCAAACTTGTGCACCTACTAGCATTCACACTTCATAAATTCTTTCTTTTATCATTTACCTACTCGAGGACGAGTAGGAATTAAGCTTGGGGATGCTGATACATCTCCAACGTATCTATAATTTATGAAGCATTCATGCTATTTTATTACCTATTTTGAATGATTACGGGCTTTATTATACACTTTTATATTACTTTTGGGACTAACCTATCAACCGGAGGGCCAGCCCATATTGTTGTTTTATTGCATGTTTCAGTATTTCGAAGAAAAGGAATATCAAACGGAGTCCAAACAGAATGAAACCTTCAGCAGCGTGATTTTTTGGAAGAATATGATCTTGGAGACTTGGAGTTCACGTCAGAAGATCCTCGAGGAGGCCAGGAGATAGGGGGGTGCCCCCCCTACTGGGTGCACCCCCTGTCTCGTGGGCCCCTCGAGCACCCCCCCGACCGACTTCTTTCGCCTACATAGTCCCATGTACCCTAAAAACATCCACGGAGAAGATAGATCGGGAGTTCCACTGCCGCAAGCCTCTGTAGCCACCAAAAACCTCTTGGGAGCCCGTTCCGGCACCCTGCCAGAGGGGGAACCCATCACCGGTGGCCATCTTAATCATCCCGGCGCTCTCCATGATGAGGAGGGAGTAGTTCACCCTCGGGGCTGAGGGTATGTACCAGTAGCTATGTGTTTGATCTCTCTCTCTCTCGTGTTCTCTCTATGGCACGATCTTGATGTATCGTGAGCTTTGCTATTATAGTTGGATCTTATGATGTTTCTCCCCCTCTACTCTCTTGTGATGAATTGACTTTCCCTCTTGAAGTTATCTTATCGGATTGAGTCTTTGATTTGAGAACACTTGATATATGTCTTGCCGTGTTTATCTGTGGTGACAATGGGATATCATGTGCCACTTGATGTATATTTTGGTGACAACTTGCGGATTCCACCCATGAACCTATGCATAGGGGTTGGCACTCGTTTTTTGACTCTCCGGTAGAAACTTTGGGGCACTCTTTGAAGTACTTTGTGTTGGTTGGATGAATTTGAGATTGTGTGACGCATATCGTATAATCATGCCCACAGATACTTGAGGTGACAATGGAGTATCTAGGTGACATTAGGGTTTTGGTTGATTTGTGTCTTAAGGTGTTATTCTAGTATGAACTCTATGATGGATCGAGCGGAAATAATAGCTCTATGTTATTTTACTATGAACTCTTGAATAGATCGATCAAAAAGGATAACTTTGAGGTGGTTTCGTACCCTACCATAATCTCTACGTTTGTTATCCGCTATTAGTGGCTTCGGAGTGACTCTTTGTTGCATGTTGAGGGATTGTTATATGATCTATCTATATTATTATTGTTGAGAGAACTTGCACTAGTGAAAGTATGAACCTTAGGCCTTGTTTCCTATCATTGCAATACCGTTTGTGCTCACTTTTATCATTAGTTACCTTGCTGTTTTTATTATTTCAGATTAAACCTATATCTACTATCCATATTGCACTTGTATCACCATCTCTTCGTCGAACTAGTGCACCTATACAATTTACCATTGTATTGGTTGTGTTGGGGACACAAGAGACTCTTTGTTATTTTGTTGTAGGGTTGCTTGAGAGAGACCATCTTCATCCTACGCCTCCCACGAATTGGTAAACCTTAGGTCATCCACTTGAGGGAAATTTGCTACTGTTCTACAAACCTGTGCACTTGCAGGCCCAACAATGTCTACAAGAAGAAGGTTGTGTAGTAGACATCACGGAACTCTAGGTCTTTCCAGTAGGGTAGGTCCCAAAATATAGATTTCTTCTTCCACATGGGTTCGCGTCCCTCAGCGTCATTTGGAACAGATAGTCCGTCGGGACCCTTTCCGAAGATTACTTTTAAATCATTGACCATAGCAAGTACATGATCTCCGGTACGCATGGCGGGCTTCTTCCGGTGATCTTCCTCGCCTTTGAAATGCTTGGAATTCTTTCGACATTGATGGTTCGTCGGAAGGAATCGACAATGCCCCATGTACACATTCTTCCTGCATTTGTCCAGGTATATACTTTTAGTGTCATCTAAATAGTGCGTGCATGCGTGGTATCCCTTGTTTGTATGTCTTGAAAGGTTACCAAGAGCAGGCCAATCATTGATTGTTACAAACAACAATGCATGCAGGTCAAATTCCTCCTGTTTGTGCTCATCCCACACACGTACACCATTTCCAATCCACAACTATAAAAGTTCTTCAACTAATGGCCTTAGCTACACACCAATGTCGTTTCTAGGTTGCTTAGGGCCTTGGATGAGAACTGGCATCATAATGAACTTCCGCTTCATGCACAACCAAGGAGGAAGGTTATAGATACATAGAGTCATGGGCCAGGTGCTGTGATTGCTGCTCTGCTCCCAAAAGGATTAATCCCATACATGCTTAAACCAAACCATACGTTCCTTGCATCACCTGCAAACTCCTCCCAGTACTTTCTCTCGATTTTTCTCCACTACGACCCGTCAGCGGGTGCTCTCAACTTCCCGTCTTTCTTATGGTCCTCTCTGTGCCATCGCATCAACTTGGCATGCTCTTTGTTTCTGAACAGGCGTTTCAACTGTGGTATTATAGGAGCATACCACATCACCTTGGCAGGAATCCTCTTCCTGGGGCGCTCGCCGTCAACATCACCAGGGTCATCTCGTCTGATCTTTTACCGCAATGCACCGCATACCAGGCATGCGTTCAAATCCTCGTACGCACCATGGTAGAGGATGCAGTAATTAGGGCATGCATGTATCTTATGCACCTCCAATCCTAGAGGGCATATAACCTTCTTTGCTGGATACGTACTGTCGGGCAATTCGTTATCCTTTGGAAGCTTCTTCTTCAATATGTTCAGTAGCTTCTCAAATCCTTTGTCAGGCACACCATTCTCTGCCTTCCACTGCAGTAATTCCAGTACAGTACCGAGCTTTGCGTTGCCATCTTCGCAATTGGGGTACAAGCCTTTTTTGTGATCCTCTAACATGTGATCGAACTTCAGCTTCTCCTTTTGACTTTCGCACTGTCTCCTTGCATCATGACCCAACGGAGATCATCATCGGGCACATCGTCTGGTTCCTCTTGATCTTCAACAGCTTACCCCGTTGCAGCCTCACCTTATTCAGGGGGCACATAGTTGTCATCGTCCTCCTCTTCTTTGCTGTCTTCCATCATAACCCCTATTTCTCCGTGCTTGGTCCAAACACTATAGTGTGGCATGAAACCCTTATAAACCAGGTGGGTGTGAATGGTTTTCGAGTCAGAGTAAGACTTCTTATTCCGACATATAGGGCATGGACAACACATAAAACCATTCTTCTTGTTTGCCTCAACCACTTCGAGAAAATTATGCACGCCGTTAATGTACTCGGAGGTGTGTCTGTCACCGTACATCCATTGCCGGTTCATCTGCGTGCATTATATATAATTAAGTGTGTCAAAAACCATTATAGAACATCATGAATAGATAAGTGACCAAATTAATATAAGTTCATCATCACATTAAAACCAAAGTACATACATATTTCTCATTGAACAATATATAGATTTCCAGAGCATCTAATTAAACCATACATTGAAACTATGTAAAGTATTTAAATGCAACAACAAATGCGACCATAATCGCAACCAAGGTAACAAATGATCCAACGACATAATGATACCAAGCCTCGGTATGAATGGCATATTTTCTAATCTTTCTAATCTTCAAGCGCATTGCATCCATCTTCATCTTGTGATCATCGACAACATCCGCAACATGCAACTCCAATATCATCTTCTCCTCCTCAATTTTTTTATTTTTTCCCTCAAGTAATTGTTTGATTCTTCAACTAAATTTAACCTCTCGACAATAGGGTGGGTTGGAATTTCTGGTTCACATGCCTCCTAGATAAATAAAATCTATGTCACGTTGGTCGGCATAATTGTCATAAACAATAAATGAACCAAATAGTTATAAAAGAAAATATATACCACATCTGAATCATAGACAGGACGAGGGCCGACAGGGGCAGATACCAAAACCATCACACTATATAATAAGAAGCAATAATAAAAGTAAGGAAATTATAAAAGTATCTATCTAAACATACAAGTAAGAGTTTCTTCTTTCAAGAAAGAAGATAAGAACAAGAGGCTCACCACGGTGGTGCCGACGACGAGATCGGCGCGGGCGATCGACGGCGGTGAAGATGGGGACGGGACATGACGAACCACTAAACCTAGACAAATATTGAGGAAAATGGAGCTTGGAGGTCGAGCTTGGAGAGGAGAAAGCTTAAGTAGTGTGGCTCGGGCATTCCATTGAACACCTCATGTGCATAGGAGGTGACCTAGAGCACCACAAAGCCCTCCCCTCGCTGGCCAAAAAACAGAGCAGTGTGGAGTGCTCTGCTCGCCAGTGAGGGTGTATATATAGGCATCATATTGGTCCCGGTTCGTGGCTGGAACTGGGAATATAGGACACCCTTTGGTCCCGGTTCAAGCCTCCAACCGGGACTGATACGACTCCAACGTATCTATAATTTTTGATTGTTCCATGCTATTATATTACCCGTTTTGGATGTTTATGGGCTTTACTTTACACTTTTATATCATTTTTGGGACTAACCTACTAACCGGAGGCCCAGCCCGAATTGCTTTTTTTTCTTATTTCAGTAGTTTGAAGAAAAGGAATATCAAACGGAGTCCAAACGGAATGAAACCTTCGGGAGCGATCTTTTTGGAACAGACACAATCTAGGAGACTTGGAGTGGACGTCAAGCAGCAAACGAGGCGGCCACGAGGGTGCCCGACGCGCCCTAAGGGGGCAGGCGCGCCCCCCACACTCGTGGGCCCCTCATGGTTCAACCGACCTACTTCTTCCTCCTATATATATATCCACGTAGCCTAAAACATCCAGGAGCACGACAAAAAATTATTTCCACCGCCACAACCTTCTGTATCCGCGAGATCCTATCTTGGAGCCTTCATCGGCGCTCCGCCGGAGGGGGAATCGACCACGGAGGGCCTCTACATCATCTCCAAGGCCTCTCCGATGAGTTGTGAGTAGTATACCATAGACCTTCGGGTCCATACTTATTATCTAGATGGCTTCTTCTCTCTCTTTGAATCTCAATACAAAGTTCTCCTCGATCCTCTTGGAGATCTATTTGATGTAACTCTTTTTGCGGTGTGTTTGTCGAGATCCGATGAATTGTGGGTTTATGATCAAGTTTATCTATGAGAAATAATTGAATCTCCTCTGAATTCTTTTATGTGTGATTGGTTATCTTTGCAAGTCTCTTCAAACTATCAATTTGGTTTGGCCTACTAGATTAATCTTTCTTGCAATACGAGAAGTGCTTAGCTTTGGGTTCAATCTTGCGGTGTCCTTTCCCAGTGACAGCAGGGGCAGCAAGGCACGTATTGTATTGTTGCCATCGAGGATAAAATGATGGGGTTTATATCATATTGCATGAGTTTATCCCTCTACATCATGTCATCTTTCTTAATGTGTTACTCTGTTCTTATGAACTTAATACTCTAGATGCAGGCAGGAGTCGGTCGATGTGTGGAGTAATAGTAGTAGATGCAGAACCATTTCGATCTACTTGCCACGGACGTGATGCCTATATACATGATCATGCCTATATATTCTCATAATTATGCACTTTTCTATCAATTGCTCGACAGTAATTTGTTCACCCACCGTAATACTTATGCTATCTTGAGATAAGCCACTAGTGAAACATATGGCCCTCGGGTCTATCTTTTATCATATAAGTTTCCGATCTACCTTTATTTGCATCTTTTACTTTCCAATCTATATCATAAAAAGACCAAAAATATTTATCTTATCTTATTATCTCTATCAGATCTCACTTTCGCAAGTTACCATGAAGGGATTGACAACCCCTTTATCGCGTTGGTTGCGAGGTTCTTGTTTGTTTGTGTAGATGCATGGGACTTTTGAGGAGCCTCCTACTGGATTAATACCTTGGTTCTCAAAACTTAGGGAAATACTTACGCTACTTTGCTGCATCACCCTTTCCTCTTCAAGGGAAAACCAACGCACTGCTCAAGAGGTAGCAAGAAGGATTTCTGGCGCCGTTGCCGGGGAGGTCTTCGCTCAAGTCAAGACATACCAAGTACCCATCACAAACTCATCTCCCTCACATTACATTATTTGCCATTTGCCTCTCATTTTCCTCTTCCCCACTTCACCATTGCCGTTTTATTTGCCCTCTCTTTCCCGTTCGCCTCCCTCTTTCACTTTCTCCTCGCATTTTCTGTCCTTATGTCTAAAATTGGGGAGATTATCATTGATATGGACAATAATAATAACATGGAAAATTCTTTTGTTCGTGCTGAAGAACCCCCTATCTTACATACTAAAAAGTTTCGAATCGGTAGTGGTAATATTATTGGAAAGGGGGTTATTCAAGATTTCTTTACATGTGCCGGTGATTTACCTTCTATGGGTAGTTCTATCCTTCATAGAACTAGTAGTCTTGCGGATGCTATCGCCATGCTTATAGTTGAACTTGAAAGACAGTTTATGCACATGCATCCTTACATACAAAGGATTTTCCTAGAATTTTTTTAATATTGAGTATTCTTCTGTTAAGCACGCATCTACTATCTTTTTGGCACATGAGTTTAGTTTTATAATAAAAGAAGCCAAAGAAATTTTTGCGCACTATAGGGTGGACGATGGCCGTCCTCCCATAGAGGCGATCCTCTTCGATCAAGAGGAAATAATGTGTTTCCAATCTTTGGACTATGTTGCTTTTAACGAAAACCATAGAAAAAAGGTTCCTACCATTGTTCTAGTTGATAGTATTTCCAAACTTAATAATGATTTTTCTATTCAAGATAATGAGTTAGGATATTCTCTTGAGTATAGACTCATGAAGTTCTGTCAAAAGAATGCTTATAATGATGAATTGGTTGTGCAATATGAAGGGCCAAAGGAGGAACCCATACCTCCCGAGATTGATCTTGGGGACTTTTGTCCCATTAAATTTAGCCCTTTTGATTACTTTTGCTTGCCACAAAGAAAACTTGCTGCTGAACGTAGATAATATGAGATGAGCTTTCATGATCTATCTTATTATTATGGCAATACTTAGATCTATTCTCGCTTTTATGCCTAGCTAGGGGCGTTAAACGATAGCGCTTGTTGGGAGGCAACCCAATTTTATTTTAGTTCCTTGCTTTTAGCTTCTGTTTAGTAATAAATATTTCATCTACCTTCTGTTTAGATGTGGTTTTATGTTTTAATTAGTGTTTTTGCCAAGTAGAACCTATAGGATCATCTACGGTGATAGTTAATTTGATTCTGCTGAAAAACAGAAACTTTTGCGCGCATGAGAATAATTTTATTAAATCACAGACACATGATTTTGTGTTGATTCTTTTTCAGTAGATCAATAGACAAATTGCCCAGGACTTCCTATTTTGGTAAGAGGTTTAGAGTTCCAGAAGTATTCAAAAGTTACAGATTGCTACAGACTGTTCTGTTTTTGAAAGATTCTATTTTTCGTGTGTTGTTTGCTTATTTTGATGCATCTATGGCTAGTATCGGGGGGTATGAACCATAGAGAAGTTGGAATACAGTAGGTTTAACACCAATAAAAATAAATATTGAGTTCATTACAGTACCTTATGTGGTGAGTTTTCTTTCTTGCACTAACGGAGCTTATGAGATTTCTTGTTGAGTTTTGTGTTGTGAAGTTTTCATGTTTTGGGTAAAGATTTGATGGACAATGGAATAAGGATTGGCAAGAGCCTAAGCTTGGGTATGCCCATGGCACCCCAAGATAATCCAAGGACAACCAAAAGCCTAAGCTTGGGGATGCCCCGGAAGGCATCCCCTCTTTCGTCTTCGTTTATCGGTAACTTTACTTGGAGCTATATTTTTATTCACCACATGATATGTGTTTTGCTTGGAGCATCTTGTATGATACGAGTCTTTAATTTTTAGTTTACCACAATCATCCTTGCTGTACACACCTTTTGGGAGAGACGCACTTGATTTGAAATTTATTAGAATACTCCATGTGCTTGACTTATATCTTTTGAGCTTGATAGTTTTTGCTCTAGTGCTTCACTTATACTTTTTTTAGCACGGCGGTGGCGTAATTTTGTAGAAATTTTTGATCTCTCATGCTTCACTTATATCATTTTGAGAGTCTTTTAGAACAACATGGTATTTGCTATGGTTATAAAATTGGTCCTAGAATGATGGGCATCCAAGTTGGGTATAATAAAAACTATCATAGGAAGTGAATTGGATGCTATGATCAATTTGATGCTTGATAATTTTTTTTGAGATATATAGGTGGTGATATTAGAGTCATGCTAGTTGGGTAATTGTGAATTTGAAGAATACTTGTGTTGAAGTTGGCAAGTCCCGTAGCATGCACGTATGGTAAAAGTACTGTAACAAATTTGTTGCATGGAGTGCTCTTTGGATTACCTTCCCTTGTGTGGAGGTCGGGGGCGCGCGATGGTTAACTCCTACCAACCTCCCCCTAGGAGCATGCGTAGTAGTACTTTGCTTTGAGCGCTAATAAAACTTTTGCAATAAGTATATGAGTTCTTTATGACTAATGTGAGTCCATGGATTATACGCACTTTTACCTTTCCATCATTGCTAGCCTCTTCGGTACCGTGCATTGCCCTTTCTCACCTTGAGAGTTGGTGCAAACTTCACTGGTGCATCCAAATCCCGTGATACGATATGCTCTATCGCACATAAACCTCCTTATATCTTCCTCAAAACAGCCACCATACCTACCTATTATGGCATTTCCATAGCCATTCCGAGATATATTGCCATGCACCGTTCCGTTTATCATGACACGCATCATCATTGTCATATTGCCTTGCATGATCATGTAGTTGACATCGTGTTTGTGGCAAAGCCACCATGCATAATTTTTCATACATGTCACTCTTGATTCATTGCCCATCCCGGTACACCACCGGAGGCATTCATATAGAGTCATATCTTGTTCTAGTTTTGAGTTGTAATTCATGAGTTGTAAATAAATAGAAGTGTGATGATCATCATTATTAGAGCATTGTCCCTTATAAAAAAAGAAAGGCCAAAAAAAAGAAAGGCAAAAAAATGCCAAAAAAGGCCCAAAAAAGAAATAAAAAAGGGGGACAATGTTACTCTCCTTTTCCACACTTGTGCTTCAAAGTAGCACCATGTTCTTCATCTAGAAAGTCTCTTATGTTGTCACTTTCATATACTAGTGGGAATTTTTCATTATAGAACTTGGCTTGTATATTCCAACGACGGGCTTCCTCAAAATGCCCTAGGTCTTCGCGAGCAAGCAAGTTGGATGCACACCCACTTAGTTTCTTTTGTTGAGCTTGCATACATTTATAGCTCTAGTGCATCCATTGCATGGCAATCCTTACTCCTCATGTTGACATCAATAGATGGGCATCTCCATAGCCCGTTGATTAGCCTCATCAATGTGAGACTTTCTCCCTTTTTTGTCTTCTCCACACAACCTCCATCATCATATTCTATTCCACCCATAGTGCTATATCCATGGCTCGCGCTCATGTATTGCGTGAGGGTTGAAAAAATCTGAAGCGCGTTAAAAAGTATGAACCAATTGCTTGGCTGAAACCGGGGTTGTTCTTGATGGGAGTATTTTGTGTGATGAAAATGAAACATAGCCTAACTATATGATTTTGTAGGGATGAACTTTCTTTAGCCATGTTATTTTGAGAAGATATGATTGCTTTGTTAGTATGCTTGAAGTATTACCATTTCTTATGTCAATATGAACTTTTATTTTGAATCATTTGGATCTGAACATTCATGCCACAATAAAGAAAAAATTACATTGAGAATTATGCTAGGTAGCATTCCATATAAAAAAAATTTGTTTTTATCATTTACCTACTCGAGGATGAGCAGGAACTAAGCTTGGGGATGCTTGATACGTCTCCAACGTATCTATAATTTTTTATTGTTCCATGCTATTATATTACCCGTTTTGGATGTTTATGGGCTTTACTTTACACTTTTATATCATTTTTGGGACTAACCTACTAACCGGAGGCCTATCCCGAATTTCTTTTTGTGTGTGCCTATTTTAGTGTTTCGAAGAAAAGGAATATCAAACGGAGTCCAAACGGAATGAAACCTTTGGGAGCGATCTTTTTGGAACAAACGCAATCCAAGAGACTTGGAGTGGACATCAAGCAGCAAACGAGGCAGCCACGAGGGTGCCCGACGCGCCCCCCACCCTCGTGGAACCCTCGTGGCTGAACCGACCTACTTCTTCCTCCTATATATATCCACGTACCCTAAAAACATACAGGAGCACCATGAAAAACTATTTCCACCACCGCAACCTTCTGTATCCGCGAGATCCCATCTTGGAGCCTTCGCCGGCGCTCCGCTGGAGGGGGAATCGACCATGGAGGGCCTCTACATCATCTCCAAGGCCTCTCCGATGAGTTGTGAGTAGTTTACCACAGACCTTCGGGTCCATAGTTATTATCTAGATGGCTTTTTCTCTCTCTTTGAATCTCAATACAAAGTTCTCCTCGATCTTCTTGGAGATCTATTCGATGTAACTCTTTTTGCGGTGTGTTTGTCGAGATCCAATGAATTGTGGGTTTATGATCAAGTTTATCTATGAGAAATAATTGAATCTCCTCTGAATTCTTTTATGTGTGATTGTTTATCTTTGCAAGTCTCTTCGAATTATCAGTTTGGTTTGGCCTACTAGATTGATCTTTCTTGCAATAGGAAAAGTGCTTAGCTTTGGGTTCAATCTTGCGGTGTCCTTTCCCAGTGAAAGCAGGGGCAGCAAGGCACGTAATGTATTGTTGCCATCGAGGATAAAAGGATGGGGTTTATATCATATTGCATGAGTTTATCCCTCTACATCATGCCATCTTTCTTAATGTGTTACTCTGTTCTTATGAACTTAATACTCTAGATGCAAGCAGGAGTCGGTCGATGTGTGGAGTAATAGTAGTAGATGCAGAATCGTTTTGATCTACTTGTCACGAACGTGATGCCTATATACATGATCATGCCTAGATATTCTCATAACTATGCACTTTTCTATCAATTGCTCGACAGTAATTTGTTCACCCACCGTAATACTTATGCTATATTGAGAGAAGCCACTAGTGAAACCTATGGCCCCGGGTCTATCTTTTATCATATAAGTTTTCGATCTACTTTTATTTGCATCTTTTACTTTCCAATCTATATCATAAAAATACCAAAAAATTTATCTTATCTTATTATCTCTATCAGATCTCACTTTTGCAAGTTACCGTGAAGGGATTGACAACCCCTTTATCGCGTTGGTTGCGAAGTTCTTTTTTGTTTGTGTAGGTGCGTGGGACTTTTGAGGAGCCTCCTACTGGATTGATACCTTGGTTCTCAAAACTGAGGGAAATACTTACGCTACTTTGCTGCATCACCCTTTCCTCTTCAAGGGAAAACCAACGCAGTGCTCAAGAGGTAGCAGGGACCAATGGTGGTGGGCTAGGAGCAAGGCCCATTGGTCCTAGTTTGTCCCACCAACCGGGACCAAAGGGGCCAGACGAACCGGGACCAATGCCCCCACGAGGCCCTACAGGCCCCTGGCCTCACGAACCGGGACCAATGCCCCCATGGATCCCGGTTCTGGGCTGAACCGGGACTAATGGGCTGGCCCGACTTGAACCAAAGCCCTTTTTTCTACTAGTGCATGTAGATAAATTGTGTGTGTGTGGGAGGAAGCAAGGTCAATCGATTACATATATAAAGGCAGAGAGATTGAGCGAGTGTGGGTAGTCGTGCGATCGAAAGAGTGAGACGGGTTGGAGAGAGTGACCTAGATAGACAATGTGGGTGAGAGAGTATACAATATGAATATGTCGAATTGGGCTCAAACATGGAGATATATCGTTTGTGTCCGAGAAAGAGCGAGGTCAATCGAGACATACAAAGAGAGAGAGAGAGAGAGAGAGGGGGGGGGAGAGAGAGATTGAGCGAGCATGGCCTGCCATGAGGTCGAAAGAGTAGGAGCGGCTTGGATGAACTAACCTAGATAGACAATCTGCGTGAGAGAGTATAGAGTGTGTCGATCAAGGCCCGAGCAGGGAGATATATCATTTGTGTGTGAAAGAAAGCGAGGTTAATCGAGACTTAGATAAAGAGAGCGAGATTGAGCGAGTGTGGCCCGCCGTGTGGAAGAAAGAGTGAGACAGTCTCGAGAGATTGATCTAGATAGATGTGACGCCCCCGATTTGACCGTACACTAATCATGCACGCAAATGTGTACGATCAAGATCAGGGACTCACGGGAAGATATCACAACACAACTCTACAAATAAAATAAGTCATACAAGCATCATAATACAAGCCAGAGGCCTCGAGGGCTCGAATACAAGTGCTCGATCATAGACGAGTCAGCGGAAGCAACAATATCTGAGTACAGACATAAGTTAAACAAGTGTGCCTTAAGAAGGCTAGCACAAACTGGGATACAGATCGAAAGAGGCGCAGGCCTCCTGCCTGGGATCCTCCTAACTACTCTTGGTCGACATCAGCGGCCTGCACGTAGTAGTAGGCACCTCCAGTGTAGTAGGAATCATCGTCGATGGTGGCGTCTGGCTCCTGGACTCCAGCATCTGGTTGCGACAACCAGAAAGAAAGGAAAGGGGGAAAAGGGGGGGAGAAAGCAACCGTGAGTACTCATCCAAAGTACTCGCAAGCAAGGAGCTACACTACATATGCATGGGTATATGGGTAAAGGGCCATATCAGTGGACTGAACTGCAGAATGCCAGAATAAGAGGGGGATAGCTAGTCCTATTGAAGACTACGCTTCTGGCAGCCTCCATCTTGCAGCATGTAGAAGAGAGTAGACTGAAGTCCTCCAAGTAGCATCTCCAAGTAGCATCGCATAGCATAATCCTACCTGGCGATCCCCTCCTCGTAACCCTGAGAGAGAGCGACCACCGGTTGTATCTGGCACTTGGAAGGGTGTGTTTTATTAAGCATCCGGTTCTAGTTGTCATAAGGTCAAGGTACAACTCCAAGTCGTCCTGTTACCGAAGATCACGGCTATTCGAATAGATTAACTTCCCTGCAGGGGTGCACCACATAACCCAACACGCTCGATCCCATTTGGCCGGACACACTTTCCTGGGTCATGCCCGACCTCGGAAGATCAACACGTCGCAGCCCCACCTAGGCAAAACAGAGAGGCCAGCACGCCGGTCTAAACCTAAGCGCACAGGGGTCTGGGCCCATCGCCCATAGCACACCTGCACGTTGCGAGGGCGGCCGGAAGCAGAACTAGCCCCCTTAATACAAGAGCAGGCTTACGTTCCAATCCGGCGCGCGCCGCTCCGTCGCTGACGTCTGAAGTGCTTCGGCTGATACCACGACGCCGGGATACCCATAACTACTCCCACGTAGATGGTTAGTGCGTATAGGCTCGTAGCCGACTCAGATCAAATACCAAGATCTCGTTAAGCGTGTTAAGTATCCGCGAACGCCGAACAGGGCCAGGCCCACCTGTCTCCTAGGTGGTCTCAACCTGCCCTGCCGCTCCGCCACAAAGTAACAGTCGGGGGCCGTCGGGAACTCAGGCCCACCACTACCTGGATGGAGCCACCTGCCCCTTCAGCCCCCATCTCCAAACAGTATCACCAGTAATGTAACAGTGTAAAATATATAGTATATGCCCGTGATCACCTCCCGAAGTGATCACAGCCCAGTAGTATAGCATGGCAGACGGACAAGAGTGTAGGGTCACTGATGGAACACTAGCATCCTATACTAAGCATTTAGGATTGCGGGTAAGGTATCAATGACTGTAGCAGCAATGACAGGCTATGCATCAGAATAGGATTAACGGAAAGCAGTAACATGCTACACTACTCTAATGCAAGCAGTATAGAGAAAAGAGTAGGCGATATCTGGTGATCAAAGGGGGGGCTTGCCTGGTTGCTCTGGCAAGAGAGAGGGGTCGTCAACTCCGTAGTCGTACTGGGTAGCAGCGGCGTCGGTCTCGGTGTCTAGCGAGAGAAGAGGGGGAAGAAACAATAAATATAATGCAAACAAATGCATGACGACGCATGACATGACAAAGCATGATGCTAGGTGTGCCCTAACGCGGTACAAGGTGGTACCGGTGAAGGGGGGGAAACATTCGGGAAATTATCCCCGGTGTTTCGTGTTTTCGGACAGACGAACCGGAGGGGGAAAGTTGCGTGTTTGCTAGGTTAGGGATGCGTGGCAGACGAACGGGCTGCATATCCGGGTTCGTCTCGTCGTTCTGAGCAACTTTCATGTAGAAAGTATTTTCATCCGAGTTACGGATTAAAAGATATGATTTTCTAAAGATTTAAATCATTTTTTGATATTTAATAAATTATTTAATTTAATCCAAAAATGGATATATGACGTCAGCATGATGTCATGCTGACGTCAGCAGTCAACAGGGGTTGACTGGTCAACCTGACGTGTGGGGCCGGTCAGTGCCTAGTCAGCGGTACAGTCAGCGTTGACTGGGTCAAAGTTGACCAGTCAACAGAGCCAATGGGGCCCATCTGTCAGTGTCACATATTTTAACAAGGGGGGTTTAAATTAAGCTAACTAGGGGTAGGGCCCCACTGTCATTGACTATTAACTAACAGGTTTAATTAAACAGAGTTAATGAGGTTAGTTAGTTAACTAGGTTAATTAAACACAATTAATTAAGTTAATTAATGTAATTAATTAATTAATTAATATTTTTATTTCTTTTCATCATTAAAAAAACATATATTTTTTTATTATTTTATTTTTTTAAATTTTTTTTTTGTTCTCAGGGCGTGGGCCCCGGCTGTCATTGGGCCACGGGGCCAAACGGGCATACGGGCAGGCGGGTGCGGGCAAAGTCACAGCCCTGTCCGATAACAAGGGGCGGCCGGAACGGGCTCCTGGGCGCCGGCGCGGCACTAGCGCTGGCGCCGGAGGTGGCCGGTGCGGCGCAGGCGCGACGAAGCCAGAACGGGGGGCTGCGAGACGACGCCGGAGCGCGACCGGATCGAACTCACAACGGCGGGAGTGAGCAGAGGCGGCAATAGAGCGGCGCGGACGCGGCGAGTGAGGCCAGACGCAGGTGGTCGAGGCAAGGCCACGCGCGGGAGTGCG
>NC_041393.1:354309347-354341610 GCF_002162155.2 Triticum dicoccoides
GCGAGGTCCAGCGGCGCCAGAGGCGGGGCGGGGCGCCGGTGGGGCGACAGGAGGGGCCGGCTCTGCGAGGGGGGATGACAGCGACGTGGAGGCGGCGCTGGGGCGACGGGATCGGGGGGTTGCCCCGATCCAGATCGGGGAAGGGCGAGAGGGAGGAGTGGGAGAGAATGGGGGCGACGTGAGGGTGGGGGTTAGGGTTTCAGGGGGATAAGGTGGAGTGGGAGGGTCCGGCCGGGCCAGTGGGCTGGTCTGGCGGCCCGTCGGCTTGCTGGGCCGAGGCCTAGATGGCCAGGGGGTTCTCTCCCTCTCTTTTATTTTTTTTGTTTTATCTTTTGTCTTTTCTTTTTATTTATTCTTTTCTGCTTTAGTTTAGTCATACTTTATTTTAGTTTTTATAAAATATGACCATAGCTCCTAAAATAAGGTTTCAGAACATCCCTCTACCATAAAAAGTTTGGTGGTCAATTAAACTAGTTTAACATTTGTTTATTATTTAAAATCATTTGAATAATTGTTTTGTTATGGTTTTATTCACTTTAGAGTATTTAATCATTTCATAAAAGTGTGGTTCCTCCACCATAATTGATTATGATTTAGTTGCTACAATTTTTGAACATTTTTGATTTGACTATTAGAAACTTTTAATGTTTGACTTTAATTAAAATTTGAATTTGGCTCGGATCTGAACTAACACGAGATTAGCAACAGTAATCGTGGTGACATGACATCATTACCAGAGGGTTACTGTAGCTTGATTAACCGGGCGTCACAATAGACAATGTGCGTGCGTGCGCATGAGAGGGAGCGTCTACATAGGCAATGCATGTATTTAGCGTGCATGCCGAACAACAACGACGAAGATGACGTTCGCACTTCACCACTGCACCGGAGTGACCTCATCTACACCGTCGTCCACCGCACCAGGTGGTCCACCGACAACGTCAGCTGCCGCAACCGACGTGCCTCACAGACACCGACTTCCACCGCATCAGCTGCGCTTCACCGACGCCATCTCCCACCTCACCCGGCTACTTCACCGAGCACATCGTCGCACCTCCACCCCCGAGGCCGTTGGGGCTTCACCAACGGTCTTGTCCACCGCATCATAGCGGTCTACTGCCACTCAAGATCTGCATTCGTGTGCAGCCATCCAACGCCAGTGCATCACCCTCTACGGCTTTGAAGTACCCTGCATTCTAGCTAGGCGAGCATGCCCAAACGCCGGACCAAACTAGGTATCCACATATCACTCCCTGGTGCACTGTTCCGACGATGTTTGGATATCCTTTTAGTGATCTCTTAGCTTACGCGCCCATGCAACTCTGACTTTTACTCTTATTTCTTCTGGAGATATCATCTGAAACAAGCAAACCCATTTTTTAGCGAAGCATGACGGCGCTACGGGATCTTGTACACATCCTGCACACCGGTATAACCTTGTAAGTACCTGTCCTCCAGTACAACAGCAAGGTCGACTCCTCTTATTTGATTAACCATTCACCATGTCAAAAATTCAGAGGGGGATGCAAGGAGCACAAGGCCTGCACATCCAAGAAAGTGGTAACATGGACTTGTACATGGAACATCCCAAGCGCAAGCAGAGCTGTAGTGAGCCTATACAACAAGCTAGCATAAGTCCCCGCATTTCATTTAATTCGTACTGGCCTGCGTGTATGATTTGTGTGCAGTGGTGGATCCACGAATTCAAGTTACCAGGGGTAAAAAATTTAACTTAAAAAATACGAAGGCACTTGCACTCCGGAAATCAACATAACTTGAGAAATGTGAAGCTACATGCACTTCAAAAACCAGCTTATGATCCAAAGTAGTTCCAGATTATAAAACACTGAATGATGTAATCACCAAAAAACACAAAATGCAACATGGTGTACAAGGACTACCAACATGGTCTTTACCTGCTTGAATTATTCGTTCTCTGGCTGAAAATATCGAAGTGTAATTGCACCTATAACCAGTGCGCAAACTGCATATCAATATATCTATCCCATACAAGTATGCCAATAATTTCAAACAACAGATTAGAAAAGTATTTATGCTACATTGTCATGATAGGGGGACTTTCTGGCAGATGGCCTTGACGTTTCCTCAAGCCATGAAAATGTCCTATAATTTGGTTGTCATCAATGCCTGCAAATCTCTATGTCTCTGTCAACATAGCAGATCATAATTAGACACTAAATCCTTCAATGGGAGCTTGCAAAATGCTTGCATTAGATCCCTCATTAGACACTATATGTTCATCATCAGGAGCATGTAAAATGTTTGCACCGGAAACTTGATTAGATACATCAGGTCCAGTCAGTTCAGTATTGATTGGGTGAGTTATAAAACAAGCAGAAATTGGTTTCATTTTCTCATAGATTCCCTACATACAAGCAGTTTTACAACACATTCAGGTCTAACTATTGGCCAGAAATTGAACAGTTGAATTAGATATAATCAGGGATGTGATGTACCTGCTCGTTGCGCATGCTGCTCTTGCAAGCTATGACTGTCCGTTTGCGCAAGCTCGATGCCATGCCCGTGCTGCCGCCACTGCCTCCCACGCAGGTTACACCCAGGGTTGGATCTTCATCTTCTTTTCCTTCCATTTGCTTGAAGCCTGGAGATTGGTGTCCAACGAGGGCGTGAGGGAGTGCTGCGTCGGTCTGTCCAGCGGTGGCTAGGTTACGAGCGAACTAGACTGGAGGCAGGAGGGAATGAATTGGGATTTTTCCTGTTGTCGATCGATATGGGAGGCGCTCGTTTGGGCCGCGAGCCTGATATAGGGCCCGCCTTGCACTTACGTTATTGGCCCATCCAAATTGAAACATGTTTCTTTATTTTTTACATTGCCTGCTCGTGCATTGGGACAAACAAAACTAGCCTAGGCCAACCTGGACGACTCAAACTAGGTGCACACTTTCCAGCCACCCAAGGTGACCGCCCATACTAGCCCCTACGGTGGCGTCGCCCCTTTTTGCATGTATGATTGGGTAGTGAAAAATTTCTTGTGGCGCTTTTAATTTACCCACAGAATGGTTGAATTGCTTGTTTCTATGAACTGGGTTCACCAATAATGTGAAAGATGCCAGTCTTTTCATCCTATTGTAGATTGCTTAGATCTCGATATGCCAAATGTAGTCGCATTAAATATGCAGTAAAAGCCAATGTGATGTGTGTGGCTACTACTAGTCTGACAACCCGTCCTCATATAACATATCAAGGATGCACCATCTTATCAGATTAACCATTGGACTTACCAATGCAGTGTGGGAAGAAAGAAATATTGGGACTTTGTATCCAAGCAATTAATGCCATGGACTCCTTCGTAGAACCTTGTAAGCGAAAAAGAAGTTGCAGTGTGCCTGTACAAAGAGCTAGCGTAAGTTCAGTTACCGCTTCTCGGAATTTTAGTTAGCCACTTATTGCAAAATTGTTCAATTACATTGCTTGGCTTAATTTAGTTTACTACTAATTACAAAATGCCATAGCCTGTTAATCTTATTATAGACTGCCTATCTATGTGTTTGATACTTACTGTTACGAATTACCTGTTTGCCTGAACTTAGTAACTACTTAAGCACGTAGATAACTGGTCATATGTACTTCTAGGATGCAACAGAATTCACGTGTAATTTACATTCTGATACCCTGTTTGTTTAAATGGTTTGATGTTATCACTTGTAACACTAGTAATGTTTGCATGTTCGTAGATAGACAACTATCAGGTTTATATGAGGGACACTGTCTTTTTAACTTATATATATATATAGGACAGGGTTATTCTGTTGTACTAGTAACAGAATAATATTCTGTTACCCTGGGCCCTATATAGACACGACGAATCATTTTCTGTGATCGGAGTGAAAGAGAAAAGAAGGACCACGAGCTTCCCAGCCCCCAAAAATGCCCCAGTCTTCTCATCACCCGGCCGCCTCCCATGACCAGAAACCCCCGGCCACCACGAGCCTACCACCCCGGCCGCCGCTGGCCTCCATCCCCGGCCGCTGCTGGCCTCCATCCCCGACCGCCGCGAGGCTCCCACCCCCGGCCGCTACGAGGCTCCCACCCCCGGCCATCTCTGGCCTCCATCCCCAACCGCCGCGAGGCTCCCACCTCCGCCCACCGCTAGCCTCCATCCCCGGCCGCCGCGAGGCTCCCACCCCCGGCCACCGCGAGCCTCAATCCCCGGCCGCCGCGAGCGCCACCGCCCTGCGTGCCCGCATATGTCCCATTCCCGGCGACAAGGTCGCCGCCTATGGATCTCTCCTGTAGCCTCCGTTTGTGCTAGTGGAGGGAGAAGTAAGTTTTCTGGAAAAATGGCAGTAAACAGGCATCAGTTCACTTTTTTGATGCTACTCTTCTCTTGATTTGTTATTAGATCAGAGATGGAGTTGGCGAATTTCTTGTGCCTTTTCTGTTCAATGGATAGATGGATGGATGGGTGTAGTTCTCTGAATGTAACCTGTGATCCATTGCTGCTCAACTTCCTCTGAACCCCTAATCTTGTTCTGCTCCCAGTCATTATCAGTTCGACAAAAGGTTGTAGAAAAGGTCAGAGTTGAGACTAGTTGTCATTAAGGTTAGCCCCTTTGTTTCAGATTCAGTATCTCCATTACCAGTATAAAAAAAAGGGCCAGCGGCCCAATCCTAGTGCCGCTCATGATCTCCCTCTCCAAGCACCGCACCCATTAAGCACCCACACAGTAAGAAAGCCATCTCGTTTTGCTTTGAACATTTGCTTTTGTGATGTATGATCACTAATAGATTCCCTGCAGTGGGCAAATCCTGGCGCCGCTCGTGATCTCTGCCTCCGTCAGTTCCACTTCGCCGGAGCAATCAGTCTAGAGGAGGAGGTGTAGCCGGTCCTCCTGATCTCCGACGTCTTATTCCAACTCCAAAAAAATTCTTTTTGAGTTCTATTCTTAGTCACAGTACACATGCAGCTTCTAAACTTCTTGTCCAGTCATTCTAGTACTGATGAAGATCGAGTTGATTGAAATTATGTAGTCGATTACTGAGACCCTTACTAGTCCTTCCATATATAGAACTTATGCCTGATAGGGACATGACTTATCTCTTTGTTGCCTGCTTGTTTTTGTAAAATTCTTTGAACTTACTTGTGATATATTTGGACCTTTGCCTCATTAGTACAACATCACACTCCATAGCCGGGCACGAGAAAAGCTGCGTGCAGGCCACCCTATGCTCCGTCCTCTATCCGCCTCAGTCATCTCCCTCTCATTCTCTCTCTGCTCCGTGTGTGTGTGCAGGGAGTGGGAGGAGATAGAGCAGGGGCGTGGGAGGCCCTTCCACGGTGAATGCATATGCATCTTCCATGGAGATTGTGAGCTCTCTCAATTATTGCTTGAGGATTTATATTATTGGTTTGTCCACTGTAGTTCTTGTATAGCGGCGTCCTCTTTTTCTCATGTTCCTCTTTAGATGTTGCTGCATGTGTTTAATGACCCACTGATATGATTTCTGGAAACAAGCTTCAGTACAGAGAAGCTTCAGTATGAGAAAAAATGGGTCATTAGTTCATCCATATGCAACCTCCCGCGTGGTCATCCATTTTTATTTGGAGCCTACTCACTACAAAGCACAAAAGAGGTTGGTGCTCACCTTCTTTGAGACCGCCGCCCACTCCCACATTTACAGGCTCTACGACAAGACCTACTGCCTCGGCACCGCCACCGGTGAGCAAGCACACATAAAAAATCTTCCATTTTTGTTTCTTTTAACGTTAGAACCTTGCTTACAAACAAACACAATAAATAACACCGTGAGTCCGAACATTTCTGCTGCTGAATTCAGTACTAGTTATCTAATTTCTAGCTTCCAGGCCCATTGTGAATTGTTGTTACCGAGGGAAGAGTTCATAGTTGTTGTCTGCAGTTTATTGAGGCAAAGGTTATAAGTTTGTACTAATAAACTGTAGTTTACTAAGGGCAAAGAGTTATACGTATTCAGCAGTCCAAGTAGTTGTCTAAACGACAGTTTGGTAGCTGTCCAAATAATTGTCTAAACAGCAGTCTGAACATTCCTGCTGCTGAATATCTCTCCTCTCTCAAATTCGTTCAAATTTGTTGCTTGTTCTTGTTGTTGCCATGAGGGCCCTCAAGTTGTTTGTTGTTATTCCTATGAGAGACCTTGTTTGGATCAGAAGTAGCATATATTCTATTCTTTTCTTGCAAAAAGTTCATTTCTGTTCTGTTTTGAAGTTACTTGGCATACAAATTACTATATATATGCTATTGTAAAAGACTAGATTTCTTCTAATTGTGAAGTTCAAGCTCTCGGGATTTGCTCTTCAATTTTTTAACAGATGTAATGCTCAAAAAAATGTGATCAATGAATGCTGAGAGGGATTGATGTTAAATGTCAAACTTATGTCTTTGTGTGTAGTTGGTAAGATGTATATTGCACATCAGTGTAGTGAAAAGAAATAAAAAATTGCAGCTAATTATTTTAGATGTTAGATTGTGGAGTTTGAAGTAGCGGAGACGACAACCATATGTAGATCGGCGAGTGCGGGATCAACCTCAGCAGCAGCCAGAAGCAGCGCATTCAGCTCGCCCGCGTCGTCTACCAGGACTGCGACATCTAACTCCTTGACGACGTCTTCAGCACCATCGATGCGCACACCGGCAGTGAGATCTTCAAGGTGCATTTTACTATCTACTATTGTACTTATCTATACTAGACTGAACTGAGTGTTTTATAATGCAATACTAGTTGCTTACTGAGTTTTGTTTTATAATATAATATGACAGATTGCTACCCAATTTTTTATTAGAGTTCAAAAAATAAAAACAATAGTTAAAACAATAGATTAAGTTCATGTTTCAAAAGTTTGTAAGCTCCCTGGAGTAGCGCTGTCGACGCTTGGCCTGCTCCAGCAGCCATCATTGTGAGGATTAGCCACCGTCTATTTGGCGCGAGGCCTACCTGCATGGTCACATCTTGTTTGAATCTCTCCTTTCCAGCTCCGCATGGTGAAGATCTCCGTGTCTATGATTTGTACTGTCAATTTATTTTGAATTTAACTAGTGCTGCACTTGATTCAAATCTGAGGGAAGAAAACATAACTACATAATTCAGTTCCTGGTTTGTATCCTATAAACCAAGCAGTGAAGAAACACACCCCTGTACTTTCGCTCTTGTACTGACAGTTCATGAATTTAGGAAGCTGCAACCTTTGACGTTATTCTGTACTGAGATTTTGGTGCGAGAACAAGAACATCGAGAGCATGTGCATGAACAAGTAGTTGTGCATGGGTAGAATTTTTTGAGGATTTTAGAGAGCTGGGCAAGCCAAAGTAAATCATGCACTCACCAAAAAGTTCAGCGAAAACGTTTACCTCAGTTCATACTCAAGAGTTGCTGGTTTCAGTATTTCCTTACCTTCATGTGCAGTAACAAAGTGTGTGCATTTGGTGGTTTTGTGAAGGAGTTAAGCTTTTATTTGATTTTCAGTTCGGGTTTATAAATGGAATAAATTTATGTAGAATTCAAGGGACTGAGATTAGATTTGTACTGTTTGTTCATGGAAAAGGAATCTGCTCTTCTCTTTGTTGAAATTACAATATGTAGTTTTGCTCTCAGCATTGCAATTCCACATGTTTGTTATATTAATTATCTGTTTGTGTATCTAGCCGGCCGTGTTGTGTATTCTGGTTAGTTGGTGTGTGTATTATGTTGCCCTCAAGCTGTATGAGAGGCCGCCCACAGAGCCGAGGAAGTCGCCGATCTGGTTGAGGCATGCTCTTATTCTCTATTTTCAATAGCACAAAAATTTGAAAGTTCGAATGCCAGACCTTGGTAAGTTCTCCTTGACAAAACATCATCTCTCATATTTGTTCCTACTTTTGTAGGTTGCGGCAAAAACATGATGCACAAGTTCATTTTTTGTATGCTTTTTAGTACATCTACTTCCTGAAGGTGAGTCATATTTCCTTTGTGTTTCCATCTTCATATATAGCACAAACAAGTGCATGTGGTTATGCTTCAGAATGAGAACCGTACTGCCTCTTGGTTCAGTTCAATATATAATTTTAGTTAAGTGCAATATATAATTTTAGTTTAGTTCAATATCTCGAGTATCACCTTTTTCTGCCATGAACTCATGCTAACTATGAGCAACTAAATTCACTCTGAATATGATGATACTAAACCATAAGTTAGCTTTGAACTCACATATTTGTCTTAACAATTGACAGGTCTGAATATGTTGCCCCCACCATGCCGATTTACTGCTGCGACCTCGTTGATTCCCCGCCTTCGAACTGCTCCCTCAATCCCCTCCATGGACCACCGCCGATAGTGGGCTGCACCTTCCACGGGAAGCCATGTGACCGTGTAGATGCACATCTTCATTGAGTCGCTCACTGCGCATATGTGTGTGTTGTGTTCGTGCGTGCGTGGCCGCGACCATGCTTCACATTTCGGTGTTGTCTATGTGTGGTCGTGCGGGCGTCTCACCTCAAACACATCCCAGGCCGGTGCACGAGTTGCTGAGGAAACGCCCAAGGTTGTGGCCACTCGACCACAACTTCGTCTCCTGGAAGGTGTCGGATGTGGACAGCCAGAACGAGTTCAAGTCTATGTGGCTCATCGAGGAGAAAAAGAAGAGGAACTCAACTTGTTTCTCTGTGGACAAGGCCAGAAGAAATTGTGCTCTGAACATGCTTGTTGATACGCCCATGAGAACGGGTGCATTTTTCTATAGATTTTTGTGTTGCTGACAAAGCTACACAAGTTCTACTTTTACAAGTTGAACTTAAGAACATCCTATAGAAAGTTCGTGCATGTATGGATGTTCTTTTGACATTGAGCTATTAAGTGCTTGCAAAATCTACAGTTTTGATCCATCAACATTCGCAGCTTTGCACCTCAGTTGTGTATGTTATGTGTTTCAAGTGCTCAATGAAGTTCATGTTCTGAGTTCATGTATAACTACCTAGGCATTCATGTATTACTAATCAGTAAGTACACTCGTTACTTCTCTCACTCATCTGTGCTAGTGGTGAATAGTTCAAATTCTTGGCAAATTTTGAAATGCTCAAATTGATAAAGGTGGTAAGTTCAAACGGAAAATAAATGAACCCTTAGGCAATTTAACTGAGGGAAAATAGTGAGTTCATGCATTACTAGTGCTCTCTCTGCTATCCCTTCAGTTCAACAATATTAACAATGCAAGTTCGGGGATGATCATACCGTAACCATTGAAAAAGATATGAGCAAAAACATACAAAAATAGAGTAAAGTCTAGTCAATGAAAACATGCTCGGTACAAAACTATACGGTCATCAGTTCAACTATTTTTTTTTGGAACCATTCAAAATTACTCTGTGAAAAATACATCAGTACAAACACACACATAGATCAGTACAAGGACTCTGTTTTTTTTACGGGAAAATAACACGATGACTCTCACCGTATTCAAAATTACTCTTCAACGATTATAAATTTTAGAAAATGTTCAACATGACTAAGTTTCGCATTTTTGATAGCTATCCAATGGTATATCATTTGCCCATTTCGACAAACTTTAAAAAAATCGCTTTCAAAATCAAATTTGACTGTATTTGAATTCGTTTTTAAACCGTAAGGAATTAGAAAAACATTTCTATACGAAAAATTTGCGCATTTTGCATATCTTTCCAACAACGTATCATAAATCAATCCGAAAAACCGTTTGCAAAAAAACGCGAAAATACATTTCGCCCAGAATATCACCGTTTTTCAAATTACTTTTAAATTGTATATAATATAAAAAACAGTACATATCTGGAAGATGCGGATTTCTACCAGCTTTCCAACGCCATCTTATTTGCTCAATTCCGATAAACCGTTTGAAAATTGAGTCCAAAATATGATTCACGTTTTCGGTTTTAAAAAATCGTTTTTTCAAAACTGCTCTTAAACCGTGATGATTTTGCCAAATATTCCTATATATTTTAATGTAGATGTCAACAGCTTTCCAACGATATATTACATGCCCCATTCCGCCGAAAAGACGCTCAGTTCAACGAGATGAAAATCATCAATATAACAACCTGAAACCATCAGTTCAAGTAGGGTAACAAAATAATATTCTGTTTTGCAAAACAGAATAGCCCAGATGTATATATATATATATATATATATATATATATATATATATATATATATATGTATGTATGTATGTATGTATGTGTGTGTGTGTTGGAATCATTTTGCTTACATCAAAGAAATTTACAGATGTATGTGTTGCTGGTAAACGGTACTGACTTGTTACTTTAATACATTGCCAAGAACTTTAGTTTTACTAGTTCATGTGTAATTAAATACGTTGCCAAAACTGGTTAGTTTTACTAGTTCGATGTTAGTTTCCGATGGCTCTTGAAACACTTCATTTATGATTCCTAACATTCAAGTTTCCATGATCCAACTGAAACTCTGTCGGCACAACAGGTATGTTGTCAGAAACTTCCTTGTTTACCTGGTTTGCTGCTGTAATCATCTTACCAATTTCAAGTTTTTAGGATCCAATTGGAAGTCCAATTGCATAGCAGGTATATTTTCAAAAATATATTTGTGTAACAGGTTTGCTGCTGCAACCGGTTGCTCTAATTACGTTACTGGCTACTCAACTTTTCAGGATCTAAGAGAAACTCCAATGCCACTATAGGTACCTTCTGCAAAACTTGTTTGTTTAACTGCCTTGCTGCTGCAACCGGTTACAATGGTGTTAATAAATACTTACCAGCATCCAATTGAAATTCTTTAATTCCTTCTTTGTCTAACTGGTTTGCTGTTATAACTCCCAGTTGAGATGTTTTGCTAACTTCAACTTTTCGGAATCCAATCGGAACTTTAATGGGAAAACAGGTTAGCCAAAGATCAAAGAGCTAGGTCCCCATGGACGTTATATCATCCCATAGCAGTGGCACCGGCCCAATCGTGCATCAAGAATTGACAACTGCTGATGCTCTAGAGGCTACACTATTGGTAGAAAGATATTCTGCTTCTGCACTTAGAGATGAAGTTGACATGTTGAGGAAGTAAACAACACAATCACAAGAAGTACTCAAGACAACCATTAAATATTTGGTGGATTTCAAAATGAAGCAAGCCAAGACTGGCCGCATTGTTAAGGTCCTGAGGGAAAAAAGGAAATTAAATTCCCACTTGATAAATCATGGGTGATATGTTCTTTCCATCGTTGAATAACTTTTGTGTTGTTTGTTCATGTAATCGATCAAACCATTTGTTTTAGAGATCATGTAATAAATTTTTTTTGGGTTGTAATTTTTTGAGCACAAGTCTGTGTTACTTGATAATGACATTTCATTTTGATTGTTGTGCCAGACCTACAAATATGCCGATCAGGCTGAATGTTCATTCAGCAATAATAGTAGTATAAATGGTCTTTAAAGGGACAAGATGTTGTACTAGCTTCGCTAAAATAAGATGCTCTTCTAGTAAAAAAGTACAGCGGCCTGGCTTATGTATGTTAATTGATATTATTGATCCATATACTCTATAAGTGTTTATATGTCTGTTAGTTTTGTACATTATTGATTGATTGACTTGGTATTTCGAATCTTGAGACATCGCTTGCGTACATATCTAAATTGGAGTACACATTATGCTGTGTGTGAAACTTGAGATGGACATAAGGTGGTTTCAAATATTTGAATTCACCTTAAACTGGATTCTAGCTTCTGGATTCGAGTATCGGCATTTGTAAATCATATTCATATATGACAGTGGAATACATCTTTGTCGTGCTTTTGAAGATATATAAAAATGCATAGAATGATTTATAAAGATTCGTATAGGAATACAGAATGGATTCGAATTTAGTTGCCAAGTTGAACGTGGATGCTTATTGTCCCAAAATTCGAAAGAAGCGGCAAAATGTAAACTCCCACGTCGGCTGCCTGAAGCCAGTGTTTAGGAGATGGAAATTACTGTCTACCCCTTACAGGGACAACGCATCTGCCCGATTTCCACGGTTCTCAATAGGATTAGGTTAGTAACTTCAACTAGACGTGACACATGGGCGGAAAAATACATTTGATTCAAACTCGTCCGAAAGAAGTCTGTCTCTCCCTCCATTTCCCCATTCATACACGGTTGGCGGCAAAACAAACTCAACTCGGCCGAAATCGATGTCGGGAAATATTTTCAATAGGGCCAGGTTCGTAACTTCACTCAGATGTGACACAACCGCCCTACCTGTCAGCCCCATGCATACACCATGGGCACCAACCGTGGGCACCAAAACCCCCTCTCCTCGCCCGAAATCTCTCTGGGCAAATATTGGGGAGATGCGAGATTACCATGCTATCCCCAACCAACGTGACGTCCAGATTTTAAACGGGGGCTAAGTTCGTAGTTTCCCATATTTCAGACATGCGCGTCCCAAAAACATGGTTCCCCGTACCTCTCCCTCCATTTTCCCGTTCATACACTGTCCATGCTAGAACACCATCCCCACACGAGCCTCCTCCGTCCACCACCCCATCCATCGCCGCCGTCCACCACCCCATCCATCGCCACCGTCCTCCACCATGCCGGAGCTCCTACCAAGACCGCGTCGTCCACTGCTAGAGATGGTTGTTTCTCATCCACGACGAAGGACCAGGAGCCTTGCATCGCGTCCTCTCGCTTCATCGGCGCCGTCGTCCTCTTTGCCGGGGCCGCTCACACTACCTTCTCGTCCACTGCAACAGGACTTATCCCTCCATGCACCCGTCTACCATCGCAGATCTGCTTCAACGCCACCGACAGCCATCAAACCCTCAATGCCTACAGGGCACCGCAAGAGAGGTGGTACTTCATATCTGCTTAACTTTTTGATCTCAACCAGAAAATTGATTGCAACTTGGTTACTGTACTTTCTTTTAAGCTCTTAGAATTTAGTTCTTAGTTCGAAGCAAACAATGGATGGTAAATATCATTTCTTTGGTTTGCAACTTTACATCTGCCATGGCACAGTCATAATAGGGTTTAATTGATCATGCTTAGGGTTTAATTGATCATGTTGGTTCCGTGGTGGTTCCTTTAATAGAAATCGTAGGGGAAACCCTCTTTTGCTAAAAAAATGCTTAGGTTTCCCCCTTTTATGATCAGCATACGTGCTTCGTGTCATAATAGCACTGCTCCATCCATTAAGCTAAACAAGCTTAGTTATTAAAATAATAATTTGATATTATTAAAACAGAGTCGTTCAATTGGTCAGCTAAATGTTCCTAATTTAGTTTCGAAAATGCATGTACGCTGCTCGGGTGTGTATCTACAGGGTGCCCATGGTGGGCTGCGTCCCACCCTGGGATTTTGGGTCGGCCCAGGCCCCGACTCCCCTTTGTTTTGCTGCGCTTCCGATCTCTACTCGCCCCCAGCCGTATGCCTCGCCGGCAACTTGCCGTCCCTGGATGGCATGAATTTAGGAGGAGACGCCGGACTAACACGAGGTAAGGAGCGGCTTGCCCAACAACGTCACCGCTGCCCGGGCACATCGCCATGTCTACCTTCCTAGTCCATTCAGGGCTCAGGCGTGCAGCATCCACTAAGCCAACCCGATTTATCCTGAGATACGTCGTCAACACTCAGCAGCCACTCATCATCACCCATTTTCTAATTGATTCATTACTCATTAGACAGGACTATCATTTGGGTCTGTTGTGTACTGAGTGCTACCTAATGGTTCAGATGTTTCAGTAATCTTTAGTACCTGTAAAGTTCATAGGGTTTCAAAATTCTGGCCCTAGGAACATACACTAGTCATTTTGGATTGTTGTTCATAGTGACATTGGCCCAGATTACTACTGTAGGCCAGGCTTATTGACAATTTTACTTGTCTTTCTTACTCATTCAATATGATATCCAATTATTCGCGTCGATTAGTTGCAAAAAATAAGTGCTAGACCAACTTCTTGATTCAGGTTTTGGACGGTCTCTTACTGCAGTTACAATTCTGCATACTTGTCCTAGTAAGCTCACAAGTAATGATTGATTCACTACATCTATGCTTGCCTTGTCATATTTGTTGTCAATATTCTTTTAGGGTGGATCACCCTATTAGGAAATACTAGAACCATAGACATGAGTGAATAGATTTCTCTGTGTGATCTCTTCCATCATGTGTGGGCAACGAACACTACATTGTACAGAAAGAAAGTGTCATTTCCACCTTTTACATACACTACAATCTTTTACATGGAATACAATCTTCCTACTTGCTTTGTGTCACACTACAAGCACTCCACCCTTGAAGCTAAACATTATGCCGATGATAATTCCGTAGTTTATTTGTTCAAATACGAATTTGATATGATTCTAATGTTCCTACTTCAGTTTTGAAATGTGTGTCTGCCTGTTATAGAGACATAAGAGGTTTGTATATCTGTGTGTGGTTTGGTCAGCATGGTTGGGCGTGAACTTTGCATATGAAGGGGTTTATAGGGAGACGCTCTTCGAGTTGAATCCACAATGCATTTCATAAATAATCTGACTAGTTTTTATGTTTTGATGAATCTCAGATACTGAACAACATCATAATGATTATGAGCTTGCGCGCATGAAAAGAATAAAGAAGAACAATGCCATGGCTGTCAAACTTGGCATTAAGGGACTAAAATCAAGTCTGGATGCAATGCAATGCAAACGCTCTCCACCTGCAGATTCATGCTCAGAATATAATCCTAATAATGATTTTGAGCTAGAGGGAGACCTAAGTAAATGTAGCTCCCTCATGGAGGAGTCAGGGCAGATGCCCTATCTTATTCACCCATCAAGGTGCTTGCTCTAACTTTCCAAGGTTATATTGGTCGCATATATCTTGCAATTGATGGTTTGCATTGCTTCTACTTTGTTGCACTCCCATTAGCTTAGTTTACACTTTCTGTATGTGAATACGCCCCGCCTATCCATTCAAATGTTGTTCTTGTGTATCAGACATTCAAAAGGAAGAAGGCGATTGCTGATCGCGGAGGGGCACGAACAAAGTATTTGGAAAAGGTAGTGACACCTGATAAATCAAATAGTCCATTAGCTGTAGTTGCAATATCACCAGACCTAGGAAACACGACCACAACTCTAGTAGACTCTATCCCTACTACATTGGCCATCTCTGATGCCCCAACTCAGCACACCCCAACTGCCGCAAATAGTATGACGATGCCAGTTGACATAGCACCACCTCTACGACGCAAAATCCCCATTCTAGCAAAGAGTACCCCAAATCCAGTTGCCAAATCCCTTTTCGAACGAAAGAGAGCCCCAATTGTAGCAAATAGGACTCTTGTTCCACTTCTTCCCAGTTTACAAGACGAAGCTTATATTGTTATTAGGAACTTTGTGCGCATCTTTCCTTCATGGAAAGATTATACCATAGACAAAGAAAAATTTCCAATCTTCCTCCGCAACTTATGTGTAAGTAATGTACTAATGTTATTCATGGTAATTACTGCATATGTTTCTGCTGACAGAAGACACAATGTTTCATTCTTTTAAATAGGAAAGGACCAAACTGGATTGTCAAGACGAGCAAGGGTTGGTTGCACTTTTCAAGCACTCGTTGATGAAGTATTGTTCCTACCTGAGGCAAGTGCACTTCGATGGCAAGCCTCTAAATGAAACTTCTGTAAAGTCTCCGGTGCTACATTTATCAGACAGTGACTGGAATAATCTTGTTACACATTGGTCACGTCTGCAGTGTAAGGTACTGTCTGTGATATCACATCATAATGTGAACTACATTTGTGCATGTGCCTTAACGTCTCACTTGTACAAAAACCATTTGCAGAAGAACCTTCATTCTCAAGGGACCACAGAATCTCGCAAATATACTGCACACTGCATTGCTCTTGTGAGTACCTCTTGCCCTATATGACCATACTTACTTTCATAGCAGGTTGATTATGTAGCATCACTGCACATGTTAGCCTCATTATCGTCCATTTGGTGGACATTATAAGATCCGTATGGACTCTTACATAAATTTAGAATCAACCCAATGCCTTTGAAGAGGTTTAGCTCTGTAGTCCTCTTGTAAGGACTGAACGTCGTCTATCTTTGTACTTACATTAACAACTACTCCCTCCGTCCCATAATATAAGAACGTTTTGTACAATACACCAGTCTTCAAAACACTTATATTATGGGAAGAGGGATTGGTTCAGTGTGTAGCATTCTACATCTTATCTCCCTCGCCCACCATTTACTAAAAATATCATATCTATATTTAATCTTACCAAAAAGTTGAATACACAGACAATGCTAGTGCAGAAGTGTAGCCCATTGCTCTTGTCAGTACATTTTGTCCTATACCGCTTGTACTTCTAGGGATTTGTAGTTGATTATGTAGCATCAATCTACATCTTATCTTCATTGTCATCTATCCCTTCTAGTATTATCATACCTATAATTACTCTCTACAAAATGTAGTGTACAGGCAATGCTTATGAAGAAGATTATGTGCTAAAATTCTTGAGTTATCCTTCCCTTGGCATGGAGAAGGGCATTATAAAGCCGGTTTTAACTATTAATGTAAGTCGGTCCTTCTAAAGCCTTTATTGTCAACTGATGTTTAATTTGCTCAGACTCCCTATCGTTAACTGCTGTTTAGTTTGTTGTTTCTATCAAAATGCATGTTCGCAACAACCGTAAGTTCCAAGTTTTACTTGTAAAACCAAATTCCTTAGTCATACCATGCCAATTAATCAATACTCCCTAGATGTATGCTTGTTTTTGTGGATCTATAATGCAGTGTGTGGTGAAGCAGCCCATGTTTGCACCTTGTCATCTCCTGTTTTATCTTACTGATGTGGGTGATGATATGAACATCCCATGCACATTAACCAAAATAGATACAATGATTGTCTTTGCCCTTCATCTATGCTTGTTATGTTGACATGGTAAACCAGTAGTGTGGTGAAGCTCCCCGCATTATGAACAATGCCACATTATGCTCTTGATATTTTGAACCTACTCTTTATTTTCTAATTTGAAACTGGATGTAATTAACATCACAGTTATCATCTTTATTTACACACGTGCAAAACCTGTCACCTCTCTGCTTGTTTCAGGGTGAGATGCCTGATGGCATGCACAAGTCTGCTGAAGGCTGTGAGACAAACCCAACATATATTGCAGCAAAGAAGGCAAAACATCTTGAAGAAAGCGAGACAACCCCCAAGTCTTGTCTTGATGCAGTGTTCAAGTTACTTGAGACTAGCAGTTAGACAAGCTCACAGAATTCGCTGTCTGAATCAGTTCCACTTCTTCATTCCCAAGTTCTAGTAGAAAGGCATTCTGCAACTCAACTTCGATTTGAAGTCCTATCTCTAAGAAAGATTGCGGAGAACACCAATGAGAACCTCATTGCTAAGCAGCTACACCTGGAAGCTATGACCGACATGCTAGGCCGGTCTCATAGCCTTGCTCAGTAGCTTGCGCAACAGTTCCCATGCAAGGCTAACCTTTCTTGAACTGTCTTGGAAGTGGTCTTGGTTTAGTATTATTTTGTTACGCTGCAATGGCACCTAGTTTTTGTAGTCTGCTTCTTTGTTGTGCTTTATGATCACTGGTGGTGAACTTAGATGCCCGGTGGATGTAATATACCATAAATCCTTTATTGTATAGTGTAGGTTTATTCTAAGTTACTATGCCGTAATTTCTTTATTGTATAGAGTATGTTTGTTCTTAATTCCTACTAGTTACTGCCATCATTCGCTATCTGAAAATAAATGGAGAAAATCTGATGTAGTCGACCGGGACGAAACACTCACCTCTAACTGGCTTTCTTTTTAGCGGGCCACAATTGGGCTGGCCTACAACTTTCTAGGGCCTGAAAGGCCATTGGGGCCTTCACACTTTGCGCTAGGCCCACAACTTACACGGGCTTACATTCAACCCGCAATTTAGTTGGGCCTTTAGTGGACCCAAAGCTTAGTTGGGCCCATGTAGCTTTGGGCCTTTAATAGGCTGAATACCGTGCTAGTCTGTTATGGCCCAGAAGTAACCATGGGCCTTTAGCAGGCCGAAATGCATGTTGGGCCTCAATTTTCACTAGTCGTCGACGGGCCTTCAGTAGGCTAAAATGTAGATTGGGCCTTTTTTGGCCCAGTTATATGACGGGCCATTACCAGGACGAAACATATCCCGGGCCTTAGTTGGCCCACTGATATCATGGGCCTTTAATATGCCGAAAGCTTTGTAGAGGCATCAACGGGCTGAATTATACGACAGGCCTTTAACAGGCCCAAAGTCATGTTGGGCTGAAATGTTGCCACCTTTATCACGGGCCGTTAGAGGGCCGGATGTCGTGTCGGACCATATATGGCCCATGGGTAGCACGGGCCATTCCCAGGCCGAAAGACACACCGGGCTGAAATGGGCCCATGTCTACATCGGGCCTCTAATAGGCCGTAATGTCACTGGGCCATAATTGGGCCCAAATATTTGGCGAACAATTAACGGGCCAGATCTGGCTTCGGGCCGTAAATGGGCCATGTTTAAACAAGCCGTTATTGGGCTGGCCCACTAGTACCTGAGTAAATACTACGAGCCTTTGACTGGGCCAGCCTTTTTAACCTATATGGGCCTCTATTGGGTCGTGCCACGTGTCGACGTATCATAGGTGCCTCTATTGGGTCATGCCACGTGTCGACGTATCATAGGTGCAAAGGGGGCAAGCACAGACGTTGAGTACCGAGGCATCAGGCAGAGGTTACCATTTCAGTGCAACGAGACCAAGACCAGCGGAGCGGCAGGATGGAGGTCACCCTGGAGCCCAAGACGGCGTCATTGCCAGTGCTTTTGGCAGCCGAAGACCAACTTTAGTCAGGATAACTTGTACTAGATGTTCCCCTTAGAAATGGCCGTTGTTGGTGCCCTTCCCGCTCAATATTTGGGGAGAGGCCCAGGGCCTCTATAAATAGAGCTAGCCACCACAGAGTAGGGGCATCTGATCCAGATTTGGGGAGACTAGAGAGAGAGAGAGAGAGGCGATCGAACTCACCCAAACAGTTCATCACATCAGCTCGTTCTTCCCCTGTACTGTTCATCATCAGCCCCTGAGGCAATCCACCACACCACACACTGGAGTAGGGTATTACACCACATCGGTGGCCCGAACCAGTATAAATCTCGTGTCCCTTGTGTTGTTCATCGTTTTCAGCTTAGATCTCATGAGGCGATCAGACGTAGATCGGTAGGGGAGAGATCTTCGTGCGCACCCTAGAGTTCGAACCTTAAGGGTCTGCCGGAACCCAACATCCGATATTTGGCGCGCCAGGTAGGGGTGCGCCGGAGCTCTCCCTTCCGTCGACCCGTTCCCCATCAACACCACGCTCTGCCCTCATGGCGGCCAATGCACCACCCGCTCCAGCTATCGATGCTGGCGCGGAGACCAGGGGGCTCCGAGCCTTGGCCCCCGCCTTGCGACAGGTGCAGTGGCAGCGCAAGTTCAAGCCGAACATGCCACCGTGCTACGACGGCGCGGCCGACCCGCAAGCCTTCCTGCTGGCATATGAAGAAGCCGTCCTCAAGGCCGGGGGCAATGACAAGGTCATGGCAAACTGGCTGACCATGGCCCTCACCGGCGTCCCGCGCATGTGGCTGTTCAACCTGCCAATGGCTTCTGTGGTCTCCTGGGAGGAGTTGTGCAACCTCTTCCTCGCCCATCATGCTGTGCCGGCACCCCCTAGTTGTCGCGGCCATCCTGGGCGGATCGCAGGAACCACCTTCGAGCCGCGACGTCAAGCCGTTCGTCAGCCAGATCGGTGCCGCCCTCAAGTGCAGAGAAACCCCCCCGGGCTGGGTGGCACCCAAGGCCGATTTGACCTTCAGCTCAGATGATCACCCCTCCAACACCGCCTGTTCGGGCACGCTCCCGATGCTATGCACCCCCACCATCTCCCGAGTGGCTGTCACCAGGACCCTCATCGACGGTGGTGCTGGCCTCAACGTGCTCTCGGTGGAGGCCTTCAGCCTCATCCACATGCCCCTAGAGCGGCTTCAACCCAGCAGGCTCTTCTCAGGCGTCGGAGGCGGTTCTGCCGGCTCCCTGGGGCAGATCCGCCTCCCGGTGACCTTCGGCACCCATGACAACTTCCGCACGGAGCCGATCGACTTCGACAATGCCCGCACCGGCCTCCCGTACAATGCCATCCTCGGTTACCCAGCCTTGGCCCAGTTCGCGGTAGCGACTCACCCGTCGTACAATATCATGAAGATGCCCAGGAGCAGCGGCGTCCTTACCATGTCCGGAGACAAAGAGGATGCGTTGCAGGCTCTCAAGCTTGTTTTCAAGACGGCTGCAGTGGCGCAGCCCGCCAACGCAGATGTCCTCGAGCCCAAGGGGGCTGCGCCGGCTAAGAAGAAGCAGCCATTCAGCCAAGACAAGGCGGAGACCAAGCAGGTACCGGTCGACGAGGATGGATCCACTGGCGCCACCTTCACCATAGGCGCCAACCTCGAGCCTGAGCAGGATGAGGCCCTGGTCAAGTTCCTGCGTGAAAACAAGAAGGTGTTTGCATGGGAGCCTAATCAGCTGGCAGGGGTCCCAAGGGATGTGATTGAACATCATCTCAATGTGTGCCCCAACGTGCGCCCCGTAAAGCAGAAGGCAAGGCGGCAGTCCACTGAAAAGCAGGCCTTCATCGTCCAAGAGACCCGCAAGTTAGAGACAGCAGGAGTCATTCGTGAGGTCCGCTACCCTGATTGGCTGGCCAACCCTGTTGTCGTGCCAAAAAAGGGAGGAAAGGAACACATGTGTGTCGACTTCACCAACCTCAACAAGGCCTGCCCGCAGGATCCATTCCCGCTCCCTCGCATCAACCAGATCGTCGACTCTACCGCTGAGTGTGACCTATTGTGCTTCCTGGATGCCTTCTCGGGATATGACCAGATCAAGATGGCGCTAGAAGACGTGGAGAAAATGGCCTTCCTGACCCCGTGCAGAGTGTACTGCTATACCTGCATGCCGTTTGGGCTGCGCAACACCGGAGCGACCTTTCAGTGGCTGATGCACATCGCCTTGGGCCGGCAGCTCGGGAGAAACGCTGAAGCTTACGTCGATGACATTGTGGTGAAGTCTCGGGAGGCGAAAACCCTGATACAGGACCTGGAAGAAACCTTCGTGAGCCTCCCTGAAGTAGATCTGCATCTCAATCCGGAGAAGTGCGTATTTGGAGTCCCTTCAGGCAAGCTCTTGGGCTCCCTTGTGTCCCACAGGGGCATTGAGGCCAACCTAGAGAAGGTCAAGGCAGTCGAAGACATGAGCCCGCCGAAGACCCTCAGAGAAATGCAGAAGCTCACCGGGCGTGTAACCGCGCTAGGACGCTTCATCTCCAAGCTGGGGGAGCGGGCACTACCATTCTTCAAGCTGATGAAGAAGAAGGGCCCGTTCGAGTGGACAGAAGAGGCCGACAAGGCATTCCAAGATCTCAAGAAGTACCTTACCAGCCCTCCGGTGATGGCAGCTCCACGCCCTCGGGAGCCCTTGGTGCTTTACCTTGCAGCCACCCCCCTATTCCGCCAGCGCAGCCTTGGTGGCGGTTAGAGAGGAGCGTCGGACCAAGGCCGCTGCCGCCGTCCCGGCCGAAGCAGAGCAAGGCCAAGAAGGCCTCGCGAAGACCACGTCTGCAGCAGAAAAGGATCAACCTCAGCAGGGGAGCGCACCCAAAGCGGAGGAGGCCTCTCTAAGTGACCCAGCGCTGGGGGCTCCGTCGTCTCAGGAGGCGCCTCAACCTTCGGATGATGCGGGCTGCGCCAGCACCCTCAACCTCGTCGAGCACCCTGTCTACTTCGTCAACACGATGCTACGAGACGCGAGGGCGCGGTACCCCATGCCCCAGAAACTCATCCTCGCGCTGTTAGTGGCCTCACGCAAGCTGTGACACTACTTTCAAGGCCATCCCATCAAGGTCGTCTCAGCATACCCCTTGGAAAGGGTACTCAGGAGCCCCAACTCAGCTGGGAGAGTCGCTGAATGGAACATCGAACTGCAAGCATTTCATCTGGAATTCAGCATGACAAGGGTCATCAAGGGAGCCGCACTTGCAGATTTCATGGCGGAATGGGCAGAGGCACCGGGGCTCAAAGCGGGCGAGGACCGATCGCTCCCGAGGAAGTGAAGCGCCGGACAGCTGGGTCATGTACTTCGACGGAGCGTTCTCGCGACAGGGCACGGGGGCTAGCGCAGTGCTCATATCCCCCACTTAGGACAAGCTCTACTATGCTGTGCAACTCTGCTTCCAGCATGGAGAGAAGATCTCCAACAACATAGCAGAGTATGAGGGCCTGACAGCGGGCTTGAAAGCTGCAGTCGCCTTGGGGTTAAAGCGCGTCATCATCAAGGGCTATTCACAACTCCTCGTCAACTTCTCCAACAAGGTATATGAGCCGAAGGATGAGCACATGGAAGCGTATCTCACGGAGGTCCGTAGGATGGAGAAACGGTTTTGGGGGCTGGAGTTGCAACACGTGCCTCGCGAAACCAATCAAGAGGCTGATGACATCGCCAAGATGGCGTCCAGGCGGCTGCCTCAGGAGCCTGGCGTCTTCGAGGAGCGACTCTTCAAACCCTCGGCGGCGCCATCACTATCAAGCACAGCACAACCTAGGGAGGAGCTCCCTCAACCACCTGCCTTGGGAGCCCTAGCCTGTGGCCCAACCTTAGGAGCACGCTTGCTCCTGGCGCTGGAGCCGCAGGAGGGATGTTGGACCACGGAGTTCAAGGATTAGTTGATGCAAGGGACCCTGCCAGAGAAGGAGGAGGACGCGGAGCGTGTGGCGCGGCAAGCCACGACCTACTACATCCAAGACGGAGAGCTCTACCGAAAGCGGCCGAATGATGTTACTCTACATTGCATCTCCAGGGAGCAAGGAAATGAGCTGCTGGCAGACATTCACGGTGGAGATTGTGGGCACCACTCGTCTTTGCACACACTCGTCGGCAAGGTGTTTCACAGCAGTTTCTATTGGCCAACATCACTCAACGACGCAATCGAGCTGGTGAAGGCTTGTGAAGCCTGCCAGTTCCATGCCAAGCAGATTCACCAGCCAGCTCAGGGCCTTCAGACCATTCCCCTCTCGTGGTCGTTTGCTGTTTGGCGACTGGACATCCTTGGCCTATTTCCTCGGGCGCCAGGGGGCTATCGCTACCTTTACGTCGCCATTGACAAATTCACTTAGTGGGCCGAAGTGGAAGCTGTCCGCACCATCCCGGCTAGCTCAGTAGTCAAGTTCATCAGGGGCCTCGTGAGCCGGTTTGGGGTATCCAATTGCATCCACCGACAATGGTTCGCCGTTCACCAGCAATCTCTTCAAAACATATTGTGCTAACCTTGGAACGCAGATATGCTATGCTTCGGTGGCACACCCTTGGAGCAACGGCCAAGCTGAGCGCGCCAACACGGAGGTCCTGAAGGGCCTCAAAACCCGAACCTTCAAGAAGAAGCTGGAAGCCTGCGGTAGAGGCTGGCACAACGAGCTTCAATCCGTGCTATGGTCCATCCATACTACCTCTACCAAGTCGACCGGCGAAACCCCATTCTTCCTCGTCTACGGTGCTGAGGCTGTCCTTCCTCACGAGGTCAGGCATCGCTCCGCGCGGGTCCTGGCTATCGACGAAGCATAGCAGGACGCCATGCGGGGGTGGACCTCATGCTTGGGAAGGAACGTCGTCGGGAGGCTGCACTTCGGGCTACGAGATACCAACAAGCACTGCGGCGGTACCACTGCCGCAGCATCCGCCCCAGGACCCTCGAGGTAGGTGACCTCATGCTCAGACGGGTGCTCTCCAGGGTGGGGCTGCATAAGCTCTCGCCCATGTGGGAGGGCCCGTTCAAGGTTTTTCATGTCTCTAGGCCCGGTGCTGCACGCTTGGAGACTCAGGAGGGGGTGCCCATCCCGAACGCGTGGAACATCCAACATCTCCGGAAGTTCTACCCTTGAAGAAAGGCCCAGAGCCTGTAAAGAAGGCCCGATGCCTGTGAAGCTAGACGAACCAAGAAAGGCCCGGTGCCTGTGAGGAAGGCCAACACCTATGAAGCTCATTTTCCCGAGAAAGGCCTGGAGCCTGTGAAGAAGGCCAACGCTTGTGAAGCTCATTTTCCCGAGAAAGGCCCGGAGATTGTGAAGAAGGCCAACGCATGTGAAGCTCGCCACCCGTGACACTCTCACGTAATAATGAGTTGGGGCTGTACACGCCCCGGAGTCGCCGGAGAGCCGCCCTCGGGCCTCGGGGGCTCCCGCCCACGCCCAGTGGCAGCACTTAGTTCCGCGCTGGTGAGAAGACGTCGAAGACTAGATTAGGTGCCGGACACGGCCTTTTCATTTGCTTTCTGCAGTTGGCTTGTTCGTTCCTATTTGAAGTTTTATTGGAGTTGTTGTCGTCCTTAGCTTGTGACTCTTTGTCCTTTTCACCCACTTGCCTCGTTTTCTCTTGCGCAAGTCTCGTGAGGGGGCTAGGCGAGCACCCTCGCGAGTGTTTTCTACCCCAGTCGTTTGAGGTTTCCCTATCCAAGTCCACTACGGGAGCACCCCTCCCAGTCTGTGCCCCACGGGCACCGCGACGCGAACACAGGACCTGAGTCAGTCGCCTCCGCAACCGAGAACAGAAGGAAGCCAACTGTCGGCCTCCACGTTCGCAGGTAATCATGACCCGTTTCTGCATGCAGGGACTTGTCAAGTCGAGCGGTTGCCGAGGTAGCATGGGGAAGCGGATACGCCCATGTCCAATCAACCGCCACGCGGCGCCCAAGGCCGCAGGCTGATGGGGCCCGCGGTGTTCCGCACTTGCCCCTTCGCTTCTCCGCTAAGCCAAGTCCGAGCGCGCCTTGGGCCTGGGGGCTACTGTCGGTGTTCTGGAAACGGGGGTCCCCAGACTTGCCTGCCTACGGCCTGCGGCGTGGCTCAAGTGGTGGCCCAGTATGGCCCATCTTCATCAGCACAAGACTCAAGACCCTCCCGAGGGGCCAAGCCTCGCGGGGCGGACAATGCAAGGCTTCCTCAGGGACGGCCTTGCCAGGCAGGCTCGCGAGGAGGCAGAGAGATCAAGGCAGGGTACCTCGCGAGGTGCTCATGATGCAAGCCATGACAATCAAGACCAGGCGGGCGCCAGGCGGGTGCCGGCCTACGCAGTGTCCTTGTTTCCTCTTTGGTGCAAAGGGGGCAAGCACATACGTGGAGTACCGAGGCATTAGGCAAATGTTACCATTTTAGTGCAACGAGACCAAGACCAGCGGAGCGGTAGGATGGAGGTCATCGTGGAGCCCAAGACGGCGTCATCGCCAATGCTTTTGGCAGCCGATGACCAACTTTAGTCAGGATAACCTGTACTAGATGTTTGCCTTCGAAATGGCCGTTGTTGGCGCCCTTCCCGCCCAATATTTGGGGAGAGGCCCAGGGCCTCTATAAATAGAGCTAGCCACCACAGAGTAGGGGCATCTGATCCAGATTTGGGGAGACTAGAGAGAGAGAGAGAGGCTATCAAACTCACCCAAACAGTTCATCGCATCAGCTCAAGAACACCTCTCGCGAGGCCGTTCTTACCCTATACTGTTCATCATCAGCCCCTGAGGCAATCCACCACACCACACACTGGAGTAGGGGATTACACCACATCGGTGGCCCGAACCAGTATAAATCTCGTGTCCCTTGTGTTTTTCAACGTTTTTAGCTTAGATCTCATGAGGCGATCAGACGTAGATGGGTAGGGGAGAGATCTTCGTGCGCACCCTAGAGTTCGAACCTTAAGGGTCTGTCGGAACCCAACATCCGACATATATGATGACTGAGTATGTGGAGCTCTTACTTAGACTTTGTTGAATAAGTTGAATTGCAATTGCTTGGTGACTGAGAACATAGGTTGGCTGAGTTTCAAGAGAATTCATTGTTTGAACCTTAACATGAGAATTAGTTGCTACTTTAACATGAGAAGTTCTATGAGAAAGAATTGCTTCTATGATGCTAGGAAAAGTGATTGAAATTATCATTGATCAAACTTATGCACTTTGCTAGCATTCACACTTCATAAATTATTTCTTTTATCATTTACCTACATGAGGACGAGTAGGAATTAAGCTTGGGGATGCTGATACGTCTCCAACGTATCTATAATTTATGAAGTATTCATGCTCTTATATTATCATTCTTTGATGTTTTACAATCATTTTGTAGCAACTTTGTATCATTTTTTGGGACTAATTTATTGACATCGTGCCCAGTGCCAGTTGTTGTTTTAGCTTGTTTTTTACATAACAGGAAATCAATATCAAACAGAGTCCAAACACAGTGAAAAGTTTTGGAGATTTTTTTGGACCAAAACAACTAGGATGGGCTAGAGAAGTACCAGAGGGGTGCCCCGAGGGGGGCACAACCCACCTGGGCACACCTGGGGGCCAGGCGCGCCCTGGTGGGTTGTGCCCACCTCGTTCGCCTCCCGCATCGCCTCTTTGCCCTATAAATCATCAAATATTCCGAAAACCTTCGGGGTAACCCTTGATCAGAAGTTCCGCCGCCGCAAGCCTCTGTAGCCACGAAAAACAAATCTAGACCCCATTCCGGCACTCCGACGGAGGGGGAGATCATCATCGGTGGCCATTCATCATCGGCTGGTATCTCACTAATGTTTATGGACCTAACAGCACTGAAGGTAAACATGAATTTACTGATTGGCTTATGGGTCTGAATATGAACCAGTCTAAGTTATGGATGATCCTGGGCGATTTTAATTACATAAGAAGTCCTGACAACAGAAACAAACCTGGTGGTGATCCTGCTAGTATGACGACTTTTAATAATATCATTGTTAACCTGGATCTGGCAGAAATCCCTCTCAAAGGAAGAGCTTTCACATGGAGCAATAAACAAGATCAACCTTTATTGGAAAACTTAGACTGGATTTTTACCAGCTCCCACTGGACTACTATCCATCCATCTCCTATGGCTATTCCATTAGCTAAAATTTCTTCTAACCATGTGCCTATCAAAATCCAGATTGACAACAATATTCCCAGAAGCCAGATATTCAGATTTGAAGAGTATTGGACTGAATTCAGTGGTTTTATTGAAACTGTGGAGAAGCATTGGTTAAATTCCACTCATTTCTCTGATTCTGCTAAGAATTTAAACTCCAAGTTTAAATCTATCAGAAGAGGTTTGAAATCTTGGAGCAAGCAATACTCCCAATTGAACAAAATCATTGATAATTGTTGTTTCTATGTGAAACTATTTGATGGCATTGAGGATCAAAGACCACTAGCTAGGGTGGAAAAGAATTTCAGGAAATTGCTCATCAAACATACAAACAAGTTGCTGGAGGCTAAGAGAATCTACTGGAGAATTAGGGCAAACATCAGATGGGCAAATCTTGGTGATGAAAATACCAAATTCTTTCATGCAATTGCTACTTATGTATTTAGGAATAACTACATCACATATCTTATGACTATGGATGGACAACAAGTATTTTATCATGATCATAAAGCTGCTATGCTATGGGCATCTTTTAAAGATAGGATTGGTACTGAAACAATCTGCACACAAAACTTTGACATATCCCACCTTGCTATGGAGGAGGATCTTTATGACCTAGACATGCCCTTCAGTAATGATGAGATTGATGATATCATCAATAAAATGCCCAATGACAAATCTCCTGGACCTGATGGTTTTAATGGCCTGTTTATGAAGAAATGCTGGCACATAATCAAGCAGTATTTCTACAAATTCATCAATGATTTCTACAATGAAATTGTTTCCCTGGCTCCTGTTAGCACTGCCTACATTACTTTGATACCCAAGAATGACAATCCTGAACTCCTGATGATTATAGGCCCATCTCACTTGTAAGTATGCCTATCAAAATTCTTACTAAACTCCTTGCTAATAGAGTGCAACAGATTATTATATCTAGAATTAGCAAGAATCAATATGGGTTTATTAAGACAAGGAATATTCAGGATTGCCTTGCATGGAGTTTTGAATACATACATATGTGCCACAAATCCAAGAAAGAGATCATTATTTTTAAGATTGATTTTGTTAAGGCTTTTGATAAAGTGAACTACAAGGCTATCTTATTCATGATGAAGCATCTGGGTTTTACCAAGAAATGGATTAGATGGGTCTCATCTATCCTATCTACTGCTTCCACATCTGTCATCCTTAACAGTGTTCCAGGCAAATGCATTCAATGTAAGTGTGGTGTCAGGCAAGGAGAATATTTTTCCCCTCTTCTATATGTTATGGTTGGAGAATTATTGCAAATCATGGTTAATGATGCTTGGAGAAATGGAACACTATCTCTACCCATTGAGACTAATTTTTACTGAATGTTACCCCATCATACAATATGCTGATGACACCCTGGTTATCTTGCCTGCTGATGAGGTACAAATTAGAAGCTTCATTGAGATACTTGACAACTTCTCAAAATTCACTGGACTTGTTGTAAATTATAGTAAATCTTCCATGGTACCAATCAATATGTCTGATGATAAAGCTCAGGAGCTGGCAAATACCTTGAACTGCAAAAAAGAAGCCATGCCTTTCACATATCTTGGTCTACCAATGGGATCTACAAGACCTAAAGTGGAAGATTTGATGCCCATGGTATCAAGACTTGATCATAGACTTTCTGGCATTGCCTCATTAATGTCATATTCTGGGAGACTTGTTCATCTCAAATCCATAGTTGCTGCTCTGCCAATTTTTGCTATGTGTTGCATAAGAGTACCTTTCACCATATTGGACCACTTTGAAAAATCTGGCAGGAATTTTCTTTGGTATGGTAAGGATATCAATAAAAAAGGCAATTGTCTTGTTAAATGGGATAATGTTTGCTTGACAAAAAAGGCTGGGGGTCTGGGTGTGTTAGATCTAAGAACACAAAACAAAACTCTGCTTATTAAATTTCTTTACAAGTTCTTCAATAAGCAGGATATCCCCTGGGTTAACCTTATATGGAACAAATACTATGATAATGATGAGATACCTAGTTTCCCTACAATGGTGGGATCCTTTTGGTGGAGAGACTGTTGCTCGAATTTGCAAGACTTCAAAAACATGACTATATGCTATGCTGGGAGAGGTGATACAATTAAGCTATGGTCAGATAAATGGTGTTCCCATACAATATCACAGTCAATGCCTCAACTATTTTCCTATGCAAAGAATGCTGACACAACTCTTGCAACTGTCAGCAACATGGACGATAGTGAATTTTATGATTTGTTCCACCTGCCTATGTCTGCTATTGCTGTACAACAGAGTTTCAACCTTATAGAGCTGATCAACAACACAGAGAATCAGCAGCTGCCAGATTCTTGGAAATTCTATTGGGGTGACACAAGGTACTCTAATAAGAGAATATACCTTGAACTTATGGGAAACCCTGTTGATGCACCTAAACCCTATCAATGGATATGGAAATCATGCTCTTTACCCAAGCAGAAATTCTTCTTCTGGCTCTTGCTACAAGACAAATTAAACACTAGAGATCTACTAAAAAGGAAGAATTTCTACATTGAGACTAGTAAGTGTGAATTATGTGATGATGAACCTAATGAACATCTAATGCATCTGTTTTTAGCTATGATTTCAGCCAAAACTTCTGGATGAACATTGGCTACCAATGGAACACTGATCATAACCTTATAGAAATGCTCCTGGAGGGAAGGAAGCAAGATACCCATGGATGCTTTAAAGAATGTTTGATTGCTGGATGCTGGAGTCTCTGGAAACACAGAAATAGCATTATTTTTTATCACAAGGTCAAAAATATGGCCTTCTGTATTGCCACTTTCAAGGAGCACTACTGCATGATTATAAAGAAGGCAAAAGCAGGATTGAAAGAGGGCATGCAAAGCAAGCTAGATCATTTGTAGACTGTTCATTATCATGTAATATATCCATCATGTAAATCCATATGTAACTGTTCCCCTATTATAATGAAAATGAGAATCACAGTGGGGATTTCCCCCACAGTTTTTGTCAAAAAAATCTTCATCATCCAGGCGGCCACCATGATGAGGAGGGAGTAGTCCACCCTCGGGGCAGAGGGTTTGTACCAGTAGCTATGTATTTAATCTCTCCCTCCCTCCCTCTCTCTCTCTCTCGCGTTCTTGAGATGTCACGATCTTGATGTATCGCGGGCTTTGTTAATATAGTCGGATCATACGGAGTTTTCCCCTCTCTATCTTGCTGTGAATTGAGTTTCCCCTTTGAGATTTTGTTTTATCGGATTGAATACTTTTATGGATTTGAGAACACTTGATGAATATCTTTCTATGAATACCCATGGTGACAATGGGGTATCATATTGATTCACTTGATATGTGTTTTGGCACTCAACTCACAGACTCCCGAGTTGACATTGGGGTAATCTATGCATAGGGGTTGATGCATGTTCTCGTCTTTGTTTCTCCGGTAGAATTCTTGGGGCACTCTTTGAGGTTCTTTGTGTTGGATTGATTATTATGGATCTGAAATTGTTTTTATGCATATCGTATAATCAACTCACGGATACTCACGGTGACATTGGAGTAACTAGGTGACATTAGAGTTGGTTGATGTGTATCATATGGTGTTATTTTAGTACGAACTCTTGGATAGATCGAATGGAAAGAATAGCTTTGTGTTATTTTAGTATGAACTATTGAATGGATCAAACGGAAAAATAGCTTTGAGGTGGTTTCGTACCCTACAAACAATTTCTTCTTATGTTCACCGCTAGATAAGAACTTTGGAGTGATTCTTCATCTTATGTTGAGGGATGTCTATATGATCCAATTATATTAGCATTGTTGAGAGATTGCATTAGCGAAAGTACGGACCCTAGGCCTTCTTGTCAAGCATTGCAATACCATTTGTGCTCACTTTTTTTACTTGCTACCTTGCTGTTTTTTATTGTGCCTATTATAAAAATCAATATCTACTATCATTACTACACTTTTATCACCATCTATTTGCCGAACTAGTGCACCTATACAATTTACCATTGTATTTGGTTTGTTGGGGACACAAGAGAATTTTTGTTATTTGGTTGCAAGGTTCTTTGAGAGAGACCATCCTCATCCTACGCCTCCCACGGATTGATAAACCGTAGGTCATTCACTTGAGGGAAAATTGCTACTGTCCTAAAAAACTCTGCGCTTGGAGGCCCAACACGAGTCTACAAGAATAAAGTTGCATAGTAGACATCAAAAGACAACATACATCTCAACAAAATATTGAACAAATACAAAATTCACATGATTACTTATAACAAGACTTCTCCCATGTCCTCAGGAACAAACGTAACTACTCACAAAGCATATTCATGTTCATAACCAGAGGAGTATTAATTATCATTAAGGATTTGAACATATGATCTTCCACCGAATAAACCAACTAGCATCAACTACAAGGAGTAATCAACATTACTGGCAACTCATAGGTACCAATATGAGGTTTTGAGACAAAGATCGGATACAAGAGATGAACTAGGGTTTGAGACGAGATGGTGCCGGTGAAGATGTTGATGGAGATTGACCCCCCTCGATGAGAGGATCGTTGATGATGACGATGGCTTCGATTTCCCCCTCCAGGAGGGAAGTTTCCCTGGTAGAACAGCTCCGCCGGAGCCCTAAATTGGTTCTGCCCAAGTTCCGCCTCGAGACGGCGGCGCTTTGTCTCAGAAGCTCTCTCTTGATTTTTTTTCCAGGTCAAAACCCTCCACATAGCAGAAGATGGACACCGGAGGCCTGCCAGGGGGCCCACAATCCACAGGGGCGCGCCCAAGGGGGTAGGGCCCACCCCCGGTCTTGTGGTCACCTGGTGGGTCCCCTTTGGTATTTTCTTTGCCCAATATTTTTAATAAATTTCTAGGACTTTTGGAGTTGTGCAGATTTGGTCTCTCAGATATTCTCCTTTTCCAGTTCAGAATTCCAGCTGTCGGCATTCTCCCTCTTCATATAAACCTTGTAAAATAAGAGAGAAACGACATAAATATTGTACCAATATAGGTTAAAATAGCCCATAATGCAATAAATATCAATATAAAAACATGATGCAAAATGGACGTACCACCGCTCCCCTGCCTCCCGGGAGTCACGCCGCAGACCCGCCCCACCACCAGCCTGCCCAGGCCCAAATGGGGCACAAAGGGCCTAGATCTAGGCCGAGCGCCGCCGCTAGGCCGCGCCACTGCGCCACCCCACCGCCAATGATGGTGCCGCCGCCCAACCGCCCGCCCACGCCACGTCGGGGAACCCCC
>NC_041393.1:354341944-354364349 GCF_002162155.2 Triticum dicoccoides
GACCGCCGCCGCCTAGGAGCACCCCCGGTGCAGCTCCACCCCACACCAGAGAGCCATCGGGAGGGGAAGGTGAGGGGACGTCGCCACCAGCGTCCCCGGGGCTAGGCTGGCCGCGGGCGCCAGCGCCAGCGGCGGGAAGGGAGGGGAGAGGGGGTGCTTGAGGAGGTGGAGGTCACCGCAGCTGGTCGCCCGCAGGGGCAATGCGGCTGCGAGAGGAGAGGGGGGAGTCCCTGAGGAGCATGCCATCGTTGTCGTGCACATCACCAAGGCCCCCAGAGGGTATGCCACAGTCCATGCCCTCTGGCATCATCATCGACACCCATGAACGTGAACTTATGCATCCCCTAGGCGACACGGGATGGGGGCTTCATTAGCCATGTCGGCTATGTATAGTTGACTTGCAAAATTTCAAGGGTACAACTCATTCAAAATTTGAAATTTGACAAATTTAAGTTTCATTAAAAAACTGGAAATATTTTATACAAAAGAGTGGCACTTGTGTATAGTTGGCCTGCAAAGTTTCAAGGTCAAATGTTCTCTTGTTTGGAAGAAATAAAAAAGAGAAATTTATATACAAGGATAGCATGGATCTTGATGCAAACTGAATGTTCTAAATTGAAGGTACATGGGGGTATGTAAAATCCACTCATCTAATATCTCTTTCCCACCGTTGGGGTACATCAAAATCAACTTATTTGTGACCTTTGGTAATATCATGGCTAGTCAAACAAAGAGAACTGTAGCTTGCTCAGAAGCTAACATGGTAACACATTTTGTTCAACGCAAAAATAGGATGTAAGCTTAATTGCATTTATTTGTGAGAAACATTATTTTTAAGGCGTCCCTAAGGTGTTGCCTAGCCAGGGCATCCAGCTTGCCTTAGGTGCCCGTGTAAGGCATCCGCCTTAACCTTTAGAGCGTCTGAGGCGTTTGCTTAGGCGTCCAGGTTGGTCCCTTGCTCCATATTGGATACCTTAAGCTTGCCATGCAGGCAGGAGAGCAGTCTTAGGCGAGAAACACAATTCTGGCAGGAAACAGAGGAGGCTGTTGGCACCAACAGGTAAGAGGGGAGAGAGAGGGAGAGAAACAGACCCCAGTCCACACGCTGCTCCCACTTGCTCTCCCGAGTGGCTCCTCTCTAGCAGATCTGATCCCTCCTCTGCAGCAGATCTTCTCTGGTAGCTCCTCCACCTCCTCCTCTCCAGCGGCTCCTCCTCCTCTCCATCAGATCCTCATCCTCCTCCTAATCCTTAGTACAACACCAACTATCAGATTTCGGATTCCGCAAACCCTTGAGGGGTTCGAACTCTGGGGTGCATGCGGAGATCTCAACCTACCCAGCCTGCTAACTCGCAAACCTCACAGCATACCGTGTCGAGCTCGAAGGGAAAGAAAGACACGACAGTTTACCCAGGTTCAGGCCACCTTGCGGTGTAAAACCCTACTCCTGCTTTGTGGTCGATTTCCTCGAGGGGCCGAGGAAGAACTAGTACCGTGGAGAATAGCCTCAGGAGGCATGTTCTTGAGCTCGGGTGAGCTGGTGAGGTGGTGAGGGTGGAATGGATCCGATCCTCTCTCCTCCCTCTCTCTCCTTCTTCTTCTTTCCCTTCTATGGTGCTGGCTAGGTCCTATTTATAGTGTCCTTGGTCCTCTTCCTAAATGTAGGCAGGAAGGGATCCCACAACGGCCAAATTTGAAGGGATACAACAAGGACATCTTATCCCGACTAAAGTGGTCTTCGCCTGCAAAAGCCTTTGGTCGTGACGCTCAGGTGGGCTCGGCGGTGACCTCTGGCGGTCTTAGTCTTGTTGCACCAGAATGGAAACCTTTGGTTGATTCCTCGGGACTCCATGACTATTGCTTGGCTCCCTTGCACCAAAGCGGAAACTGGTACTCCGCGCCCGCTGGTGCACGCCTGGCCTTGGTCGTCGTGGCTCACGTTAGCCGAACCTCACGAGGTGCACCTTGCATAGAAATCTCTGCTCCTCAGGAGCCAGCTTGGGGAGGCTGATCCCCTTGGAGGTCTTGGCATCGTCCGCCTCGTGAGGCTTGGCCTCTCGCTAGTGTCTTGAGTTGTTGATGCTGAAGCTGGGCCGTACTAGGCCGTGGATGGAGCCACGCCGTGGGCCGCAAGCAGGCAAGTCTCGGTACCCCCGTATCCAGAATGCCGATAGCAGCCCCCGGGCCCAATGCACGCTCGGACTTGGCTTCTGGGCGAAGCCAAAGGGCAAGTGCGGAGCGCCGCGGGCCCTAACCACCTGCGGCCTTGGACAAAGCGTGGCGATTGATGGGACCTGGGCGTCTCCACTTCCCCACGCTGCCTTGAAATCCGTCTGACTTGAAGAGTCGATGCTGCATGCAGAAGAACATCATTAAGCAGGATCGTGGAGGTTGGCGGTTGGCCTCCCTCCAGCTATAAATGAGGGGAGGGGTGGAGCCCCCTCGCTCATCTCTTCCTCCATCTTCTTGCTGCTCGTCCCTCTTTCTTCTCCACCTTGCCATAGCATCCATGGCGCCGACGAGGAGATTCTCGGCTACTGAGAAAGGGTAGGCTCCTAAGGAGGGACCACCTTTGCCTCCACCCAAGAGGGGTCGCGGTCGTCCCCGCAAGCATGCCGCGACCCCGGCGGCGGGCCCCAGGGGGCGCGGGTGCGCTTCTCCAGGCCCGGAGTCTTCCTTGGCGTTCGTGGCGGAGCTTATTCTTGCGGCGGGGGCCACCGACCACGGGGCAGCCCCCACGACGAGCGGAGGCGCGCCATGGTCGCTCGCCCTCCTCGAGTGCGCTTCTCCTTGATGGATGTGCTCCTAGAGTTTGTGGTGTGGTCGGAGAGGCCCACCGGCACCTCGTTCTGGCTCCCATGCTTCTTCACCGGTGAGCTGCCGACCTCGGGGCTTGACGGCCTCTGGCTCCAGGCCGACGGCTACTGCACCAGGGCCTCATGGGTGGGGATCGAGGTCACCGCTGCGGGTAGCATGGTCCTGACCCGCGGCTGGCAGACGCTTGCCCGTGCACGAGGCCTTCTCGGGAGGTTCACCCTCCACTTCAAGTATGATGGCGTGGCGACCCTCTTCATGCGGGTGTTCAGGGAAGACGGCCGCTGTGCGGGGTGCTGCCTAGAGGAGGGCAGTGACGATGAGCTTGGCCCTGACATCGGCCGCGCCGGCGACGAGGGTGAGCTTGGCCTTGACGATGTCCACACCTCCTCCAGCAGCGGCAGCTCTTCCTCAGGCGAGAGCTCAAGTAGCAGCGGCTACTATCAAAGTCTGCACCGCCCAGCTCGGATCGAGGGAGGTGCTATGTCTTGAGCTTGCGTTGGTTTTCCTTGAAGAGGAAAGGGTGATGCAGCAAAGGAGCGTAAGTATTTCCCTCACTTTTTGAGAACCAAGGTATCAATCCAGTAGGAGGCTCCTCAAAAGTCCCACGCACCTACACAAACAAACAAGAACTCGCAACCAACGCAATAAAGGGGTTGTCAATCCCTTCACGGGCACTTGCGAAAGTGAGATCTGATAGAGATAATATGATAAGATAATTTTTTTTGATATTTTATAATTTAGATTGGAAAAGTAAAGATGCAAATAAAAGTAGATTGTAAGCTTATATGATAAGGGATAGACCCGGGGGCCATAGGTTTCACTAGTGGCCTCTCTCAAGATAGCATAAGTATTACGGTGGGTGAACAAATTATTGTCGAGCAATTAATAGAAAAGCGAATCATTATGAGAGTATCTAGGCATGATCATGTATATAGGCATCACGTCCGTGACAAGTAGACCGACTTATGCCTGCATCTACTACTATTACTCCACACATCGACCGCTATCCAACATGCATCTAGAGTATTAAGTTCATAAAGAACAGAGTAATGCATTAAGAAAGATATCATGATGTAGAGGGATAAACTCATGCAATATGATATAAACCCCATCTTTTTATCCTCGATGGTAACAATACAATACGTGCCTTGCTGCCCCTACTGTCACTGGGAAAGGACACCGCAAGATTGAACCCAAAGCTAAGCACTTCTCCCATTGCAATAAAGATCAATCTAGTAGGCCAAACCAAACTGATAATTCGAAGAGACTTGCAAAGATAACTTAATCATACATAAAAGAATTCAGAGGAGATTCAAATATTTCTCATAGATAAACTTGATCATAAACCTACAATTCATCAGATCTGGACAAACACCCCGCAAAAAGAGTTACATCGAATAGATCTCCAAGAAGATCAAGGAGAACTTTGTATTGAGATTCAAAGAGAGAGAAGAAGCCATCTTGCTAATAACTATGGACCCGAAGGTCTATGGTAAACTACTCACAACTCATCGGAGGGGCTATAGTGTTGATGTAGAAGCCCTCCATGGTTGATTCCCCCTCCGACGGAGCGCCGGCGAAGGCTCCAAGATGGGATCTCGCGGATACAGAAGGTTACGGCGGTGGAAATAGTTTTTAGTGGTCCCTTTTGATGTTTTCGAGGTACATGGGTATATATAGGTGGAAGAAGTAGGTCGGTGGACGCTCAAGGGGCCCATGAGGGTGGGTGGGGGGGGGGGCGGGCACCCTCATGGCCGCCTCGCTTGTTTCTTGGCTTCCACTCCAAGTCCTCTGGATCACGTTTGCTCCAAAAAGATCGCTCCCGAAGGTTTCATTCCGTTTGGCCTCCGTTTGATATTCCTTTTCTTCGAAACACTGAAATAGGCAAAAGAAAACAGCAATTCGGGCTGGGCGTCCGGTTAGTAGGTTAGTTCCAAAAATTATCTGAAAGTGTAAAGTAAAACCCATAAACATCCAAAACGGGTAATATAATAGCATGGAACAATCAAAAATTATAGATACGTTGGAGACGTATCAAGCATCCCCAAGCTTAATTCCTCCTCGTCCTCCAGTAGGTAAATGATAAAAACAGAATTTTTGATGTGGAATGCTACCTAGCATAATTCTCAACGTAATTTTCTTTATTGTGGCATGAATGTTCAGATCCAAATGATTCAAAATAAAAGTTCATATTGACATAAGAAATAGTAATACTTCAAGCATACTAATCAAAGTAATCATGTCTTCTCAAAATATCATGGCTAAAGAAAGTTATCCCTACAAAATCATATGGTCTGGCTGTTGCTCTATCTTCATCACACAAAGTATTTAATCATGCACAACCCCGATGACAAGCCAAGCAATTGTTTCATACTTTTAATCTCTAACTTTTTCAACTTTCACGCAATACATGAGCGTGAGCCATGGACATAGCACTATATGTGGAATAGAATGGTGGTTGTGGAGAAGACAAAAAAAGGAGAAGATAGTCTCACATCAACTAGGCGTATCAACGGGCTATGGAGATGCCCATTAATTGATATCAATGTGAGTGAGTAGGGGTTGCCATCAAACAGATGCACTAGAGCTATAAATGTATGAAAGCTCAACAAAAGAAACTAAGTGGGTGTGCATCCAACTCGCTTGCTCACGAAGACCTAGGCCACTTTTAGGAAGCCCATCATTGGAATATACAAGCCAAGTTCGATAATGAAAATTCCTACTATTATATGAAAGTGACAACATAGGAGACTCTCTATCATGAAGATCATGGTGCTACTTTGAAGCACAAGTGTGGTAAAAAGGATAGTAGCATTGTCCCTTCTCTCTTTTCCCCTCATTTTATTTTTTTCTTCTTTCTCTTTTTTTCCTTTTTTTTTCTTTTGGGCCTTTCCCTTTTTTTATTGGCCTTCCCCCCTTCTTTTTATTTGGTGGGCTCTTTGGCCTCTTTTTTTTAAAAGTCCGAAGTCTCATCCCGACTTGTGGGGGAATCATAGTCTCCATCATCATTTCCTCACCGGGATAATGCTCTAATAATGAAGATCATCACACTTTTATTTACTTACAACTCAATACTTAGAGCAATATGACAATAATGATGTGTGTCATAATAAACGGAATGGTGGAAAGTTGCATGGCAATATATCTCAGAATGGCTATGGAAATGCCATAATAGGTAGGTATGGTGGATGTTTTGAGGAAGGTATATGGTGGGTGTATGGTACCGGCGAAAGTTGCAGGGCACAAGAGAGGCTAGCAATGGTGGAAGGGTGAGAGTGCATATAATCCATGGACTCAACATTAGTCATGAAGAACTCATATACTTATTGCAAAAATCTATAAGCCATTGAAAACAAAGTACTATGCGCATGCTCCTAGGGGGATAGATTAGTAGGAAAAGACCATCGCTCGTCCCGGACCGCCACTCATAAGGAAGACAATCAATAAATAAAATTGTGCTTCAACTTCATCACAAAGCGGTTCACCATACGTGCATGCTACGGGAATCACAAACTTCAACACAAGTATTCTTTAAATTCATGATCACCCAACTAGCATGACTCTAATATCACCATCCTAATATCTCAAAACAATTATCAAGCATCAAATTGATCATAGCATCCAATTCACTTTCTATGATAGTTTTTATTATACCCAACTTGGATGCCCATAATTCTAGGACCAATTTTATAACCATAGAAAATACCATGCTGTTCTAAGAGACTCTAAAAAATAATATAAGTGAAGCATGGGAGATCAATAATTTCTACAAAATTAAGCCATCGCCGTGCTCTAAAAGATATAAGTGAAGCACTAAAGCAAAAACTATCTAGCTCAAAAGATATAAGTGAAGCGCATAGAGTATTCTAATAAATTCTAATCAAGTGGGCTTCTCCCAAAAGGTGTGTACAGAAAGTATGATTGTGATAAACTAAAAATCAAAGACTAATATCATACAAGACGCTCCAAGCAAAACACATGTCATGTGGCGAATAAAAATATAGCTCCAAGTAAACTTACCGATAGACAAAGACGAAAGAGGGGATGACTACCGAGGCATCCCCAAGCTTAGGCTTTTGGTTATCCTTGAATATCTTGGGGTGCCATTGGCATCCCCAAGCTTAGGCTCTTGCCACTCCTTATTCCATAATCCATCAAATCTATACCCAAAACTTGAAAACTTCACAACACAAAACTCAACAAGAAATCTCATAAGCTCCGTTAGTGCAAGAAAGAAAAACCACCACATAAGGTACTGTAATGAACTCATTCTTTATTTATATTGGTGTTAAACCTACTATATTCCAACTTCTATATGGTTCATACCCCTACATACTAGCCATAGATGCATCAAAATAAGCAAACAACACACGAAAAACAGAATCTGTCAAAAACAAAACAGTCTGTAGCAATCTGTAACTCTCGAATACTTCTGGAACTCTAAAACTCCTACCAAAATAGTAAGGCCTGGGAAATTTGTCTATTGATCTATAGAAACAAGAATCAACGCAAAATCACGTTTCTGAGAATTACTGAAATTATTTTCGTGCGCGCAAAGTTTTTGTTTTTCAGCAGAATCAAATTAACTATCACCATAGGTTATCCTATAGGTTCTACTTGGCACAAACACTAATTAAAACATAAAAACACATCTAAACAGAAGGTAGATGCAAAACTTATTACTAAACAGAAGCAAAAACAAAAAACAAAAATAAAATTAGGTTGCATCCCAACTAGCACTATCGTTTAACGCCCCTAGCTAGGCATAAAAGCAAGGATAGATCTAGGTAGTGCCATCTTTGGCACCTAATTCATAAGTAGCTCGCATGGTAGATTCATAAGGTAATTTGAATTTCTTTCTTGGAAAGTGCTCCATGCCTTTCCTTAATGGAAATTGGAATATAATATTCCCTTCCTTCATAACAATAATCGCACCAATCATTCTAAGGAAAGGTCTACCAAGAATAATAGGACATGAAAGATTGCAATCTATGTCAAGAACGATAAAATCTACGGGCACATAGTTCCTATTTGCAACAATAAGAACATCATTGATCCTTCCCATAGGATTTTTAATGGTGGAATCTATAAGGTGCAAATATAAAGAGCAATCATCAAGATCATGGAAACCTAGAATATCGCATAAAGTTTTCGGAATCATGGAAACACTAACACCCAAATCACACAAAGCATAACACTCATGATCTTTAATTTTAATCTTAATAGTAGGTTCCCACTCATCATTAAGTTTTCTAGGTATAGAAACTTCCAAATTAAGTTTTGCATCATAAGATTGCATCAAGGCATCAACAATATGTTTGGTAAAAGCTTTATTTTGACTATAAGCATGAGGAGAATTCAACACGGATTGCAACAAGGAAATACAATCTACTAAAGAACGATTATCATAATTAAATTCCTTGAAATCCAAGATAGTGGGTTCAATGCTATTTAAAGTCTTGACCTCTCCAATCCCACTTTTACCAAATTTAGCATCAAGATCTAAGAACTCTGAATCATTGGGACACCTTTTAACTAAAGTTGACTCATCTCCAGTCCCATCATTATTAAGATTCATATTGCAAAACAAAGATTTAATAGGGGACACATCAATAACTTTTAGATGTTCATCATTATTTTCATGGAAATTAGAAGAACACGCCTTTACAAAGCAATCTTTCTTAGCACGCAATCTAGCGGTTCTTTCTTTGCACTCATCAATGGAAATTCTCAGAGTTTTGAGAGACCCATTGATATCATGTTAGGAGTAGTAGATCTAAGTTTCAAAGAATCAACATCAAGCGAAAGTCTATCAGCGTTCCTAGCCAAATCATCAACTTTAAGCAAGTTTTCTTCAAGCAAGGCATTAAAATTCTTTTGAGAGATCATAATTTTTTGAACACTATTTTCAAAATCAGAGGGAATCTTATTATAATTGCCATAGGAATTATTGTAGGATTTTCCATAATTATTATGGGAATTACTAGGGAACGGTCTAAGATTAAAGTTTCCTCTATAAGCATTGTTACCAAAATGGTTCCTACCAACAAAATTCACATCCATAGATTCATTATTATTTTCAATCAAAGTAGACAAATGCATATCATTGGGATCAATAGGAGCACTCTTAGTAGCAAACAATTTCATAAGTTCATCCATCTTTCCACTCAAAACATTAATTTCTTCTATAGCATGCACTTTTTTACTAGTAGATCTTTCGGTGTGCCATTGAGATTAATTAGCCATAATATTATCAAGGAGTTTAGTATCTTCTCCTAAGGTGATTTCCATAAACGTGCCTCCCACGGCCGAATCTAAAAGATTTCTAGAAGCAAAATTCAATCCGGCATAGAAGTTTTGTATGATCATCCATAAATTCAAACCATGGGTAGGGCAATTGCGAATCATCAATTTCATTCTTTCCCAAGATTGGGCAACATGCTCATGATCAAGTTGTTTAAAATTCATAATATTGTTCCTAAGAGAGATGATCTTAGCGGAAGGAAAATACTTAGACATAAAAGCATCTTTGCACTTATTCCATGAATCAATACTATTCTTAGGCAAAGACGAAAACCAAACTTTAGCACGATCTCTAAGTGAAAACGGAAATAACTTCAATTTAACAATATCATTATCCGTGTCTTTCTTATTTTGCATCTCACACAAATTAACAAAGTTGTTAAGATGGGTAGCGGCATCTTCACTAGGAAGGCCGGAGAATTGATTTTTCATAGCAAGATTCAGCAAAGTAGCATTGATTTCACAGGACTCAACATCATTAAGAGGAGCAATCGGAGTACTAAGGAAATCATTATTATTGGTATTGGAAAATTCACACAATTTGGTATTATCTTGCGCCATAGTGACAAGCAATCCAACACACAAGCAAACAAAAAGGTAAGCGAAAGAGAGAGGAGATTGGGAAAGAGAGGGCGAATAAAACGGCAAGGGTTAAGTGGGGGAGAGGAAAACGAGAGGCAAATGGCAAATAATGTAATGCGAGGAAGATGAGTTTGTGATGGGTACTTGGTATGTCTTGACTTGAGCGAAGACCTCCCAAGCAACGGCGCTAGAATTCCTTCTTGCTACGTCTTGAGCTTGCATTGGTTTTCCTTGAAGAGGAAAGGGTGATACAACAAAGTAGCGTAAGTATTTCCCTCAGTTTTTGAGAACCAAGGTATCAATCCAGTAGGGGGCTCCTCAAAAGTCCCACGCACCTACACAAACAAACAAGAACTCGCAACCAACGCAATAAAGGGGTTGTCAATCCCTTCACGACCACTTGCAAAAGTGAGATCTGATAGAGATAATATGATAAGATAAATATATTTTTGGTATTTTATTATTTAGATTGGAAAAGTAAAGATGCAAATAAAAGTAGATTGAAAGCTTATATGATAAGGGATAGACCCGGGGGCTATAAGTTTCACTAGTGGCCTCTCGCAAGATAGCATAAGTATTACGGTGGGTGAACAAATTACTGTCGAGTAATTGATAGAAAAGCGAATCATTATGAGATTATCTAGGCATAATCATGTATATAGGCATCACGTCTGTGACAACTAGACCGACTCATTCCTGCATCTACTACTATTACTCCACACATCGACCGCTATCCAGCATGCATCTAGAGTATTAAGTTCATAAAGAACAGAGTAACGCATTAAGAAAGATATCATGATGTAGAGGGATAAACTCATGCAATATGATATAAAGCCCATATTTTTATCCTCGATGGTAACAATACAATACGTGCCTTGCTGCACCTGCTGTCACTGGGAAAGGACACCGCAAGATTGAACCCAAAGCTAAGCACTTCTCCCATTACAAGAAAGATCAATCTAGTAGGCCAAACCAAACTGATAATTCGAAGAGACTTGCAAAGATAACTTAATCATACACAAAAGAATTTAGAGGAGATTCAAATATTTCTCATAGATAAACTTGATCATAAACCCACAATTCATCGGATCTTGACAAACACACTGCAAAAAGCGTTACATCGAATAGATCTCCAAGAAGATCAAGGAGAACTTTATATTGAGATTCAAAGAGAGAAGAAGCCATCTAGCTAATAACTATGGACCCGAAGGTCTGTGGTAAACTACTCACAACTCATTGGAGAGGCTATGGTGTTGATGTAGAAGCCCTCCGTGGTCGATTCCCCCTCGGAGCGCCGACAAAGGCTCCAAGATGGGATCTCGTGGATACAAAAGGTTACGACGGTGGAAATAGTTTTTCATGGTCGCTTCTGATGTTTTCGAGGTACATGGGTATATATAGGAGGAATAAGTAGGTCGGTGGATGCTCGAGGAGCCTACGAGGGTGGGGGCACACCCAGCCCTAGGGGGCGCACCTAGCACCCTCGTGGCCGCCTCGCTTGTTTCTTGACTTCCACTCCAAGTCCTCTGGATCACGTTTTTTCCAAAAAGATCACCCCCGAAGGTTTCATTCCATTTGGACTCCGTTTGATATTCCTTTTCTTTGAAACACTAAAATAGGCAAAAAAACAGCAATTCGGGCTGGGTCTCCGGTTAGTAGGTTAGTCCCAAAAATGATATAAAAGTGTAAAGTAAAGCCCACAAACATCCAAAACGGGTAATATAATAGCATGGAACAATCAAAAATTGTAGATACCTAGGAGACGTATCAGGAGGCGGCGGATCGTCTCGCCACCACGCCTCGGTGAAGCAGGAGGAGAGCCCGGCCTGAACTCGGGGCTGCCGAACATGGACTCAAGACCTGCCGTGGCTTTGCGGGCAGCTTTTGTTTAACCTTTCATTCCTTCTGCAATTTGAAAAAAGTAGGGTGCCCCACTGGGGTGTGTAATGAACTATGGCAGTTATGCCCTTTATGCTATGCTTGTTATCTTAATACTGTGTTGTGGTATTTGTATTCTGGGTAGACAAGTAACTTAGCTTGACATGTTTGCGGCAGCTTCCCATCTCGCGGGGGCGTGACCCTTGACGCCTAGTGGAGCCCTCTTTCCTGACATCTCGGGGGCCACCGGCCTCGGGAGGTGCTAGAGGCCTCAGGAGATGCCGTAGAGCTGCTACAGAGCTGTTTTAAAGGAAGAGAAACCTTAGCGAGAACCTCATCCTTCGTTGCGCGAGCCCCCTGCCGTAGGTCTAGCTGTGGCTTAATGCACCGCGTCGCGCTGCCCGAGGGGCACAAACATGAGAGGGCACTGATGCCCATTAGCTTGATCGAGGGCTCCTCGCGAGGATCATAAAGCGGAAGCACTGAGCAACGGGGTTCGACGAGGTGTGCTTGTGCGAGGGCGGGCCCGTGCGCACACACCTTCCTAGCCCCCACACGCGAGGTGCGCAAGGAAGAGCGATGGGCAACTGCCGCCCTTTCATGGCCCAGGCTAAGAACGAGCGAAACGAGAGGAGAGAAAATCCAACTTGGCGGACCAAAGCACAAAACTCCAAATTCCATTAAAGATCACTAAAAGATTGCAAAACAACTTCGGAAAGGAAGCAAATGAATAGCCGCGTCCGACACCTAGTCTAGTCTTCTCACCAGCGTGGAGCTAAGTGCTGCCACTAGGACGTGGGAGGGAGCCCCCGTGAGGCCCCAGGGCGGCGCTCAGGAGACTCTAGGCGTGTACAGCCCCACTCATTATTACGTGAGAGTGTCATGAGCAGAGACATTCATAGGCTGGAGCCTTGCTTCATGGGTAGAAGTTCCGGAGGTGCTGGATGTTCTAGGCGTTCTGGATGGGGATCCCGTCCAGTGTCTCCAGGCGCGTGGTGCCAGGCCTGGAGACATGGGCAATCCTAAACGGGCCCTCCCACATGGAAGAGAGCTTGTGCATCCCTTCCCTGGAGATCACCCGCCTCAGGACAAGATCACCCACCTCAAGCGTCCTGGGGCGGATGCTACGACAGTGGTACTGCCGTTGCGCCTGCTAGTACCTTACCTCTCGGAGCGAGGCTTGACGGCGGCATTCCTCTCCTAACACGAGATCCATCCCCCACGCGGCGTCCTATCGTGCCTCGTCGAACACGCTTCAGCTCCATAGACGAGGAAGAATGGTGTCTCGCCAGTCGGCTTGGTCGCGGTTGTGCGGATGGACCACCGCACGGACTAGAGCTCATCGAGCCAGCCCCTGCCACAGGCTTCGAGCTTCTTCTTGAAGGTACTTGCCTTGAGGCCTCTCAAGACATCTGCATTGGCTTGCTCGGCCTAGCCGTTGCTCCTGGGGTGTGCCACTGAGGCGTAGCATATATGCGTTCGAAGGTTAGCACAGTATGTTTTGAAAAGGTTGCTAGTGAACCGCGAGCCATTGTCGGTGATGATGCGGTTAGGAATCCCGAACCGGCTCGCGAGGCCCTTGATGAACTTGATTGCTGACCCGACTGGGATGGTGCGCACGGCTTCTACCTCCGCCCAATTGGTGAACTTGTCGATGGCAACATAGAGGTAGCGGTTGCCCCCTGGCGCTCGGGGAAATGGCCCCAAGATGTCCAGCCCCCAGACCATGAATGCCATGTAAGCAGGATAGTTTGGAAGCCTTGTGCGGGCTGGTGGATCTGCTTGGCGTGGAACTGGCAGGCTTCATAGGAGCGCACCAATTCTATGGCGTCGTTGAGTGTTGTGGGCCAATAGAACCCACTACGGAACGCCTTGCCCACGAGGGTGCGCGATCAAGACTGGTGTCCGTAGTCCCCACCTTATATGTCTGCCAGCAGCTCAAGCTCCTGCTCCATGGAGATGCATCATAAAGAAACGGCATTGGGCCTTTTGCAGTACAGCTCACTGCCCCAGATGCAGTATGCGGTGGCCTGGCGAGCCACGCGCTCGGCATCCTCCTCCTTCTCCAGCAAGGTCCCCTTAAGCAGGTACATCTTGAATTCCTCGGTCCACCACCCCTCCCAAGGCTCGAGCGCGAGGAGCAGGCGGACCCCTGAGGATGGGCCGCAGGCCACGGTGCCTTTTGCTGGTGCTTGGGGTAGGTCCTCCTGAGGTGGTGCCGGTGCCGCAGTGGGGGGAGCGATCGATGGCTTGAAGAGTCGTTCCTCAAACACTCCTGGCTCCTGAGGTAGCCACCGGGATGCCCTCTTGGCAATGTCGTCCGCCTCCTTGTTCGTACCTCGTGGCATGTGCTGCAACTCCAAGCCCAAGAACCGTTTCTCGATTCTACGTACCTCTTCCAGATACGCTTCCATGTGCTCATCCTTGGGGATGTACTCCTTGTTGGAGAAGTTGATGAGGAGCTGGGAATCGCCCTTGATGGTGAGACGCTTCACTCCCAGTGCAGCCGTGGCCCTGTGGCCGGTGAGTAGGCCTTCGTATTCTACAATGTTGTTAGATACCTTTTCACCCTGGTGGAAACAGAGTTGTATAGCATAGTAGAGCTTGTCCTTGGCGGGTGAGGTGAGGACGGCTCCAGCCCCCACACCCTGTCGTGCGAATGCGCCGTTGAAGTACATGATCCACCCGTTCGGGGCCTCGTCTCCGGGCAAGAGGGAGCGATCCTCGCACATTCCACGGTCTGGGACGTTTGTCCACTCTGCCATGAAATCTGCGAGGGCCGTGCCCTTGATAACCCTGGTGGTGCTGAACTCAAGCTAGAACGCCTGAATCTCAATGTTCCACTCTGCGACCCTCCCCGGCGGCGTTAGGGCTCCGGTGCACCCTCTCCAGTGGGTAGGCTAAAACAACCTTGATGGGGTGACCCTGGAAGAAGTGGCGCAGCTTTCGGGAGGCAACGAGGAGTGCGAGAAAAGGCTTCTGGGCATGGGGTAACGCGCTCGCGCCTCCCGTAGCACCATGCTGACGAAGTAGACCAGATGCTTGACGAGGGAGGAGGTATTGGCTGGGTCTTGTGTCTCTTGAGCATGCTGACCTTTAGGGACCTCATCATCTGCCGCACCAGCCACGCCTCGTGAGCCTTAGCCTCAGGAGCCCCTCCGGCAGAAGAGTCGGCTTGAGCCTCAGGAGGGACATTGGTTGTCGGGTCAGCCGAAGCCTTAGGAGCGCCATCGCGAGGCTGCTGCACCTTGCTTGGTGACGAAACACCCTGCTGAGGGTCCTTGATCGAGCGCCCTTCCCTTAACGCCACCAGAGCAGCGCTAGTGGAGTGAGGGGTGGCGGCCAAGTAGAGCACCAAGGGCTCGAGAGGGCGCGGCGCCATCGTCACCGGTAGGCTAGTTAGGTATCTCTTGAGGTCTTGGAAGACTGCATCAACTTCAGGGGTCCACTCAAATGGCTCTTTCCTCTTCATCAACTTGAAGAACGGGAGGGTATGTTCCCCCAGCTTGGAGATGAAGCGCCCTAGTGAGGTCACGCAGCCCGCCAGCTTCTGTATCTCCTTGAGCATCTGTGGCAGGCTCATATCTTCTATCGCCTTGACTTTCTCTGGGTTGGCCTCAATTCCTCTTTGCGATACTAGGAAACCCAGCAGCTTGCCAGAGGGGACTCCGAACACACACTTCTCGGGGTTAAGCCTCAGGTCCACCTTGCGTAGGCTGGCAAACATTTCCTTCAGGTCTTCGATCAGGGTCTTTGCCTCCCGAGACTTCACCACTATGTCATCAATGTAGGCCTCAACGTTCCTCCTGAGCTGCTAGCCCAGGGCAATGTGCATCAGCCGCTGGAAGGTATCCCCAGCATTACGCAATCCTAAAGGCATGCAGGTGTAGCAGTACACCCCGCAGGGGGTCAATAACGCTGTCTTCTCTACATCTTGCACTGCCATCTTGATCTGGTGATAGCCCGAAAAGGCGTCCAAAAAGCACAGCAGGTCGCACTTAATGGTGGAGTCGACTATCTGGTTGATGCGCGGGAGCAGGAAGGGATCCTGAGGGCAAGCCTTGTTGAGGTTGGTGAAGTCGACGCACATGCGCTCCTTCCCTCCTTTCTTGGGGATGATGACTGGGTTCGCCAGCCACTTCGGGTACCGTACTTCCCAGATGACACCGGCATCCTGCAGCTTGCGGGTTTCTTGGACGATGAACGCCTGCTTCTCAGTGGACTATTGTTGGGCCTTCTGATTCACTGGGCGCACATTTAGGCACACCCTCAGGTGGTGCTCGATTATCCCCCTTGGGATCTTGACTAGGTCCTTGGGCTCCCATGTGAACACTTCCTTGTTGGCGCACAAGAAGCTGACCAACGCTCTCTCCTGGTCCGCGGGGAGGCCGGCTCCTATGGTGAAGATGACGTCTGATGCTCCATCCTCATCAACCGGCACTTGCTTCATCTCGGCTCAGCCCTGGGAAAACAATTTCTTCTTCTTGGCTGGTTCAGCCCCCAGAGCCTCAGGGCTCCCCTTCTCGCTCGACTGCACGGACGACGTAGTCCTGAAGGCGAGCTTAAGGGACTGCATCGCGTCCTTGGTGTCCCCTGCCACCGTGAGGACACCGCTGCTACCTGGCATCTTCATGAGGTTGTAGGCTGGATGAGTTGCTGCCATGAACTTGACCAGGGCTGGGTACCCAAGAATGGCGTTGTATGGTAGGTCGATCTAGGCGATGTCGAAGGCGATGAGCCTCCTGAAAGTGACGGGAAGGTGGATTTGCCCCAGGGGGCTGGTGGAACCGTCACCGACCCTGGAGAAAGGCTTTGTGGGGCGGAGTCTGCCATGAGGCACGTGAAGCAAGCCAAACACCTCCACGGAGAGCACATTTAGGCCGGCTCCACCGTCGATGAGGGTCTTGGTGACCGCCACGTTGTAGATGGTGGGGGTGCAGAGCATCGGGAGCGCGCCTGCTCCCGCCATGGTAGCGGGGTGATCTTCCTGGCTGAAGGTGAGGTCAGCCTTGGGCGCTGCCCAGCCTGGGGGATCCCCCGACTTCACTTGGGCGGTGCTTACCTGGTGGTAGAACTGCTTAATGTGGCGGTCGGAGGGTGGCGCTTGCAAGCCACCCAGGAGAGCTGCGACGGCGGGAGGCACCGGTGCCGTGAAGTGCTTGATGAACAGGTCGCGCAGCTCTTCCCAGGAGGCCACAAAAAACTCCGGCAGGCTGAGCAGCCAGACGTGTGGCACGCCCACGAGGGCCATGGGGATCCAGTTGGCCATCACCTTGTCGTCCCCGCCGGCTGCCCAGACTGCCTCCTCGTATGCCTGGAGGAAGCCAGCCAGATCCGCCGCACCGTCGTAGCGGGGCAACATCTCTGGCCTGAACTTGGGTGGCCACTATACCCGCCGCAAGGCGAGGGTGAAAGCGTGGAGGCCCATGGCTCCCCCAAAGCTGCACGACGGCCCAGTCGACGGGGGAGCGCCTGCCATCGGAGCCAGTGGCGGGATGTGGCGGATGAAGCGGCAGATCTTTGACACACCCCTACCTGGCGCGCCAAATGTCAGATTTTGGGTTCCACAAACCCTTGAGAGGTTCGAACTCTGGGGCGCGTGTGGAGATCTCAACCTACCCAACCTGCCAACTCGCAAACCTCACAACCTACTGCGTCGTGCTCGAAGGAAAAGAAAGACACGACAGTTTACCCAGGTTCGGGTCACCTTGCGGAGTAAAACTCTACTTCTGCTTTGTGGTGGATTGCCTTGAGGGGCTGAGGAAGAACTAGTACAATGGAGAACAACCTCAGGAGGCGTGTTCTTGAGCTCGGGTGAGCTGGTGAGGTGGTGAGGGTGGAATGGATCCGATCCTCTCTCCTCCCTCCCTCTCCTTCTTCTTCTGTCCCTTCTATGGTGGTGGCTAGGTCCTATTTATACTGGCCTTGGTCCTCTTCCCAAATGTGGGCGGGAAGGGATCCCACAACGGCCAAATTTGAAGGGAGACAACAAAGACATCTTATCCTGACTAAAGTGGTACTGCAAAAGCCTCTGGTCATGATGCTACGGTGGGCTCGGCGGTGACATCCATCCTGTCGTCCTTGCGGTCTTGGTCTTGTTGCACTAGAATGGAAACCTTTGGTTGATTCATCGGACTCCGCACCTGTTGCTTGCCTCCCTTGCACCGAAGAGGAAGCTGGTACTCTGCGCCCACTAGCGCCCGCCTAGCCTTGGCCCTCATGGCTCATGTCAGCCGAACATCGCAAGGTGCATCTTGCATAAAAATCTCCACTCCTCGAGAGCCAGCCTGGGGAGGCCGATCCCCTTGGAGGTCTTGGCATTGTCCGCCTCGTGAGGCTTGGCCCCTCATGAGGGTCTTGAGTTGTTGATGCTGAAGCTGGGCCGTACCAGGCCGTCGATGGAGCCATGCCGTGGGCTGCAGGCAGGCAAGTCTGGGTACCCTCGTATCCAGAACGCTGACACCAACCAGTCAAGTTGCCTTCCAAATTATACTATATTCTACTGCTTAGAACTCTCTTAAGGCGTCTGCCTTGCCTTATGCCTTAGCGCTTAGGCAGTGAGGTGCCCCCAGCGCCTGCCTCGCCGTACCGCCTTAAAAACATTGAAGATAAAGCCCTTTCATTCTGATTTGAGAAATCAAGGCCATGAATAAATTTAGAAGGCATGCAGTTTTACCTCAACACCATGGCAAATAGTGGCATGTCACTCGAATTTCTGTAGATATTAGTGTGTTGCCCCTGATCTTTAGAAGCACCATCTTCAATTTCTGATTTGCGTGGCGGCCAACCTAGATCAGGAACCTTTATAGGAAGACAAGTACCAAAAGTTAAAGTGCGTTATATCGACTAGTGGGGGGTGAATAGGCAATTTTTACAAATTCACCACTGAGGAATTTCTAGGTGAAGAAATTCCTAAGCAACGACACACTAGCGGCGGAATAAGTACTCAGGTATAAACAAAACAGAGCAACAACATAGTCATCATGATGAAATGAAAACAAGCATAGAGTACATCTAGCATGACAATAGGATAAGCAGGCTGAAGACTATGTGACTGAAGAAATTGGATTGAGGAAATAGAGAAAGTCTTCAGTCAACATCTTCAAACAGTAATGATCAGGTTCATCAACACATGAGTGAGGAAATGGAAGGGTTGAGGAAATAGAACCAGTTGGCTTGGTGAAGACAATGATTTGGTAGACCAGTTCCAACAGCTGTGAAAATTATACGTCTGGTTGGACCAGCTGAGTATTTAAACTCAAGGACACACAGTCCCGGACACACAATCCTCATCGTATTCTCCTTGAGCTAAATACACACAAACCTCGCCCAACACTCGTGGTAAGTCTTCAGGTAACTTCCAAACCTTCACAGACTTGGTCAATCAGCGATCCACAATTCCTCTTGGATGCTCAGACCATGACGCCTAACCGTCTGGAGGATACACAGTCCTCAAAGGTAACAAGCGTCATCTCCACACAGGAACAATCTCTTGAGTGATGCTCAATCACTATTGGTTTGTAGGTGTTTGGGTTTGGGTTTTCCTCACTCGATGATTTTTGCTCAAAGTCCTCGGAGTATGGGATGGTCTTAATGAGAAGTGTCAATTTCTCGCGGATCAGCCAACCAGCTAGTGGTTGTAGGGGGCGGCTATTTATAACCTAGGGAGCAGTCCGACATGATAAGACATAAATGCCCTGCAATGATATGACCGTTAGGTGGGTAGATATTTTAGACAGCTGGCACATAGCACAACAACGGTCGGATATTTGAGGTTCGAATTCCTTAGGGCTATCATGTTCCTCACTGTGTAGGCAATCCGCACTGGCGAATTCCTAACTCCTCAGTCAGAACAAATTCCTCAGAGAACAGAAGATCTTCGTCTCTGTCACTGAAGAAATTGACTGAACTAATATGAGATTTCCAATGGCTTCACTCGAAAGGATTGGGTAGGTGTAGGATTTTGAGATGAGCATCACTTGGAAATTAGTTTCCTTAGTATTACCTCGACCCCCTTTAACAGTACGGTGTTTCCTATGACTCAAGAAAGAGAAAATGAAACTACGAAAATAGAAGTCTTCACGCTTCATAATCCTTGCATGAATATCCAAGTCTTCAAGGTCACACCAATTTCTTCACTTCCAAAATCTTCAGGAAAACCAAAGCCTTCAGCTGAAGACATACATTTTTAGGGGTCGACTTTCATCGTAAATATCAAACTCCTCATCGACTTATAGAGCCTGTGTACACTCACAAATTTATTAGTCCCTTAACCTATAAGTCTTCAATATACCAAAATCACTAAGGGGCACTAGATAGTTACCATCTCCCCCTTTTTGGTGATCGATGAAAAATAGGTTAAGTTTTCAATGGGGATAAACATATCAATTGAAAGTGCTCAATATTGAGGAATTTGATTGCAAGATATAGAAGAACTCTGCCTGAAGATGTGCATATGTGATGAATTAGCTTCCAAAGAGCAATGCACATTGAAGAGTAGAATTATGGATGTCTCCCCCTATATCTTGTAATTCATACACGCATTTAACATATCGAATGAAGAATTTGAAATGCGTGATGAAATATGGTGACTGATGTAATTCAGCATGCGTGCACTAACATATATGAGGAAATAGCGTGCGGAAAACAGAGCAGAAGTATCAGGCCACCATCGGACTTACGTTTACAACTCGATCCAACAAATACTTCAGAAGAGCGAGAGTTGTAACTTAGCAAAAAAAGCCCAAATATAGACCCGCTTGAATACTAACTCAAATTTCTCCCCCTTTGTCATCAAATGACCAAAAGGGACAAAAAGTGAGGACTAACGCCCCTGAAGAATATCAACATGATGTCGATGGAGGAGCGCCAGCATTGTTGGGGTCGTCCGTTGTTGTAGGGCCTGCTGCAGTATCGTCCAAATCTTCAGCTACATCCGTATCGTGCGATGAAGAATATGAGTTGACGACCAGCGGAGGAACTTTGACCTTACTAAATTTCTTCAAAGGTGGCTGAGACTAGTCAAAGTCCTGTTGGAAGTCCATCTTCTTGAGTTCATCATTGGTGTAGACATGTGAAAGAATAGCCCAAGTGCCGTCGAAGACTTGATGCAGATAATAGTGATTCTTCTTCACAGTATTTTGAGTGACTATCATGTTGTGAAGAATAGCACCAAACTGATGCTTGACCCACTTGTGATTTCTGTCCACCTTCTAATGAAGACTTAGAAGCAACGCATGATCAGTCATCACACGCGGAGCTATTGCCTGAGGATTTTGCTTTGAAGCATTTGCAGCAGTATCATGTGTGGCAGAGTCATCATTAGTGGAGTAGGATGCTGCCTTTCAAAACTGTCCATCCAGACGACGAGTGCCTTCATCAATAACTGCAGCCTTGCCCTTCTCATTAGCTGAGGAAATGGTTCATTTGAGGACCTCAATCGGGGGCAAATAGCCGAGATGATTTTCAAAGTCAGCCTTGTAGTGAATTGAAGACCTTGATCTGATGAATTTCATGATCCAGGGAGCGTGAGGCTTCAACTCAAAAGGTGATAAAGTAGCATTGGACAGAGTCCTAATGAAGAAATCATGATAGTTGATTGGAATACCATGCATGATGTTGAAAAGCAAGTTCTTCATGATGCCAACAACTTTATCTTCTTTAGATTTGTTGCGCTTAATGGGACTGAGGGTTTTGGCCATAATGCGATAGACAGTCCTTGGCACATACATCAGATCTTTGATGAGGAAATTTGTCCTTGGCGCTTGGCCAGCCTTCAAAGGCTTCATCAGCCCTTGTATCAGATGATTTGATAGTTCAGGTTCCTAATATAGCTTCAGTGCTCCTTCAGTGGGCGGACTGACTGGGATGACATGAAGCAATTCAGAGGCTGGAGCTTTGTGATGAGTATTTTAAGTCATCCAGTCCAAGACCCATGAATTCACATCGTCAACATTGCCTGTCAGATGCAGAGTGGCATAGAACTGAAGAATTAGCTCTTTTCCAATCACAGATGTCGATGCAGAAGTTGAGTAGCCTTGCATCATGAAGAACACCGAGGACTGGAGTAAAGCACAGAAGTGACTCCATATCCACATGAGGAAGATGCTCATGGGCAAATACTTTGTCCTTGTCAAACAGCAGCGAGGAATAAAAGTTCATCTGAAAAGCAGTCCAGAAGCGCTTGCGGCGAAGGCGAGCAGCATCATAAGGATTGATATCTGATAAGAAATGATGCTCAGCAAAGAAGTCATCAGCCTTGAACTTCTGCTTCTTGGAGTGAGGATTCTGTGGCTTGGGATGAAGATTTATACACTACAAAAAAGGCACATCCGTGACATTTTGGGCCGAACAAAATTTTTTTCTTTCATATTTATGACACTTCTATGACGATAATTGTGACAAAACCCAGTATGTGGTGGGCTCCTACTTCTATGACAAAAAATCATGACAGAAAATGGGCTTTTTGTCCTGGGCGGGCCGGAGATGCAGCTGCATGACATTCTTTGGGCCGTCCATGATGGAAAAAACCATGGTAGAAGCAAGGGCGAGGAAAATATTAGGGTGTTCTCGGTTACGGTGGGTGGTCGGGCCGAGCGATGCACGGAGGTTTGCACATTTCTCTTGTACACGCACGCGTGTGGGTGCAAGGCGTTGGGCTCTAACTGAACCCGAGAGAGGCGTTCACCTACTGAACCTGAGCGATTGCACTACAGGCTACACGTTACTGAACCCGAGCGATCGATCGATGGCTGTTAACTGAACCTGATCCAGCGATTCCTTCGCTAGTGCTGCTAACTGAAGCCGATCGATGCTGCCTCTGGAT
>NC_041393.1:354364552-354449115 GCF_002162155.2 Triticum dicoccoides
TGGATGAATAGGACCTTGTGGTGTTGCCTCTGGATGAACATGACCCCGATCGATCGAGCCGGTTGGGGCTGGATGAATAGGACCACATGGAGGGCTGGATGAACAGAACGACCCTGTGGAGGGCTGGATGAACAGTAGACTGTGGAGGGCTGGATGAATAGTAGCTCGTGGAGGGGTGTGTCGGGGAAACTGATCCACGAACACCTATGGGGCCAGCGGACCGGGCCCCTTTCGGTTCGGCGGGGGGCGGAGAGCGCACGAAGAGCAGATCGAGGCGAAGCACACGAGCAGTTTACCCAGCTTCGGAGCTCTCCGGGGAGATAATACTCCTACTGCTGCTTGTCTGATTGTATTGTGTTCTTGCTCGAGAGAACTAAGTGTTTTTCTGGCTTCCGAATGAGTCCAACCCCCTCTACGTTGCGCATGGGCCTCCTTTTATATGCTCAAGGGGTCACCGACAGGTGGCAATGCAGAGAAGGGTAAAAATGGAAAAGAAGTTGTGGTTGGTACACCTACTTGCACAGTGTATCCTACCTAACCCTGACGGCAGGGGACAAGGGCATTGAATGCCCGTCTGTGTCGCCCAAACAGTGCAGAAAGGGACCGTCAGGGACGCCACCGTTCGCCATGATGGCGATCTTGTCAGCGTCGCATGCCACCGCGCACCGCTGGCTGCATAGCCTCCTGCCACGCGCGCTTGGAGGAGCCCCGGGGCGACACGTTGGTGGATGCGCTGGAGCGTGGGTACAGGGTGGTTACTTGCCGCGGCAAGCGCCTTGCCGCGGTCGTCGTCTTGTCGCGCCCGGAAGCTTGCCGCTCACCAGGCCTTGAGATGCCTTGGTTGGTCTTCCCGGCAAGCTCCTCTTGCCGGGGTCTTGTCTCCTTGGCTTGAATACTTTGTTCTTGAATGGCTCCAAAGGAACCACGGAGGACCGTGGCGGTCATCCGGCAAGCCTTGCCGCGGGGTGCTGCTACTGCCCGTGCACAAGTTCGGGATACTAGGGTACCCCTATTCTAGTACACCGACAGGAGCCCCCGGGCCTGGGCCACACACGGTGCCGAGCGCTGTTGGGCCAGGCCCAAAACAGGGCACGGGCACGCGCGGCCCGGGTAACGCCGAATCTTACTCCGTATCCACCGCGCCCTCCACGAACGGCACGCGTTGAATGCGGCATCGTGGGAGAGATCGTGGGTGGTTTCTTTATTCGGAAGGGCGAAACGTCCGCCCCCTCCCTCTTTATAAGCAGGGGAAGCAGGGGCAGTTTCCCCACTTCGCCGGTTGCTACTCCATTCTCGAAAATCTCCGCCGCTCCCCTCCTTCTTCCCGAAGCCGAAGGAGAGCAGCGCTCCGCCCTCCATTGCCACCAACATCACCAACGCTGCCAACTTCCTCCACCACCTCCGCCATGGCTCCAAAAGCCGACAAGGGGAAGGGTGTGAAGTCGGCCGAGGCGCAGCGGCTCGCGGCGCTGCGGAAGTAGCGGGCCCTCTTCTCCCCTCAGCTCGGTGCAAAGGAGCTGAGGGAGTACTACTACCTCTTCTGGTCGATGGAGACGCGAGCGCATCTGCGCACAAGGGTACTCCCGGCCACCGCTTCGAGACTGGCTCTAAACGGGTACCCCTTTTTCGCGCTGTTCTTCTACCGCGGGCTCTGCCCGCCTTTCTCTGAATTCTGTTGCGACATCATGAACACCTACGGGTTCCGCCTCCTTGACTTCACCCCCAATGCCGTTCTGACCATGGCAGTTTTCGCACATCTGTGCGAAAACTTTGTCGGAGTCCACCCAAACGTAGCCCTTTTCCACCAATTCTTCATGCCTCGAGTCGAGAGAGGAGAGCCTCTTGCAGGCGGGATCGCTTGGATCTCGAGAGTCGGCAAGAAGGAAGCATATCTGGAGGGTGAGCTCCGCAGCAAGTGGGAGGAGTGGAGAGCAGAGTGGTGCTGGATCGTCGAGGAGGACCCACAGCCATTCACTGCTGTGCGCCAAGCCCCAATAGTACGCGGCAATGATTGGAGCAACGTGGCCCCGGAAGATGACAGGCTGAAGATTGCCGTCACCCGCATCGTTCGCCTCAGGCTTGCCGGTCTCACTGTAGGCGCTGTAGGCGCAGATTTCCTTCGCCGCCGTATCGCCCCCCTGTAGGAGAGGGGGAGACCCGCCTGGGAGTTCAAGAACTCGGCGGATATCATGAAGCTGCGCCCGGGCCTCAATTTCAACTTCACGGTCTTGGAATTGGATGCGATGCTTCTGGAGCTGTTCAAGCGCGACCCTCAGCACCCATTTATGTTGCCGCGGAATGTCGTTCCGCTGTGCAACAATTCTTCACTTGACCGCACCCGCGCGATGATGCCGTTGTGTGACTCTCACGGAATCGCCCCAACTTGGCAAGAACCTGCGGATGACGTCGTGCGGGCGTTCTTCGACGACTTGGTAGAAGTGCCGGTCCGCGCTGACGAACAGAAGAGCCTCACCCGCGACACCACCGATGCGGAGATGCAGCGCATCGCCACCAGGCTGGAAGAGGCGGCAGCAGCTACTGCCGCGGGCGTGTTCGGGTTCACCGTGGAGGAGGCAGAGGCAGCAGAGGCGGCAAGCCTTGCCGAGCGCGAGGAGTTTGCCGGCGAGGAAGATCTTGCCGGTCCTAAAGCTGAGCCGAGCGAGCCCGGCGAGGAAGAGCCCGAACCTTCAGACAGCTTGCCGCAGGCGGAGCCCCCGGCCCCGCCAAGAAGGCGTCTCCGCAAGGCCGCGGACGTAGCGGGGCGGCAGACGGGTCAACAGCCGCCGAGCCGCGCGACACGCTCTACCGCGGCAAGCACCGTTGCCGCGGGAGCGCCTCACGCCGCCGCGGCAACTGGAGCGGGGTCTTCCCGGTCCGCCACCACTGCTCCTGCCAAGCGGGCGAGGGAGCCTACTCCTCCGCCTCGCCGCACCGGAGGCGAGCCGGACTTCGATCTCTCCGCGCTCAGCTCCGACGACGAAGAAGAAGAGTAAGATCCCCTTGCTGTCCTCGTAGTTCTTCAACCTTGTTATCTTGTTGCTTTCGTCTTGTATCTGACTTGCTTCGATCTGAATCCATTCCTTTTCAGGACGCTGTCCCAGAGAGCGGCGAAGAGAGCCAAGGCCCCGGTGATTGTCATCGAAGATGATCCCACCGTGTCAGCAGGGGGTGTGTCTGAGACCACCTTGACGGACCCGGCAACTACTCCCCAAAGCAGCCCCCAGCGCAGCCCCCAGCGTAAGTTTATAGTTAACTTCCTGCTGTCAGGTGCGCATGGGTGCTCTTTTCTCTACTGATATCTTGTCTGTTGGATTTGTGTAGGAGCAGAACAGCCTCATCAGGAATGCCCGGAAGCTGCTCCCGAAGTGCCATCTGCTTCGACTATGCCGCCAAGGGAGGAGTCCCCGGCAAGGGAGCGCTCTCCGGCAAGGGGCAGTTCTCCGGCAAGGGACAGCGCCAGTGATCCTCCGGTGGTCGAGACCACGACTGCAGATCCAAGTACAGGTAACCCTTTTTCCTGAAAAACTCCCCTTGGGTTCTTCTTCTTCTGATTTTCTTCTTGTATATTTGCTTGACTTCTCTCCCCTCTTCGGTCGTCAGATCCACCCGCCACGGAGCCGATGGAAACCGAGGCCGCCGGCGAGGATGACGCGCGCGGCAACGACGACTACGCCGCCGCCACCAAAGAAGAGGCCGGTGCTGATGATCCCGCCGGCGAAGAGGCCGCCAAGGCTGCCGCCGCAGAAGCGGGCGAGGGATCCGGCAATCGCACTGGCGGCCCCGAGGCCGCAGGAGCGCCAGGCGCTGCGCCGACCGCCGATCCCTCCGCCGACGCTGCAGCGCCAGGCTCCGAAGAGCCCCAGCCCGGCGCCTACTTGAAGGACGGCGACGGTATCTTCATGAAGCTCCCCTGGGTGTCAAGCTCCAGGGCGCCGGTCGAGGGAGAAATCCTGGACGGAGAGGTGCTCTCCTCTGCTGGGCTGACGGTGGTCGACACGCCAAGCAGCAGCAGCGACGAGCCTGAGGAGGAGCGGCTGCTGCGGAAGCTGACGTCGCTTTACCGCGCCTGCCAAGCCAAACTGGCGTCCCGAGAGGCGCTTGTTGCGAAGGCGGGGGTTGATATTGAGAAGCGCGCAGAGGAGCTCCGAGGCCTCAGGCAGGAAGCTCTCCGGTCCTTGGCGGAGGAGCGGGAGCAACTTCTCGAGGAGCGGAAAGCCTTCCTCCTTGAGAAGGCTGAAGCTGAAGATAAGCAACGGCTTGTCGCCAAAAACTTATTCGCGCAGGAAGGAGAGTTGGCGCAGCGCAAGGTGAACCTTGACAGCCACGAGGAGGAACTTGCCGCGCGGGAGCAAGCAATTGGCGGGGCTGTCAAGGAAGCGAGGGATGCTGCCGAAGCTGCCGAGGCCGCCAAGAAGGAGCTGGAGACGAAGGTAGCGCAGCTGGAGGCTGATCTCAGGGCGAGTGGCGAGGAGCTTGCCGCTCTCAAGCGTGAGCGCGAGAAGGATGCTGCCGCTCATGGTGAACTGCAGGGCCTTCTCGCAGAGAGGAGCAAGGAGCTCAGCGCCGCCAAGGATTCCAACGCGGACCTCGAGTTGAAGCTGGCCACCTTGACTCAGACGCTGGACGGCGCCATGGAGTGGGAGGTGGCCTTGTCGGAGAAGATCAAGGCCGACGAGGCGCTGCTGGCGAATGCTGCTGCATCCCACGACGCCTTCAGGGAGACTATGGAGCACTGGACTGAGGGTCTGGTGAATATTGCCGCCGCCATCGACGGAGAGCTGGCGCAGCTGGGGATGGAGGAGCTCGGGTACTCCTCCGACGAGCACCTCCAACCCAGCGCCAAGCTCAGCCTATTCTTCAAGGGCGTGGCGATGGCACTCCAGCGACTTCGGGAGAAGATCCCAAAGCAGCTGGCCGATGAGTCGCGCAGGATCTGCGCGGGGGTTCTTCAGAAGGTGCTGGTGAAGGTGGCCTTCCGCAACCCAGGCCTCAACCTCACCAACATCCTCAAATCCTTGCCGCCGGATGCTGATCTGGATGCGCTCAAGGCCCTTGTTGCACCCATTGTGGACAAGGTGAGCGAGATTAAGAGGGTTGAGGGCGATCGCGTAGATTAGGTCGCCCGTTTCCTTTTTCTCTTTGTCGCTGCTGGTTATGTCACGAGAACAATCTATTAGAGCTGCGACAAGCTATCTTGTAATATAACTTTATTTTGGGTAGAGATTGTTATGTTATTTCCTTTACTTGCTCCCTTCCTTTGTATGTTTTTACCCTACGCTTTTAGGGAACTTGACGGCGCAGGTATCTTTGCCGCGAGCGCTGAGTGCGGGACATCAGCAGCCTGCTGGCGGTGCCGCTTCCGACAAGAAACCTTGTCGCAACTAGTCGCAACTCACTTAAGTTGTTGAGCGGACTCGAAACAAAGTAAGGGCGCAACTAGCTACGAGTTGGTTCCTCCGCGCACAGGTTTTCCATACAAAGCACGGTCGTTCAAGGAAGATAACTTTAAAATTTAAAAACTGATTGCTCAAACTTTGGCAACTTAGCTTTTCCGTCGTTTGCTTTCCGGTAAGGCGAAAACTTGCTTGAATGACGCCTGATCCACACCATTTTCTTCTCCTTGCCCCCCGGGAAACTTGTGGGTGAGGGAACCTTCCTTATAGCTCGTTATTGCTTACCGGGGGTAGGTGCTGCACAAAGTGTCAGATAACGCATGCAAATATAAAGTAAAAAGCATGAAATTGACAAGATGTGCGGAGCACATGAGCTTTACTTATGCACGGGATTTGCGCCCGACTTTGCATAAAGGATTACATGCAACATCGGCAAGACTTGTACAAAAGGTGGTTGCCGGAACGGGTTCCGGCAACCGCGCCCTACGGGTAAAACTTACGAAGATGCTCAATGTTCCAGGAGTTGCTCACCGGTACGCCATCTTCGGTCTCAAGGCGGACAGTGCCAGGCCTAGTGACTCGTTTCACCCGATAAGGGCCTTCCCACTTCGGCGTCAACTTGTTGGAATCCTTGGCGGACTGAACGCGCCGAAGAACAAGGTCGCGTTCCTCGAAGCTTCTGGCTTTAACTTTGCGGCTATGGTAGCGGCGCAAAGCTTGCTGGTATCGAGCAGCTCGTACAGCAGCCTGAAGACGATCCTCCTCAAGGAGCAGCGCGTCATCTTGTCGCAGCTGCTCTTGCTCAAGCTCATCATAAGCGAGCACTCGAGGCGACCCGTATACGAGTTCTGTGGGGAGAACTGCCTCTGCTCCATAGACTAGAGCGAAAGGTGTCTGGCCAGTGGCTCGATTTGGCGTCGTCCTGATCGACCAAAGAACCACCGACAGCTCCTCAATCCAGTTCTTTCCGCACTTGTGCAGCCTGTCGAAAGTTCTGGTCTTGAGCCCGCGCAGCACTTCAGCATTTGCCCTCTCCGCTTGACCGTTGCTTCTCGGATGAGCAACAGAAGCGAAGCAGACCTTGGCGCCAAGATCTTGGACGTATTGCATGAAGGTGCGGCTCGTAAATTGCGTGCCGTTGTCGGTGATGATCCTGTTAGGGATCCCGAAACGGCAAACAATCGACCTGAAGAACTTGACTGCTGACTGTGCTGTCACCTTTCTCACTGGTTCCACTTCCGGCCACTTTGTGAACTTGTCGATTGCAACGTACAAGTACTCAAAGCCCCCGACAGCTCGGGGAAAGGGGCCGAGGATGTCGAGCCCCCAGACCGAAAATGGCCAGGATAAAGGGATCGTCTGGAGAGCTTGAGCTGGCTGGTGTATCTGCTTGGAATGGAACTGGCACGCTTCACACTTGGTTACTTGTGCAGTTGCATCCTGGAGGGCTGTCGGCCAAAAGAAACCTTGCCGGAATGCCTTGCCGGCAAGTTCTATTGCACCAATGTGGTGACCACATATGCCTCCATATATCTCTGCCAACAACCTTTGTCCTTCTTCCCGGTGAATACACTTCAATTTCACACCGTTGTGTCCTCTTCTGTACAGTGTGTCGTCGACAAACTGGTACATACTTGACTGCCGGGCTACTCTTTCCGCTTCTTCTTGTTCTTCGAGAAGTTCTCCTGTCTGAAGGAAATGGACAATCTGCCATGCCCATGCTGGAGCTTGCGGCTCGACAACAAGGACTAAAGGCACATCTGCTGCTGCGGGAACATCCGCTTCTACGGCAAGAACCTGTGGCTCCACCGGAGCTTGATGTTCCCCGGCAAGCTTGCCGGAGCAAAACTTGTCGGGAGCGTCTGCTTCAACGGAACAAACTCTAAGGCTTGTCGGAGCAGACTGCTCCTCAGCATGCTTGGCGCTGATTTTGGGGACCTTCTTGGCGGCGGCTTCGGGGAGCTCTGCCGGAAAGTAGTCACCAGAAATCATCTTCCTCTTCTTGCTCTGTCCAGTTGATGGCGTTATGGATGGTTCAGTTAGCTTGAGCACAAAGATCCATGGTTCCACAGGTAACTTCAATGCGACGCACTTTGACAGGCCATCGGCAATGTCGTTCTAAGTTCTTGGAACATGTTCCATCTGTAGGCCGTCAAAGTGCTCTTCTAGCTTTCTCACTTCATCAACATAAGCTTCCATCAATGGACTCTGATAATTCTTGTTCACTTGACGGACGACAAGCTGTGAGTCACCCCTGACAATGAGCTTCTTGATCCCAAGGTCCGCTGCGATCCTGAGACCGGCAAGCAATCCTTCATACTCTGCAGTATTGTTTGTTGCTTGCTCCTTGGGAAAGTGCATCTGGACTACGTATTTGAGATGCTCTCCGGTGGGTGCAACAAGTAGCACGCCAGCACCGGCGCCTTGCAGCGAGAAGGCACCATCAAAGTACATCAGCCACTCTTTGCTTGCTTCCTTGACGGGGATGCTCATTTCTGGAATTTCTTCATCTGGTGTTGGCGTCCACTCTGCTATGAACTCTGCCAATGCTCTGCTTTGTATAGTTGAAGTGCTCTCAAACTTGAGGCCAAAGCTTGACAGCTCTAATGCCCACTCGACAATCCTGCCTGTTGCCTCTGGATTTTGCAGTATCCTCTTCAACGGAAAGCGAGTGACAACTGTGATCTCATGTGCTTGGAAGTAATGGCGCAGCTTTCTCGAGGCCATGAGAAGGCCGAAAAGCAATTTCTGCACACCAGAGTACCTTGACCTAGCCCCCTGCAGAAGGGAACTGACAAAGTAAACTGGGCGCTGCACCATTCCCTTCTGCACCTTCTCATGCTCCTGCGCAGATCCATCCTTGTCGGGACCAGAGCTTGCCGGTGAAGTCCTCTGCTTGTCGCCGGATGTATCTGCCGTGGTTGCTGGCTCATCATTCGCCTCCCTCTCCACTACTAACGCAGCACTAACCACTTGATTGGTTGCCTCTATATATAGCAGCAACTTCTCTTGTGGCTTAGGTGCGACAAGTGTTGGAGTGGAGGATAGGTATCTCTTCAAGTCCTGCAGCGCAGCCTCTGCTTCCGGAGTCCATTTCATTGGACCTGCCTTTTTCAATATTTTGAAAAATGGCAGGGCGCGCTCAGCAGACCTAGAGATAAACCTGCTGAGAGCAGCTACGCAACTGGCAAGTCTTCGTACATCCTTGACGCGCTTCGGCGCTTCAATCTGCTCAATGGCCTTGATCTTGTCGGGATTGGCTTCAATTCCCCGTTGAGACACAAAGAACCCGAGAAGCTTGCCGGAGGGAACTCCAAACACGCACTTCTCGGGGTTAAGCTTGAGGTTGATCTTGCGCAGATTCGCAAAGGTTTCATCTAAATCTTGAATTAGGGTCGCCTTGTCCTTGCTCTTGACCACTATGTCATCCATGTAGGCTTCCACATTTCTGTGCATTTGCGGTTCAAAAGCGTCATGGACTACCCTTGCAAATGTTGAACCAGCATTCTTCAAACCGAAAGGCATCCGTACAAAATAGTATGTGCCACATGGGGTAATGAATGCAGTCTTCTCCTCATCTTCTTCTGCCATGAAGATCTGATGATATCCTGAGTATGCATCAAGAAATGAAAGCAAGTCACATCCGGCTGTGGAGTCAACAATCTGGCCGATGCGCGGCAAGGGAAATGGGTCTTTGGGGCAAGCTTTATTAACATCGGTAAAGTCAATACACAGCCTCCATTTTCCGTTTGCCTTGCGCACGACTACAGGATTGGCCAACCACGTAGGATGGAGCACTCCTCTGACAAGGCCTGCTGCTTCCAATTTCTTGATCTCTTCTGCAATGAATTCTTGGCGCTCCAATGCCTGTTTCCTGACTTTCTGCTTGACGGGCCGCGCGTGAGGACAGATGGCAAGATGGTGCTCGATTACTTTCCTGGGAACACCGGGGATGTCAGACGGTTGCCATGCAAACACGTCGACATTCGCCCGCAGGAAAGCAATGAGCGCGCTTTCCTATTTAGGGTCGAGAGTGGCACTGATGGTGAAGGTACCACCAGTGCCGTCCTCCTTGGCGGACACCTTCTTGGTCTCTGGTGGAGCTGCCATTGTCTTCTTACACTTGCCGGTGGAGCTCGATGGTGCGTCCTTGACGGTAGCGCAGCACTCCGAAGAGGTGTGCTTGCCGGAGTGGGCATCAGAGCTCTTGCCGGACTTGGTCTTCTTCTTCCCCCCGGGAGCTTCAGTGGCAAGTGAGTTGCGATCTGTTGTGGCTGCTGCTTCCCAGTAGATCTTGTCAGCGCAGATAAGGGCGTCCTTCTTGTCGCCAGGGACAGAGATGACACTTATCGGGCCTGGCATCTTCAGTATGTTGTATGCATAATGAGAGGCTGCCATGAACTTGGCGAGTGCTGGACAGCCAAGTATCCCATTGTAAGGCAATGGAAAGTCAGCAACGTCAAAAGTGACCCTATCAGTCCTGAAGTTCAACTCGCTACCAAATGTTACCGGCAACGTGATATTTCCCTTCGGCTTGCTCCTTCCCGGATTGATTCCTTGAAATGTGCCGGTCTCTTCGAGCTCGCCATCAGGGATCTGAAGCTTCTGGAGTACCGTGGAGGAGATCAGGTTCAAGCCGGCCCCGCCGTCGACTAGCATCTTAGTGACCTTGAGGTTGCGGATAGTTGGCGAAACCAACATTGGGAAGCACCCGACCGCAGTTATGCGATCTGGGTGGTCCTCAATATCAAAGATGATAGGCGTGCTGGACCATTTCAGAGGCTTGCGTGACTCGACGGGTGGTTCTGCCGCATTGACTTCCCGCACCCACTGCTTGAGCTGGCGGTGTGAAGTATGCAGAGAAGCACCACCGTCAACGCACAGGACCTCTGTGGCTTTCTGGAACTCCTGCTCGTCTGTCTCATCTTCATCCATATCTTCATCGTCGTCGTCCTCTTCATCCTTGTCGCGGCCGCGGGGAGGTCTGTCTCCTTGCCGCTGCTTGGCCTTGCCGCGGCGCGCCAAAGATGTCGGGGAAACTGATCCACGAACACCTATGGGGCCGGCGGACCGGGCCCCTTTCGGTTCGGCGGGGGGCGGAGAGCGCACGAAGAGCAGATCAAGGCGAAGCACACGAGCAGTTTACCCAGCTTCGGAGCTCTCCGGGGAGATAATACTCCCACTGCTGCTTGTCTGATTGTATTGTGTTCTTGCTCGAGAGAACTAAGTGTTTTTCTGGCTTCCGAATGAGTCCAACCCCCTCTACATTGCGCATGGGCCTCCTTTTATATGCTCAAGGGGTCACCGATAGGTGGCAATGCAGAGAAGGGTAAAAATGGAAAAGAAGTTGTGGTTGGTACACCTACTTGTATAGTGTATCCTACCTAACCTTGACGGTAGGGAACAAGGGCATTGAATGCCCGTCTGTGTCGCCCAAACAGTGCAGAAAGGGACCGTCAGGGACGCCACCATTCGCCACGATGGCGATCTTGTCAGCGTCGCATGCCACCGCGCACCGCTGGCTGCACAGCCTCCTGCCACGCACGCCTGGAGGAGCCCCGGGGCGACACGTTGGTGGATGCGCTGGAGCGTGGGTACAGGGTGGTTACTTGCCGCGGCAAGCGCCTTGCCGCGGTCGTCGTCTTGTCGCGCCCGGAAGCTTGCCGCTCACCAGGCCTTGAGATGCCTTGGTTGGTCTTCCCAGCAAGCTCCTCTTGCCGGGGTCTTGTCTCCTTGGCTTGAATACTTTGTTCTTGAATGGCTCCAAAGGAACCACGGAGGACCGTGGTGGTCATCCGGCAAGCCTTGCCGCGGGGTGCTGCTACTGCCCGTGCACAAGTTTGGGATACTAGGGTACCCCTATTCTAGTACACCGACAGGGTGGTTGAACAGGAGCCCGTGGAGAGGGTGTACAGTAGCCGGTGGAATAGCGCACGGTGGAGGCTGGATGAACAGGAGCCTGTGGATGAACAATCGTAGGTGGAGGCTAGAGGAGGTCGACGATGGATGAACAGTAGCCTGGGGAGGCTGGAGGAGGTCGACGGTGGAGATGAACAGTATCCCGTGGAGTCCCGTTTTGCGGTACGCCACACCCCTCCTGATGAACAGGATCCATGTTTCGACCGTAGCGCTCCAACACAAGTCCGTTTCCTCCATTTTGCGGTACGCCACACCCTCCCGATTAACAGGACCCCGTTTTAACCTTAGGAGGTCCAACACAAGTCCATTTCCTCCGTTTTGCAGTACGCCAGACCCCTCCCGATGAACATGATCCCGTTTTGAACGTGGCCGGTCAAACACAAGGTCATTTCCTCCGTTGTGCGGTACGCCAGGCCTCCTGTCCATCGGTTGTTCTGTCCAAGCCGGTTGGCTCCCACGCATTCCGTTGCCTCCCGATGAACATGATGCATTCCGTTGCCTCCCCATGAACACAACGACGACGCAGTTTCTCTGTTCTGACCCAGCCATGTACACGAGCCCTGGTTGTACATATGCGTGAGTAGGCGTTTGAGACCCCACCTATATGTACGTACGTGTCCGTATTTACTTTCTTGCACCCTTACTTCTATACGTACGTGTACATGCTACATGCGCGCCTCTACTACGACACATGCGCGCCTCTACATCGACCAGTATGTACGTACACGTTCATGACCAGAATGACAACGCTACGTACACTTCGACCAGGTGGGTCCCGACTGTCAGGCACTTCCTTTCGTGTGAAGATGTAGCTGGTGGGTCCTAGCAGTCAGGGGGCGAATCTTTTTTTGGGCCCGTAATATGGACGCACTTCCTTGCGTGCGAAGATGTAGCTGGTAGGTCCCAGCAGTCAGGGGGGAAATATTTTTTTGTGAAATACGGTGGCCCGTCCGGTGGGTCCCTGCTGTGAGGTGGAGGAATCATTATTTTCCGCGTAATATGGAGGCACTTCCTTGCTGCGGCCGTGGACCCAGATGTCAGCCTCTCCATGTACAGTACACTTCCGATGGAAGTCGGTCGTTGACAACATTAACCACGCCGCGCCGAGAGCACCAAGGCGGTGGACGACCGCGAGGCCTAGGAAGGGGATGACTCGGAGCCAGGGAAGACGCGACAGTGGATGCCCACGCGGAGAGGAGTACGAGGGTTCATTGGTTCGGCTGCTGTGTGAGGCTTTCGATGACTCTCGTTTGTTGACCATGTTGACCACACTGTGCCGAGCGCACCATGGCCAATGGACGATGGAGAGGCCCTAGACTGGAACGACTTGGAGATGGGAAGACGCGGTAGTGGAATCGCAGATGGAGAGGAGTGGGAAACTTGACTGGTTCAAGTGCGCGGCAGCACTGCCACCCACGGGAGACAGGAGCAAGAACAGAGGTTGAAGAAGGAGCACGGCTATTGGATTAACAACCAAAGGTCCAACTGCTAGAATCATTTGTCGATTAAGTTGACAAAGCCCTGCGTACACGTCTGCTTAGTAGGCCCACAAGTCAGCCACCAAATCTGCCGGGTCCCAGCTGTCATCGGGAGGAATAGTTTTTTTTCGCATAACAAGGAGGCACTTCCTTCCGTGCGAAGATATAGTCGGTGGGTCCCAGCTGTCAGGGGAAGGAAACTGCTTAATAAGGAGGAACTTTCCTTGCGTGCGACCATTGACCACGTGGGTCCCAGTCGTCAGGCTCTCACGTATAGTCCTCTTCCGATGACTCTCGTTTGTTGACCATGCCACGCCGAGCGCAGCAAGGCGGTGGACAACAGCGAGGCCCCAGACTAGAATGACCCGGATATGGGGAAGACGCGGCAGTGGAGTCGCAGACGGAGAGGAGTGGGAAACTTGACTAGTTCAGGTGTAGGGTGGGCCTACACTCAGCAGAGAATAACAGGAGGTGCGGAGTGGAGGGATGGCCTGGCCGTCGGCGGGGTAGCGTTTCGCTGTGAGGCACGCAAAACAACGCCACTGGACGCCGGAGCCTAGAGCAGGCGGTCCCAACAGCGCCGGGGGAAGAAGACGAGAGATTAAAGAAGAATGCCGGCCGTTGGATGTAAATCCAACAACTTGCTTAGGCTTCGACCTTCTGGCCCACATGTTAGCCAGTCCGTTTGTTTTTTTATTCCATTTGGTGGGCTGGGTGAAACGATGATGTAGCATCTATGCAGCCCGTTTATATATATGGTAGAACTTAAAGCCCATTTGCATTTTTCTCGAAATCCGCGACTTGCTTGGCTGAGTGAAAATATCATGTTGGGCTGGATGGAGAAATGTTATAAAAACATAAACACATGATTGCACGTCTATTACTACATTGGTCAGTAAAAATCTTTGCAAGCTTATGTACGCAATCACTAGGAGTTAACTTGCCAAGTTATATATAAACAATTATTATTATTATTTGTAAGAAGTTTCAATTTACGAAATAAAATATCATTTTAATTTGATGAGTTAATAGGATGTGGGGTATTATTATTATTTAGGCTAGACGTGGGACAGTTGAGTTGGTTCTAGGGAAAAGTACTGAGAGAAAACTCAGTTTACATCGAAAAAGAAAGGCGAAGAAAATTCAGATATAGGATTAATGAAAACAAAAAATAAAGGTAGTGGGAAGGTTTATAAAATGGTTGGACGTGCGTCGTCTTGAAAAAACAAACATAACTTGGGCTGCTGATGTCATAGACAAGCTAGGTTGGGAGGCCTAGAGGCTGCTTGATCCAAAAAATGTTGAAACATGTCGTGGGCTGCCCATGTTAAACAACAAAACCTAGGCCATGGACCTGGTGGGCCTGGGACTGTCAGCCTCTCGACGAACAGTTGTTTCCCGATTCCTCTTGTTTTACTGACCATGTTGGGAATGACAGACGATGGTGAGGGAGTCCTGGATTAAGGGGTCGTCGGACATCCGGACTATATACTTTGGCCGGACTGTTGGACTATGAAGATAGAAGTTTGAAGACTTCGTCCGGTGTCCGGATGGGACTCTCCTTTGCGTGGAAGGCAAGCTTGGATATTCGGATATGTAAATTTCCTTCTCTGTAACCGACTCTGTGTAACCCTAGCCCCCTCCGGTGTCTATATAAACCGGAGGGTTTAGTCCGTAGGACAACAACAATCATAATCAGAGGTTAGCTTCTAGGGTTTAGCCCCTACAATCTCGTGGTAGATCAACTCTTGTAATACTCATATCATCAAGATCAATCAAGTAGGAAGTAGGGTATTACCTCCATCAAGAGGGCCCGAACCTGGGTGAAACATCATGTCCCCTGCCTCCTGTTACCATTAGCCTTAGACACATAGTTCGGGACCCCCTACCCGAGATCCGCCGGTTTTGACACCGACAGATGGCACCACGGAGATAGCACCAAGGTGGAGGACGACATCGAGACCGTGGACCGAACGAACCAGAGTGGGGGAAGACACATGTAGAGGGGAGTACGAGGGTTGACTTGTTCGGGTGCAGGGTGGCCGGTGGAGCTCCTTGGTATCGTTGTCTTCTTTCATGTTGGCGTAGCAGGGGTGGATGATGGTCTCGGTGAGGTCAACCACGGAGTCCTTCTCCTTCCCGTTGCCGATGATCTTGTATTGCTTCTGGATGTTGACAAGCTTGCTGCACCAGATGGACGAATCGTCGCGTTCTTCCTTCTCTCCACCATAGCGAATGTGCAGTCGGCGCTGCCGATGAAACAAGTGAATGCTCCAGAACCTCTGATGGCCCTACATCAGTGGTAGATGAGAACCTTGTCTCGCATGCATACCTAGGAGACCGCGATCCGCTGGTCCCTGTTAGGAGACGAATGGATGGGCACAAGGTCTAGTCCTGCGACCTTGTGCTTTCTCGTCCTTTAGGTACTACTTGAGCTCAGCAAGGTAGAGCTTCACCGAGTCCGGATCGTTGGTGTACATCACATTCAACTTGGTGCCGCCATGGGACTGAACGGAGAACTCAAAGGTGAACTCCTTGCTGAAGTCCATATCCAGTAGGCTCAACCCTCGGATCGCCATTGGAGTCTCTTCAAGTGAACGAGTGAGTAGGCGGCAGCAGCAGTTCGTTTTTCAGCTCTTGGGGAACTGGATTCAATAGTAAACTGATTGTGTATAGGCGACAACAGTTACTACCCCTCCTTCGCCCACTGCACGCCCGGTAGAATATGCACCCTCGGTGCATTCAAAAGCCTCCATTAAGAAACCTATTCCATCCACACACGTCGGTTCATGAGTGGGTCTGTATTGGTACTGTAATAACAAGTGTTAGTGGTCACTTTACTTAAATTTAATTAGCTTTAATTAGAATGTATTCTTAAAGCAAGCAATGCATTGGCTCGTTCTATCAGTGCCACAGGATCAACATGCACAACAATTAGAATTATTATTCTAAGGACGCACATGATCAACACATTTGCCGCAGTTTCACACAGAAATACTACCAAGTTTAAATAGTTTGTTATGGTTGCTGTCCTCTGCATCATTATGCCGTGTTTCCTAGCTTGCAAGATTCAGAACCAACAAATAAGATTCAAGTAATAAGTAAAACAAAGATGCCTACACATCTCATTGATTCCCAGCTTCCAAGATTTAGAACCAACAAATAAGTTTAAATAATAAGTACAACAAAGATGCCTACACATCTCATTGATTCCCAGCTTGCAAGATTTAGAACCAACCGATTAGAGCCTTTTTTATAAGTGAATATCAGGATTAAATCCATCTTGGCTAGCCGTGTCATACAACCCAAGAACTTGGCGAATGCTCTTGACCATCACAACATCTGTAGTAAAGTATTCCGGTTCGTACAGATAAGAAAGAGCATGTTTATTTAATAGTGGCACTAGTTTAAGCTACCGGTGTGAGGGGCCCTATATCGCCATGACTCGATGTGGTGAACCTGCAACTCCACTCGGATGAGGTCAACCTGCAGATCCATGATTCAATTCATGTGCCTTTTTCTGCAGTTCACCTGAAATAAGCAAAGATTGCATCATTCAGCTAGCAAGAAGTACTTGCTCTCATGAGCTGGCTAGTCCTTCTTTAGTAGTTGCACTAAAATTCAGCAACATTGAGGTTGGCTGTCCTGCTCATGTAAGGTGCAACTATAATTTTCTTATCCTTTTGTGCAGTTCCACTAAAATAAAGTGCCACTGTGATGACTGTGACGACTCATCTTGCAAAAGCTAATAAAATGTTGCACGAGATTACCAGCAGAATTTGATGGCGATTTTGGAAACTCCAATCACCATTTTGTGCAGTTCCACCAAAATTGAGAGATGTTGTGCACGTGACATTTTAGTTGAACTTCACAAGACACTCATTCCAAAAGAAAGTGTTTTGTGCAATTCACCAAAAGGTCACAATAGCAACAGGTGAAATGGATATCCCTATCTGCACAAAAAGATAGAAAGTAAATAGTTTTTGGTCAATAAGAATATACGAAACATACACGAAATGAAAAGAAGCATATCAGTTATGTTCATGGCAATCATGCAAGGACAGTAGAAATTTTAAAACGTCAGCAATGCTTCATGTTACCGGAAGCATTACGATCAACTATGACATTCGTCAAATATAAGATTACTTTAATGGTGGCATTGCTTGTTTACCAGATATAGTAAATCAACAACAGCTAAAGAGTTGGTTTAAGGGCATGGGACCATGGGGACACAAGGTCACTCAGCAGCATAAAGAATAAACTTACTTATCATACTTGGGAAAATAGCAGGAGTACCATTTGTTAACACAGTTTAATTGCATCATATCACTGGAGGCATTGGATTAACAATAATACTGGTTAGACATGTCCTTAAAGCAACAGTGTGATCACTTCATTTTACATGCACCCTTACATTAACAATAGCAAAAGGTTAGTATAAGGACATGCGATAGTGGATGCATTAGCACAATGTACCTACAAGGAGGCATAAAGTGGTGATGCTGAGTTTGTTCATGCTCTGTGAGGGCAGCAAATCTAATCCATGAGAACTTTTCCTATGTGAGGGCAGCAAATCTAATCCTGGAGACCTTTTACTATGTGAGGGCAGCAAATCTAATCTTGGAGACCTTTTACTATGTGAGGGCAGCAAATCTAATCTTGGACATACTCTGTTGACTTGTCCACTAGCCGCCACTTTCTATCCATTTTTCAACCAATAATAGATTTGTTCCTTATCCAGTTTGTACCGAGTTTTCCCATTATTTCCCTTTTCAACCAAGAGACTGGTTGGGTACCCGGTCTCTACTACTTTCCCCCTGTTATTTCCTCTTTGAATCAAGTCCTAGGTTCATGCTATGATTCCCCCCCCCCTTTCTTCGTTGTTTGAACCAAGTCCTAGATTCAAATGCATGAAGTAGCTTTACATCTAATAATACTAAAAATTTAGGTGGATTTGGAAGAGCTGATGGAAGTAGAAAAAGATGCACATGCAGACAAGTTGGGAGCTGCGGCAGTAGAGCAAGGCCACTTTCGAAGAACTTGTACCTGAGGTTCGTCGGGATGTCGGCGTCGGCAGGTCCGATCTGCACACAATACGACAGGGAGGAAGAAGCGTCGGAGGACCTCCTTAGCCGACGTTGTGTCGGAGAGAACGGCACGGGCAGAGGATCGGGCCCCGCCGGCAGCTGTGGGTTTCCTCCCTCGGCGGTGATGACCGCGTGAATGATGGACCTTTTAGTCCTCTACATACACCGACCGAAGGGATCCGACCGGATCTATGACCAACGGTGAGCAGAGAGAAAATGTCGCTACCGCTATCTTGTTTAGATCTGGAGAGAATGAGAGAATGAAGAGAGCAACCCTAGTAAAGCAAGCGCTCAGGCCCCTGCGTCCATATATAGTGGAGTGATTATCTTTTTCTCTCCACAACAAGCGTTTCAATTTGTGTACGTGGCATTAAAGAAAATAAACTCTCTATTTAAGGTGACTACTATACGACTCCTACTTACTACTAGTAGTACTAGTATTATTCACTTGTGATCCCTAGCCCTCCATTCATTGAACAACCCCACGGGTGAATAAACATACAGTAAGTGTTTATATAGAACGAACAAGCTCGAACTATTTTCGCGTAGTTAAAAGTTGAGGGCGGGACTTTTCCTGTGCAGTACGCGCGGCTATTTTCGGGTAGGCGGTTTGATAGAGAGGCGAGGAGGGTGAGCGAGTGGCGGATTCTCAAACTTACTGCTAGAAAGGTCGGGCTGTGCGATTTGACGACGCGTTACTGCTGGAAACACTTGTGATATGACTGCTCACTATAGTCATGAATTACTGGCGCTACGACCGGGGTGATGCCCCCTTCCGTTCCGCACTCTAATCTGGTGCATGACGCGTCGACTCGGATGCTGGCTCTCCCACATGTTGATGAAGTACGTAGTAAGAAGGAGCAAATAATGATGCGGTATATTCTACTACTACTCAGGTCGGAGGAGTGCGAACCACGACAGCCCAGTGAACCAGCAGTGCGAACCACGTTAGCCCAGTGAACCAGCAGTAGACAACAATGTGGTGATATGGACATAAAAAACAATGTGCTATGGTCTAGACTATAGCATGTACAATACTACTCCTCTTTGTTTGGATCCCTGAGTTAGAGCTAGTTGGGTTTAAATAGCCTCAAATTATCGAAACAGGAGGGGTTAGTTTGAGCTAGTTTGCTCTAACCCAGCTAAAAAAACTAGCCTGGTGGAGAGGTTCTAATTGGGTTAGTTATCCTCGGGCCCACTAAAAGAGAACTAAAAAAATCTCCCCTGCCCGCACCAGATCGCTCCCCCCCTCTCGCACGACTCCTCTATATTCCCCATAGGGCCACCCGCCCAAGCGTCGCTCGCCCTCTCTCTCCTTCGGTCGCCCTCTCCTTCCGGCCTCAACCGCCCTATTCTGGCCGCCCTCTTACTCTGGCCTTCGAAGGTCGCCCCGCTCCCCCTTCACCGGTCATTTTTCTCCCTCTATCATGCGCGATGGCGGCGCATCTACCAGGGAGGTCACGAGAGGGGTGAGTTTGTTCGTTCCTTCCCTATCTCACAGCCATATCATTGATCTTGCTCGCTCTAGCGCTAATTCTGATATGGAAAAGTAGATCCTGATCAAACTTGGTATAGATTTGTGGTGCACGCATGGAATTGTTTGATGCTGCTTGAGGAGGTAATAAATCTTTCTAGAGGCCCAAAGATTCAGTTCACCTTTCTAGGTATTTCAGTTTCAGGCTTGCATTGTTTCTAGAGGCCCAAAGATTCAGTTCACCTTTCTAGGTATTTCAGTTTTAGGCTTGCATTATTTCTAGAGGCCCAAAGATTCAGTTCAGCTTTCTAGGTATTTTAGTTTCAGGCTTGCATTATTTCTAGAGGCCCAAAGATTAAGTTCCCAGTCGGCAGCAAGCGGCCCTGCTACCCATGCCGGTGTCGACCTCAACTCGCAAGCGCCGGTGTCGGAGGGGTTCCCGAGGCTTGGGCTCTACAGAGCCTTCCTCCAGAACGAGGATGACGAGCTCCTCCCTCGGTGCGTGAGGGGCTCCGGGCTCCCTCCCTATCGTGAATGACTTCCGTGATGATTTAGCTCATGCTTTGTTTCATGGAGTGTTTTTTGTGAAGCTTGATTGACGACTTGTATGTTTAAGTGGGATATCTCATTTGTATGGACAAAGTAAAAATTATCATGTTTTGCATGCTTGATTTGTAAAGATGGTTCGTTTATGTCAATTGTGAGTGGGAGGAGGTCACACAAGAGCCGGCCACACCAAATCTGGCAGGAAATAGTGTCCAAAGTAGTCAAATGATTGAGAAAGAGCATTTATTGTCAATCTAACGCTGCCATCCATACACCTCTTTAGTTTAGAGTTAGTTCACGGTTAGAATCTAACTCTAACCTCTAACTGAGTTAGAGTTCTCCTCGTCTCGGTTCATCACCATCATACTTTCCCCATTCCTGTGTTTTCAGTATCCTGCGAACCAAAGAGGCCCTCTTTTTGCGGGAAAAATCAAAGAGGCCGTTAGACTGGTTTAGGTCCGGTCATTTTTTATAAACGTGTTATGTCCAAAATTTAATGAACGTGCTTCGGTTTCTATGAAAATAATCCGGTTTCATCTAGTAATTCATTTATTTTTCTGCGGGGGGTTTGCATGTAATTCGTGAGGTCTGAAATGTAAAGTACCCCAGCATATGCTCCGACTCGTGCATGCACTACGACCCAGATGCTCTATGTCCCACATGTCGGCGAATGGGAGCACGTGGAAATAGCCTAGGAGTACATATAGGAGGATAAATGCGTGAAAAAAATATGTACTGTGAAGCGTAGCTGTGGTTCGAAAAGGGGACCTAAAGTGATGACAGCTATAGGTCGCACACACCCAACTAGTGGTACTAGACATACGACTATTTTCCCCCTAAAAAAAGAGGTACGAGTGCTCAGTACTCCTATTCTATCAACACGAGTCCCATCTGACAACAACGTCCGTGCTACAGCTAGCTCTTCTCCCTCGTTTCTCTCTTCTAATTCTAAAATCGGCCGACGCCCGGTGGGCGGGGTGGGTTTGCTCAACTGCGGCTCCACCTCATAGTGAAAACATTACGACTGGAATAAAAATGCCATATACTCCCTCCATTCCTAAATATAAGACTTTTTAGATACTATTTCAAATGGAATACAACATACAGATGTATGTAGACATAGTTTAGAGTGTAGATTCACTCATTTTGCTCCATATGTAGTAGTCAATTGCTGGAATCTTTAGAAAGACTTATATTTGGGAATGGAGGGAGTACTATACTAATAAAACATTAAGGCCACGAGACGATGCAGTGCTGGTTACATGAGGCAAGAAGAAGAGATGCATCCATCGACGACCTCCACCTCCTCGACTCTGGGCGCCGGCCCACCAAACAGCGCCTAAGTAGCAGCGGCTTTCGTGGCCAGGTCGACCTGCTTCTGAACAATGGCGTCCAATGATTCCGGCCGCTAGAAGAAGGCCAATGTCTTTCTGTCCTCGCTTGCCTTGTAGTGGCCTATGTAGATGATTTCCTCGAAGACGTGGATGTGCAAGTCAAAGGTTTCTTGCATGGCAAGGCGCTGCGCGGCGAGCGCGGCCTTGGGGTGCACATTCTTAGCTACGACCTCCGGCACCTGCAGGGTCACCAGGGCTTGAAAGAGTTTGTCACCAAGGAGGCCGATGAGGGTGGTAGGAAATGAGGAGCCAGGACACGCGGGCTGGAGCGGTATGGCAAGGTTGTCCGCGCGCTTCTTGACGGCGGTGAACTTGCGGATGGATTTGACCATCATGTCGTCCATGCGAGAGGCGAAGCCGGCGTCGGCGAGGGCTATGATGCCGGCGGTCGCCAGCACTGTTTGGAAACGCTACACGGTGCGGGGCCGTAGGCCGGTGCCTTGGATGATTTGGCACAGCCGACTGCCGCTCGCGTCCATCGCCTCCATAGGTGCTTGTGGCTTCTAGTCACTTGGTCTTGGATTGGAGTGAGCAGTGTTGTGCAGAGACTTAGGAGTAGATGGATTGGAGTGGTGGGGCACCTTTATATGAGAGTCCAAACTCTGTTTCATTCACATCTTGCTTGGTCTATTATGCTTCTCCAATTAATTCCCTCCGCATGTAATTGAGGATGCATCATTGACCGTTCAACGCCTCGGGAACCGCTACCCTCTCCCTCCTTGGCATTCAAGCACCTATGTAGGCTACTTCCACTCGCGTTGTCTATCGCGTGTCAGCAGACGTTCCCATCAATGATGAGGTGCCTATGGTTGCTACGTCTTGAGCTTGCGTTGGTTTTCCTTGAAGAGGAAAGGGTGATGCAACAAAGTAGCATAAGTATTTCCCTCAGTTTTTGAGAACCAAGGTAGCAATCCAGTAGGAGGCTCCTCAGAAGTCCCAGGCACCTACACAAACAAACAAGAACCTCGCAACCAACACAATAAAGGGGTTGTCAATCCCTTCACGGCCACTTGCGAGGTGAGATCTGATAGAGAAAATATGATAAGATAAATGTCTTTTGTATTTTTATGATATAGATTGGAAAAGTAAAGATGCAAATAAAAGTAGATGGAAAGATTATATGATAAAAGATAGACCCGGGGGCCATAGGTTTCACTAGTGGCTTCTCTCAAGATAGCATAAGTATTACGGTGGGTGAACAAATTACTGTAGAGCAATTGATAGAAAAGCGAATAATTATGAGATTATCTAGGCATGATCATGCATATAGGCATCACATCCGTGACAAGTAGACCGACTCCTGCCTTCATCTACTACTATTACTCGACACATCGACCGCTATCCAGCTTGCATCTAGAGTATTAAGTTCATAAAGAACAGAGTAACGCATTAAGAAAGATGACATAATGTAGAGGGATGAACTCATGCAATATGATATAAACCCCATCTTTTTATCCTCGATGGCAACAATACAATACGTGCTTTGCTGCCCCTGCTGTCACTGGGAAAGGACACAGCAAGATTGAACCCAGAGCTAAGCACTTCTCCCATTGCAAGAAAGATCAATCTAGTAGGCCAAACCAAACAGATAATTCGAAGAGACTTGCAAAGATAACTTAATCACACATAAAAGAATTCAAAAGAGATTCAAATCTTTCTCATGGATAAACTTGATCATAAACCCACAATTCATCGGATCTCGACAAACACAACGCAAAAAGAGTTACATCGAATAGATCTTCAAGAAGATCAAGGAGAACTTTGTATTGAAATTCAAAGAGAGAAGAAGCCATCTAGCTAATAACTATGGACCTGAAGGTCTGTGGTAAACTAGTCACAACTCATCAGAAAGGCCTTGGAGATGATGTAGAGGCCCTCCATGGTCGATTCCCCCTCCGGCGGAGCGCCGACGAAGGCTCCAAGATGGGATCTCACAGATATAGAAGGTTACTGCAGTGGAATTAGGTTTTCGTGGTCTCTTCTGATGTTCTCGGGGTACGTGGGTACATATAGGAGGAAGAAGTAGGTCGGTGGACGCTCGAGGGGCCCACGAGGGTGGGGGCGCGCCCTCCTGTAGGGGGCGCGCCGGGCACCCTCGTGGCCGCCTCTTCTGTTGCTTGACGTCCACTCCAAGTCCCCCGGATCACATTTGTTCCAAAAAGATCGCTCCCGAAGGTTTCGTTCCGTTTGGACTCCGTTTGATATTCCTTTCCTTGAAAACACTGAAATAGGCAAAAAAACAACAATTCGAGTTGGGCCTCCGGTTAGTAGGTTAGTCCCAAAAATGATATAAAAGTGTAAAGTAAAGCCCATAACCATCCAAAATGGGTAATACAATAGCATGGAACAATCAAAAATTCTATATACGTTTGAGACGTATCAAGCATCCCCAAGCTTAATTCCTGCTCGTCCTCGAGTAGGTAAATGATAAAAATAGAATTTTTGATGTGGAATGCTACCTAGCATAATTTTCAATGTAGTTTTCTTTATTGTGGCATGAATGTTCAGATCCAAATGATTCAAAATAAAAGTTCATATTGACATAAGAAATAGCAATACTTCAAGCATACTAACTAAGCAATCATGTCTTCTCAAAATAACATGGCTAAAGAAAGTTATCCCTACAAAATCATATAGTCTGGCTGTTGCTCTATCTTCATCATACAAAGTATTTAATCATGCACAACCCCGATGACTAGCCAAGCAATTGTTTCATACTTTAGTAATCTCAAACTTTTTCAACTTTCGCGCAATACATGAGCGTGAGCCATGGACATATCACTATATGTGGAATAGAATGGTGGTTGTGGAGAAGACAAAAAAGGAGAAGATAGTATCACATCAACTAGGCGTATCAACGGGCTATGGAGATGCCCATTAATAGATATCAATGTGAGTGAGTAGGGATTGCCATGCAACGGATGCACTAGAGCTATAAATGTATGAAAGCTCAACAAAAGAAACTAAGTGGGTGTGCATCCAACTCGCTTGCTCATGAAGACCTAGGGCATTTTGAGGAAGCCCATCATTGGAATATACAAGCCAAGTTCTATAATGAAAAATCCCACTAGTATATGAAAGTGACAACATAGGAGACTCTCTATCATGAAGATCATGGTACTACTTTGAAGCACAAGTTTGGTAAAAAAGGATAATAGCATTGTCCCTTCTCTCTTTTTCTCTCATTTTTTATTTGGACTTTCTATTTTTTATTTGGCCTTTCTATTTTTTATATATAAAGTCCGAAGTCTCATCCCGACTTGTGGGGGAATTCATAGTCTCCATCATCCTTTCCTCACCGGGACAATGCTCTAATAATGAAGATCATCACACTTTTATTTACTTACAACTCAAGATTACAACTTGATACTTAAAACAAGATATGACTCTATATGAATTCCTCCGGCGGTGTACCGGGATATGCAATGAATCCAGAGTGGCATGTATGAAAATTATGAAGGTGGCTTTGCTACAAATACGATGTCAACCACATGATCATGCAAAGAGCAATATGACAATGATGATGCGTGCCATATAAACGGAACAGTGGAAAGTTGCATGGAAATATATCTCGGAATGGCTATGGAAATGCCATAATAGGTAGGTATGGTGGCTGTTTTGAGGAAGGTATATGGTGGGTGTATGGTACCGGCGAAAGTTGCACGACACAAGAGAGGCTAGCAATGGTGGAAGGGTGAGAGTGCGTATGATCCGTGGACTCAACATTAGTCATAAAGAACTCATATACTTATTGCAAAAATCTACAAGTCATTGAAAACAAAGCACTACGCGTGCATGCTCCTAGGGGGATAGATTGGTAGGAAAAGACCATCGCTCGTCCCCGACCGCCACTCATAAGGAATACAATCAATAAATACAATTGTGCTCGAACTTCGTCACAAAGCGGTTCACCACACGTGCATGCTATGGGAATCACAAACTTCAACACATGCATTCTTTAAATTCATAATCACCCAACTAGCATGACTCTAATATCACCACTTCTATATCTCAAAACAATTATCAAGTATCGAATTGATCATAGCATCCAATTCACTTTCTATGATAGTTTTTATTATACCCAACTTGGATGGCCATCATTCTAGGACCAATTTTATAACCATAGCAAATACCATGCTGTTCTAAAAGACTCTCAAAATAATATAAGTGAAGCATGAGAGATCAATAATTTCTACAAAATCAAGCCACCGCCGTGCCCTAAAAGATATAAGTGAAGCATGAGAGATCAATAATTTCTACAAAATTAAGCCACCGCCGTGCTCTAAAAGATATAAGTGAAGCACTAGAGTAAAACCTGTCTAGCTCAAAAGATATAAGTGAAGCACATAGCATATTCTAATAAATTCTAATCAAGTGGGATTCTCCCAAAAGGTGTGTACATAAAGGATGATTGTGGTAATCTAAAAACCAAATAATAATACCATACAAGACGCTCCAAGCAAAACACATATCATGTGGCAAATAAAAATATAGCTCCAAGTAAAGTTACCGATAGACGAAGAAGAAATAGGGGATACCTTCTGGGGCATCCCCAAGATTAGGCTTTTGGTTATCCTTGAATATCTTGGCGTGTCATGGGCATCCCCGAGCTTAGGCTCTTGCCACTCCTTATTCCATAGTCCATCAAATCTTTACCCAAAACTTGGAAACTTCACAACACAAAACTCAACAGGAAATCTCATAAGCTCCGTTAGTGCAAGAAAGAAAAACCACCACATAAGGTACTGTAATGAACTCATTCTTTATTCATATTGGTGTTAAACCTACTTTATTCCAACTTCTCTATGGTTCAACCCTCCATACTAGCCCTAGATGCACCAAAATAAGCAAACAACACACGAAAAATAGAATATGTCAAAAACAGAATAGTCTGTAGCAATCTGTAACTCTCAAATACTTCTGGAACTCTAAAAATCATACGAAAATAGGAAGTCCTGGACAATTATCTACATAAAAAATAATCAACGCAAAAGCACGTTTCTGTGAATTACTACAACTCTTTTCATGCGCGCAAAGTTTCTGTTTTTCAGCAGAATCAAATTAACTATCACCTAGTTTATCCTATAGGTTCTACTTGACACAAACACTAATCAAAACATGAAAACACATATAAACATAAGGTAGATGAAATATTTATTACTAAACAGAAGCAAACACAAAAAACAAAAATAAAATTGGGTTTCCTCCCAACTAGCGCTATTGTTTAACGCCCCAAGCTAGGCATAAAGGCGAGGATAGATCTAAGTAGTGCCATCTTTGGCACTCAATTCTTCAATAGATCACTTATAATCCTTAGGAGTTTCTCTATTTTTAGTAATGATTAAACTCCTAGGCAAGAAATCAAGAAATTCGTTTGTAGCAAAAGGTTCCTTAATGATAGCAAGAAAATTGGGATGAACACTTATCGATTTGAGATCCGCACTTCCTTTAATAGAAGATTCACCCTTATTTTTAGGAACATACATGACCTTGGCAATTTTGGTAGGAGGAGTTGGGGTATTTTTCACAGATGAAAAGGCGAACCCTAAGTTGGTGATAATGTCATCCAGTTTACCAATTCTTGTAGAATCTAGATCTATTCTTTCATTAACTATAGGTTCTTTTTCTTAAAAAAATTCAAGGTAACTCCAACCCTAGATCCATATTGGGTAATTTTATTGTGGATCTTTTTATCCAAAATTTCAATTAACTCAACAGTGGCAACTTTATTTTCGATAATTTCAAGCCTTTGCATCACATGTTCGAAAGTTAAAACAGTTCCATTAACCAAAAGAGGGGGTGTACCAAACAAATCTAAGATGGCATTATAAGCATCAAAAGTACAGGCTACCCAAAATATTTCCTCCGGTAATGGTATCAAGAATATATCTATTCCAAGGAGTAATGCCTACATAAAAATTGAGAAGAAGAACGGAAGTAGATTGCTTCCTAGTAGATCTATTTTGAGCATTGCAAATTCTATGCCAAGCATCCTTTAAATTTTCTCCCTCCCTTTGTTTAAAATTGAGAACTTCATGATCAGGAGTATTAACGATAATAGGAGGACTAGCCATAGCGACAAGCACACAAAAGGCAAGCGAACGAGACAGGAGATTGGGAAAGTGAGGGCGAATAAAACGGCAAGGGTGAAGTGGGGGAGAGGAAAACAAGAGGCAAATGGAAAACAATGTAATGCGAGGGAGATGAGTTTGTGATGGGTACTTGGTATGTCTTGACTTGAGCGAAGACCTCCCCGGCAACGGTGCCATAAATCCTTCTTGCAACGTCTTGAGCTTGCATTGGTTTTCCTTGAGGAGGAAAGGGTGATGCAGCAAAGTAGCGTAAGTATTTTCCTCAGTTTTTGAGAACCAAGGTATCAATCCAGTAGGAGGCTCCTTAGAAGTCCCACGCACCTACACAAACAAACAAGAACCTCGCAACCAACGCAAAAAAGGGGTTGTCAATCCCTTCACGGCCACTTGCGAAAGTGAGATCTGATAGAGAAAATATAATAAGATAATTATTTTTGGTATTTTTATGATATAGATTGGAAAAGTAAAGATGCAAATAAAAGTAGATGGAAAGCTTATATGATAAAAGATAGCCCCGGGGGCCATAGGTTTCACTAGTGTCTTCTCTCAAGATAGCATAAGTATTACGGCGGGTGAACAAATTACTGTCGAGCAATTGATAGAAAAGCGAATAATTATGAGATTATCTAGGCATGATCATGCATATAGGCATCACATCCGTGACAAGTAGACTGACTCCTGCCTTCATCTACTACTATTACTCCACACATCGACCGCTATCCAGCATGCATCTAGAGTATTAAGTTCATAAAGAACAGAGTAACACATTAAGAAAGATGACATGATGTGGAGGGATAAACTCATGCAATATGATATAAACCCCATCTTTTTATCCTCGATGGCAACAATACAATACGTGCCTTGCTGCCCCTGCTGTCACTAGGAAAGGACATCGCAAGATTGAACCCAAAGCTAAGCACTTCTCCCGTTGCAAGAAAGATCAATCTAGTAGGCCAAACCAAACTGATAATTCCAAGAGACTTGCAAAGATAACTTAATCACACATAAAAGAATTCAGAGGAGATACAAATATTTCTCATAGATAAACTTGGTTATAAACCCACAATTCATCGGATCTCGACAAACACACCGCAAAAAGAGTTACATCGAATAGATCTCAAAGAAGATCGAGGAGAACTTTGTATTGATATTCAAAGAGAGAGAAGAAGCCATCTAACTAATGACTATGGACCCGAAGGTCTGTGGTAAACTACTCACAACTCATCGGAAAGGCCTTGGAGATGATGTAAATGCCCTCAGTGGTCGATTCCCCCTCTGACGGAGCGCCGAAGAAGGCTCCAAGATGGGATCTCGCGGATACAGAGGATGCTCTTGTGGCGGTAGAATTAGGTTTTCGTGGTCTCTTCTGATGTTCTCGGGGTACGTGGGTATATATAGGAGGAAGAAGTAGGTCAGTGGATGCTCGAGGGGCCCATGAGGGTGGGGGGCACGCCCACCTATAGGGGGCGTGCCGGGCACCCTCGTGGCCACCTCCTCTATTGCTTGACGTCCACTCCAAGTCCCCTGGATCACGTTTGTTCCAAAAAGATCGCTCCCTAAGGTTTAGTTCCGTTTGGACTCCGTTTGATATTCCTTTCCTTCGAAACACTGAAATAGGCAAAAAAAACAGCAATTCGGGCTGGGCCTCCGGTTAGTAGGTTAGTCCCAAAAATGATATAAAAGTGTAAAGTAAAGCCCATAAACACCCAAAATGGGTAATATAATAGCATGGAACAATCAAAAATTATAGATACGTTGGAGATGTATCAATGGTGACTTCGTAAATTTCAAGATGATAGATCCGGCTAAGTCTTTTGGAGGTGCTCATAGGGGTGAGTGTATGCGCGTGTATATGAGCGCTTGCGTCTGTACTATGTCAAAAAAAACATAAATGCGTGTCAAAAAGAGACTAGTCAGTATACTCAATATCGTGCACCTCGAAGAGGAAAACGAGAGAACTACGTATTTATTTATGGTGCAGATTCACTCATTTTTCTCCATATGTACTCCGTCTCGGTGTTATCTACTCACTTGTTGAAATCTCTAGAAAGGCAAATACTCCTTTCTGGTTTACAGGGCTATACTAGCAAGTACGTACTACAATAGTGGGCTCACATAACAATTTTATCTCATGCAAGAGCCTAGCTATATGCGTGCTCCAATGTTCGCAACTGCCACGTTCGGGTTGTGCTTGGCTCTTCGCCTCTTAGAGAAGACGAACAATGATGTTACTAGTACTGCTTCTATAGTGTCGAATCCACTGCTGCATGTCCGTCCACCGCAAGCGGGAGGGATAGCTTGTTGTAGGAGTACTATATAAGCAAAAGCTTGTCCTTGTTTGCGAGCAACCGCGCGCATGGGTGAGGGAGAAGGCATGTAATAGTAAAATCAAGCTTCTCCTCGTTGTACGAGTTGACACAACACATCATAGCACTGGCCCCACATGCTTGCCTCTAAACTTGGCTGAAAGACCCGCAGTGTACAATATATCTGCTGCAACCTCTAACATGTACCCACCACAAATTAAAATATATATTCCTATCTTGACCAGATGAGCGTGCAAACTACAATCACCAGGATGACAGGTAGGGCCAGAAGACTATTTTTTTTAAAATACTTCGAGATGGCCACATAGCAAGGAGCCGACCCCAACGATTTTAAGCTTACAGGCACGCTACACACTATCCTAGACTACTTTACAGATGAAACTGCCACACGAGCGTCCGGGCTGCGCTTGGCTCTCCGCCTCTTTGGGAAGTCGAACAATGATGGAGTACTACTGCACTGGAGGAGTACTATAGTACGCTTCTGGCCATCTGACACCGATTGAACTGCTGCATGTCCACCGCGTGCGGGAGGGAGAGCGTGTAGCGAAAGCTTTGCCTAGTCGTGCCAGCCAGCACGCTCATGGGTGAGGGAGGGACGCTCCTGCCTTTGCGTGTATGATAGGTGGGCCCAACAGGTGGGTGGCCAAACTGTCATACAGCCAAAGGCAGGTGCAGTTAAGTCCATGAGGGAGAGGATAATCAAACTTCTCGTTGATGTACGAGTTGACGCGACACATCAAAGCACTGCACTTGTCAGGACCCCGATCCTATGCCACACCGATCTAGCACGTAACACCTCATATTACTTGGTGGCCTCACGCATGGTATTCCCACGGGTGTCGCCTTACTAGGCCCGGGACCATTTGTGCCTTTTGGCTCACGTATATGATAGTGTCACTAGCATCCATATGACAAAGAACCCGGGCTGACATGGCTAGTCGTAAACCCAAAGTGGCACTAGCTTACAGGGACAGGCATACATGACCCAACAACGAATGTGTCGGTCAGCAGCGAGTGAATCCGGGCTGTAGCAGCTGGGCTAGTAGGACTCCAGAGAATCTGGGCTCTAGCAGGCTAACAAGACTCCGGTAGACACCGCGTGACATTTCCCCGAAGGGACAGACACAGGAACGGACAAGGACACATGCCGGCCAGCCTAAGTATTCCCAAGCAATAGCAAGCTACCAAGGCTCAGTGGAAGCACTAGGAGACATTTCCCGATAAGAGAGGCTACCAAGGATAAAGAACTAGATAGTCAGATCCCACACATACCAAGCATTTCAAGCATACACACAATATGCTCGATATGTGCAAATACAACATGGCATCACAACAAAACTCTACAACTCACGTACTTTATTTAGAGCTCCAGAGAGCATACATAACATTCACACAGATACGGGTCACACGGCCCAGCATTCAAGTCATACAAACATACAAGCCATAAGCGGAAGCAACATGTCTGAGTACAAACATCTAGAAAGTAAAAGAGGCTTGAGAAAGCCTGACTATCCTACAAGGGTCCATCGTGTGCTCAGGATCACCACCTGGGCCTCAGGCTACTCGTCGACATCAAGGTCTATGTAGAACCCATCAGAAGGGGTTGCCGCATCTTCTGTAAAACGTAAATTAGGCAAACATGAGTACAAAGGTACTCAGCAAGACTTACATCAGATCCTACATACATGCACACTATCAAGAAGGGATGGTGGGGTTATTGCAGCAAGCCAGCTTTGACTCTTGGCTAAGCTATCTTACAAGACACCAACTTGTAAATGTTTTGCGCACTCGAGTCCACTACACACCACTTCAATACACTACCGAGGTTCCACCTCCGTCATCATACGGAAGACCATCCTCGGCACTCACACTTATCTTGAGGCTTTTAGTACTTTCCATTTACTTGTCTATGAACTGTATAGGCAACCAAGTAGTCCTTTACCGCGGACGCGGCTATTCGAATAGATGATGTTAACCCTGCAGGGTTGTACTTCGTCATACACGCTTCCACCACTTATCGTCATTTACACGACATGTACTCGGCAACCTTCAAGCGGAAGCCCAACGAGGGTGTCGGCCACAGCCTACCTAAACACTCAAGTCTCTAGTCTGGGTTTATCGCCTATTCAACTCCTGGACAGAGGACTAGGGTGGTTTAGAAGCCGAGATGGTCAATTTAGGATCCCAATGCATGGTAGTAGCTAATTCTTAAATCACACATACAGATCTCAGTGCTTAAGGATGGTTCCAATGAAACAACCCACCATGTACTCCTACATGGCCTCTCATCGATACATTTACCAAATCGTGTTCAACACACCACTCTCATTACCGATATGATCATTTCACTCTAGCCCATCACCCAGATGAACCAGACCTGACACGACTCTAAGCATAGCAGGCATAGCAAGGTAGGAAACACAAACATGGCTCAATCAACTCCTACACATGCTAGTGGGTTTCATCTAGTTACTGTGGCAATGACAGGTCATGCAGAGGAAATGGTTTCAACTACCATAGCACACAACAGTGTGAATCACTTTGTCTTAAGTGTAGTAAATGAGAGCAGGAGCGAGAACATGGGATTGTATCGATATGATCAAATGGTTGGTTGCTTGCCTTGCAGGTCCGTAGTCTGATATTGCTCTTCGTTCGGGTACTCGCGGTATTCTTCCAAGGCAAAACCTACTGCAGAGATCACCGACACACAATCAATACCAAACAATGTGCAGCAATATGATGCATGCATGAGACATGGCAAAATGAGTGTATTGGGATAATGCAGCTATGACCAGATGAGTTTGAGCCATTTTGAACCAAAGAATCAAATTCCAAACTCATATGTGATCTTAAATAGCGCTTTATCATGTTTTGCAATAAAGATCAAGTTAACTTATTTAAATATGGATGAAACCAGTAGAGATAGATAGATTGGATTTTTCTGATCATTTTTCAAATATAACACTTTGCATTTGGATTTACAAATTAATTTCTATGATTTTTTTGAAGTTAGCACTATTTTCTGAAATTTCCTGAATAAGAATAAATCCAGAAAAGTGAGTTACTACGTCAGCATTGCGTCAGAAGGTCAACAAGGGCGTCCAGGTCAAACCTGACCAGTGGGACCCACTGCTAAACCTGGTTTGACCAAATGGCAGGGCCCACATGTCAGTGACCCAGCGGAGTCAAACCCCAGGTCAAACTGCGCTGACTCACCGGTGCTTAGCCGCCGGTGACATCCAGACACGGTGGAGGTGCGGGTTTCACCCTCCGGCGACCAAATGGACGGCGGAGGCCATCTACGTGAAGCTGGGAGTGAGCCGCGTCGAGTGGTGGTGGTAGTTGAGCTCAAGGTCGCCGGAAACAACGCCAGCGACGAGTTGTGCGGCTGCCGGAGTTCGGGCGAGGACGAACACATTGTTGTGGTGGTCTTGGAGGCTCGAGGCTAGTTATTACGTGGCCTAGGAGGTGCTGTGAAGTGAGTGGACATGGTGGTGTGGCCGGAGCTTCGTCGGCGACGAGCTCAGGCGGCGGCGTGTGCGGTGGAGCTAGTTGCAGTTGATGCAGAGGGCTGCAATGAGAACGGAGAGGATGGGGAGGGGCAGAAGCTCACGGCGATCACGATGAGCTAGACGACACAGTCAGGGACGAGCTGCAGCAGCGGTGACGACGAAGGGGATCTACGGCAATGGCGGAGTCAGGATAGGTTGGTGCAGTGGCTCTGGGGCGAGCGAGCGCTCGGGGCTCGGTCTGCTCGATGGAGAGGAGGACGGCACAGCCGCTGGACACGACGAGGCGGAGCAGAGATGATGGTGGCCATGTCTACAACAACAAGGCGGTTGGGGCTGCGTCGGCCATGGCAGAGGGGAGCGAGGGAGAGGCGTTGGGGGAGAATGGAGATGTCCAGACGGTCGAGGGGCGACGTGGAGGTCGACCAGTGCATCCAGGGGGGCGAGCGGCAAGCAGGTGGCATCGTGGTGAGCTCGCGATCGTCAGTGTCACCTCCGTGCCTGCCTGGCGGGGACGAAGCAACTGGCTGCCATGGGCCAGCACAGTGCTGTGCCGCCATGTGGGCCAGGTGGTGGGTTTCGGCCAGGTAAGAGGTTTTCCTTTTATTTCTGTTTTTCTTTTCTTCTGTAAGTTTGGGGCATCTTTAAAAATACCTAAACACTTTCAAAAATCACCAAACTGCTCATGCCTACTGTTGAGAATATATCCAACATGGAACATTTCAGTTTGGGACTATTTGGACATTTAAAATATTTACTAGCATTTAAATTCCCAAATTCAAATATCATATGATTTAATCTAGTGACCTTAGGATGTCCTAGAAATTTGTGCACCATTTTTGTCAGAGGTTTAAGACCAAGGCAAAGATGATGAACATTTTAGAAGGGCATTTCAGGTTCATTGAAAATAATTTTAGTAAACCCTAGTTGGTTTCAAGGGGTGCTGGGGGTTCTGTCATCCCCATTTCCAAGTTTCTGATAAAGGTAAACATGATGCAAGCACTCTAATGCATGAACTAGCTAGGGTGTGACAACTCACCCCCACTCAGAAAAATCTCATCCCGAGATTTAGGATCCTCCGGGAAGAAGGTGGGGTACTCAAGTCGAAGACGATCCTCCCTTTCCTAGGTGGCTTCTTTCTTGGAATGGTGCAACCATATAACCTTGAGAAACTTGATGTTATGGCATCGAGTGGTACGCTCGGCTTGATCGAGGATACGAACGGGTTACTCTCGATATGTGAGGTTATCTTGAAGATCAAGTGTTCCGTGGTCCACTCCACGGATAGGATCCGAGAAGCAACGCCTGAGTTGAGAAACGTGGAAGACATCATGGACTCTGGAAAGCTGCAGAGGTAGTTCCAATTGGTGGGCAACTTCTCCTCATTTGGCAAGAATGCAAAATGGTCCAATGTAGCGAGGAGCCAATTTTCCTTTCATACCGAAGCAATGGGTTCCCTTTAGAGGAGTAACCCGAAGGTAAGCCTTCTCGTCAACTTCAAAAGGCATAGCCTTATGTATTCGATCATATTAGCTCTTTTGACGAGATTGGGATGTTTTCAACTTTTCACGAACAATTCGAACTTGCTCTTCTGCTTCCTGGATCATATCCGGGCCAAAGAATTGTCTTTCCCTGGTTTCTCACCAGTTTAGAGGCGTTCGACACCTTCGTCCATAGAGAACTTCAAAAGGAGCTTTGCCCAAGTTAGATTGATAGCTATTGTTATAAGCAAATTCGGCAAATGGAAGGCATTTCTCCCAATCCATTCCGAATGGGATAACAAAAGCTCGAAGCATGTCTTCTAGAATTTGATTAACGCGTTCTACTTGACCACTTGATTGAGGGTGGAAGGCGGTGCTAAAGGAGAGACGAGTTCCCATAGCATTTTGGAAACTTTCCCAAAATCGAGAGGTGACGAGACTTCCACGATCCGGGTTAATTTCCAATGGAACACCATGGAGAGACACTATTTGGGAGATATATAAGTTTGCTAGCTGACTAGTGGTTATACTCTCTCGAACAGGCAAGAAATCGGCTACCTTGGAAAGACGATCGATAATGACGAACATAGCGTTATTCCCTCTTTTGGTCCTAGGAAAACAGGTAATGAAATCCATACCAATTTTGTCCCATTTCCATTCAGGAATAGCAAAAGGTTGAAGGGTGCCAGCAGGCCATTGATGCTCTGCTTTAACACGACGACATACGTCGCAGTTAGCAACAAACTGAGCAATGTCTCTTTTCATCCTAGTCCACCAGAACCTCTGGCGTAGGTCCTGATACATTTTGGTACTACCAGGATGAATGGTGAGAGGAGATTCATGAGCCTCCTTAAGGATCAACTGCCATAGTTGCCGCTTCTTGGGAACCAACAAATGGTTTCTGAAGTACACGCCGCCTTGATCATTCATAGAGAAACATGTAGCAGCTCCGCTAGCAATTTTCTCCTTGATCCGAGATATCCCCTTGTCATACCGCTGAGTGGTTATGATATGATCCGTAAGGGTAGGTTTCGCCACCAAGGTGGAAAGGAATCCTTGAGGAACGATGTGAAGATTAAGCTTCCGAAATTCCTCATAGAGAAGTGGTTAACCTTGTTGTAACATCAGATTGTTACAATACGATTTACGACTTAGTGCATCAGCCATGAGATTGGCTTTTCCTGGGGTATAAGTTATTCCTAAGTCAAAATCTATGATCAAATCGACCCAATGTCTTTGCCTGAGGTTCAAATCCAGTTGGGTGAATGTATACTTCAGACTTTACTGATCGATAAAGATTTCTCAACGATTACCGAGAAGGTAATGTCGCCAGGTTTTGAGTGCATGGACTACAACTGCAAGCTCAAGATGATGTGTAGGATAATTTTCCTCATGTGGATGCAATTACCGTGAAGCATAGGCAACTCCATGCCGATCTTACATGAGTATGCAACCTAGTCCTTGTCGCAAGGCGTCACAATAGATAACAAAGTCCTTGGAGAAATCTGGTGGTACCAGTACGAGAGAAGATGTCAGGCGTCTTTTCAGTTCCTGAAAACTGTGCTCACACTGTGGGTTCCACTCGAACTTTTTATCTTTCTTGAGGAGTTCAGTTAGAGGTTTAGCAACTTTAGAGAAGTTCTTGACAAAGCAGCGACAGTAGCTCGCTAAGCCAAGGAAACTCCAAACTTGCTTGACCGATTCAGGTGGAGTCCAATTAAGAATGGCTTGAACTCACTCAGGATTGACAGCAATACCCTTACTAGAGATTACATGGCCTAGATAGGTCACTTCTGGCAACCAAAATTCACATTTAGAAAATTTGGCATAAAGGCGATGCTCTCGAAGTTTCATCAACACTAGCCTTAGATGCTAGACATGTTCTTCCTGATTCTTGGAGTAGATGAGTATATCATCGAGGTAGACCATGACGAATTTATCCAAATACTCCATGAAGATCGAGTTCATTAACCGAGAGAAGGTGGCTGGGGCATTGGTTAAACTGAAGGACATGACAGTGTACTCGTATTGGCCATAACGAGTAACAATGGCCGTTTTGGGAATGTCCCTATTTTTGATTTTGATTTGATGGTATCCCAACCTCAAATCCATCTTAGAAAAGATTGAGGATCTAGCGAGCTGATCATACAGATCGTTGATCCTGGGGAGCGGATACTTGTTCTTTATTGTGACCAAGTCGACGGGTCGATAATCTACAACCATCCGATCCGTACCATCCTTCTTCTTGACGAAGAGGACGGGACAAGCCCATGGAGAAGAACTAGGACGGATGAAACCCTTTTTCAAGGACTCATCGAGTTATTTCTTAAGCTCAGCTAGTTCTAGTGGTGCCATCTTATAGGGTGTCCTAGAGATTGGGACAGTTCCTGGGATAAGATCTATCACGAACTCAACATCTCTGTCAGTTGTAACACCTGGCAATTCCTCTGGAAAGACATTCGGAAAGTCACGAACTAGCGACATGTCTTCAAGGTCTAGCAAAGGGCTGGAATTAACAGAGTATAGTTGTCTCTTAGCCACTCGGGTCAAGACATTGACTACCTTGCCCGATGAGTGTGTAAGTTGAACAGTCCTTGAGAAGCAATCAATTTTAGCATGATGGGCTGACATCCAGTCCATACCCAAGATGAAATTAATGTTCAAGGATTTGAGAGCTATCAAATATGCAAGAAACACAAGTCTGTCGACATTAATTTCATTTCCATGGCTCACTCGAGAAGTTTGCCATTTGTATCCCGGGGTTTGAATTACCATGGAGGTGGTCATATCACAAAATGTGGTGTTATGCAAACAAGCATAGCTCTCGGATATAAATGAATGAGATGCTCCAGTATCGAAAGGAACAGATGCCAGATGTCAGTATTTAACAAGGAGCGTACCAAGAACGACGTTGAGATCATCCTCAACATCTTTAGCTGAGACACAGCTCACATGGCCACGTGCAGCGGTGGCCGGGTTAGCGTAATCCACCTTCCATGTTGGCTTGCCATGGCTGAGGGAGTCCTGGATTAGGGGTTATCCGGGCAGCCAGACTATATACATCGTCCGGACTATTGAAGCGTGAAGATACAAGACTCAAGACTCTGTCCCGTGTCTGGATGGGACTCTCCTTTGCGTGGAAGACAAGCTTGGCGATCTGGATATTATATTTTCTTCCTTGTAACCGACTCCATGTAAACCCTAGCCCTCTCCGGTGTCTATATAAACCAGAGAGGTTGGTCCTTAGAAGGCCAATCACAATTACAATCATACCATCATAGACTAGCTCTTAGGGTTTAGCCTCTACGATCTCATGGTAGATCTACTCTTGTAATACTCATATCTTCAATATTAATCAAGCAGGAAGTAGGGTTTTACCTCCATCGAGAGGGCCCGAACCTGGGTAAACATTGTGTCCCTTGCTTCCTGTTCCCATCAGCCTAAGACGCATAGATTGGGACCCCCTACCCGAGATCCGCCGGTTTTGACACCGACATTGGTGCTTTCATTGAGAGTTCCCCTATGTCGTCGCTGCAAGGCTCGATGGCTCGTCTCGTTGTCAAGGACAACATCACCTCTGGGGGAGCGCTGGCTGTAGGCCAAACTCTCTGACTTGGCGGCTTCATTATGGCCGCCCCATCGGCTGTCGCGCCAACGATGGCCTCTCGGGTCATCACGCATAACCTTCGCATCAATTCGGAGATTGCCGTACAGATGGATCCGATAGAGCTTTCCACCCTTAATGAGCTCTTGGATCGCATCGCCGCTTTGGGAGTCGCTACGGACTATGACCGGATTGGGATTAAACCCGACCAAAGGGACATTAGATCCCCGCCGGCCACCCATGAGATAGCGGTAGTGGAGGAACTACACACGAGTTGCCCCTCAACTTTGAGAATGAATTATGTCCGGATTACCGAACTCTGCGAGCCGAACACCTGCTCAAAGGAAGACATGACCCGGGTCCCGAACTTAGAATCGGGCATTGGGCCAAAGAGATTGGGCAACACTCCGGATCCCGAACTGTCAGGCTCAGAACCTCCCATGCCCCCGGGTGTTAGATCGGATCAAAATCCGAATTCAGCCAACGACACTCACCTGGACTTAAACCGTCTCTCCCACATCAGGCAAGAGCCCCAGGACACAGTACATCATTACTGGGCCAGATTCCTCCTTGCACTTAACAAGGTCAAGGACTGCCACGAGGAGGACATAGTCTCACTTTTCTGCAAAAACTGCACGAACAAAGGACTCCTTAATGCTATAAGTCGCCGTGACATAGTACACTTTGCGGACTTGGCAACCATAGTACAGAAGTACTTTGTGATGGAAAGCGCCTGGAAAACCCAAACGGAATTTTGGGATAGTACGGCCCTCACCAGAACCTTTGTCCAAACTAATCGACCGAACTCTCATAAGTCGACCAATCCAATGCCCAAGAAACCAAAGCACACCCCAGGGTGGGGAACCGTATTGGAAGAATGGCTCGATGGGCCATGTAAACTCCACAGTGCTCCAAGCACAACACCAACCCATAGCCTTAGGGCATGTTGGATACTCCGGTAGGTTGCAAAAAGTGGCGAGGATCTTCTTGCAAGCCACAAAGCAGAACAACATCCCGCCAACGAACACAATACGGTACTAACAGTCTTCGAGACTTTCGCCTCAAACAATAGGCGCAAGCGAGCTCATCGAAGCCCCGCTGGAATCTCCCATGTGGCAAAAATAAATCCGTGGAACGACACTACTATAACTTTCAATGCCAGTGACGAACCCCAATTCCAGACCATCCGGGCACCAGCCGCTCTGGTCCTTAGCCCAATAGTGGATGGCTTTCGGCTCACTAAAGTACTCATGGACGATGGAAGCGGATTAAACTTGATCTACGAAGAAACACTCAAGAAGATGGAAATTGATAAAAGCCGCATTGAACAAAGCGGCACAACCTTCAGGGGAATTATCGCTTGTCGGGAAGCATGGTGTGCAGGAAAAATCACACTCGATGTGGTATTCGGCACCTCGGAGAATTACAGATCCGAAGCAATCACATTCCAAGTGGCTCCTTTCAGCAGTGGATACCATGCCCTTCTAGGCCGGGACGCGTTTGCAAGCTTTCAAGCTATACCCCATTACGGGTACATGAAGCTTAAAATGCCCGGATCCAATGGGATCATCACTCTATCCAGTGATCCGTACATCGCACTCCGCGCCGAAAACAAAACTGCAACACTAGCCTTGGAAGCATTATCCGAAGCCCTAGCAGCTGAAGAATTAACAACACTGCGCGCCACCGTGGACTGGGACGACGTGATACTCGACAAGTGACCCAAGTCCACCTCATTTAAACCCGCGGATGAGATAGTCAAATTCCAAGTCCATCCAACGGACCCCACGAAGACAACTTCCATCGGAACACAGTTGAGCCCCGCAATGGACACTGCACTACGAGACTTCTTATGTGAGAATTGGGACATTTTCGCCTGGCACCCATCGGACATGCCGGGCATCCCATGCAGATTGGGCGAATACAACCTCAACATATTAAAAGGATACAAACCTGTCAAACAGACTCTAAGGCGGTTTTCAGAGCCCAAACGGCAAGCCATTGGGGAATGGCTAGCCAAGCTACTTGAGGTCGGATTCATCAGAGATATCAAGCATCCGGATTGGCTGGCAAATTTGGTAATGGTACCAAAGAAGGAAAAATCCTGGCGCCTGTGCGTCGACTTCAAAGACCTCAACAAGGCTTGCCCCAAGGATCCCTTTCCCCTCCCTCGCATCGATCAAATCATCGACGCCACAGCAGGACATGGCTCACTGTGTTTCCTCGACGCATACTATGAATACCATCAAATAAAGATGGCAGAGTCCGACCAAGCTGCAACAGCTTTCATAACGCCATATGGCCCTTTCTGCTTCAACACTATGCCTTTCAGGCTTAAGAATGCCGGCGCAACCTATCAACGCATGATTCAAACATGCCTAGAAAAGCAAATCGGCAAAACAGTGGAGGCATACGTGGACGACATAGTCATAAAAACAAGACACATCGAAACCCTAATAGATGACTTGAGGCTTACGTTCGACAACCTCCGAACATACGACATCAAGCTGAACCCGGAAAAATGCGTTTTCGGTGTCCCCTATGGAAAACTGCTAGGCTTCATCGTTTCCAATAGAGGAATTGAAGCGAATCCGACAAAAATCCGAGCTTTCGCAGTTGGCTATACCAAGAGACCTCAAACACATCCAGAAACTAGCTGGATGCGTGGCTGCTTTGAGCCGCTTTATCTCCAGGTTAGGAGAAAAGGCATTACCTCTTTACCGCCTTCTTCGGTGCACCGAACACTTCGTGTGGACGGATGCAGCCGCGGCCGAACTCAATGAAATAAAGACCTTATTGGCCAATAATCCTGTCCTAACAGCGCCAAATATTGGCGAACCTATGCTGCTGTACATAGCTGCAACACATCAAGTTGTAAGCGTAGTACTCGTCATCGAACGAGAGGTTGTTGGATACAAATTCCCGCTACAAAAGCCGGTTTATTACGTATCCACGGTCCTCACCCCATGCAAATCCTGATACCCACACTATCAAAAAATAGCATACGCGGTCTTCATGGCATCCCGAAAGCTACGACACTACTTCCAAGAGTGTTTGATTACGGTGGCCTCCGAACTACCACTAAACGATATAATAAATAACCGCGATGCCATGGGTCGGATCGCTAAATGGGCCATCGAGCTCCTTCTGAACGACATAACATACAAAGCCTCGGCGGACCATCAAGTCGCAAGTACTAGCTGACTTTGTCGCCAAATGGACGGAAGTCGAACTCCCTAAAGAGTACGGCACGTATTATAACTGGATCATGCACTTCGAGGGCTCTAAAATGCTGGCCGGATTGGGAGCAGGTATAGTCCTGACGTCTCCCACTGGAGACATGGTCCAATAGGTCCTCCAAATATTATACACGGGCTCCAACAATGCAGCCGAATACGAGGCTCTATTGCACGGTCTTCGGATGGCAGTCTCTATGGGCATTCATTTCCTAGAGGTGCGCGGGGATTCAAACCTCGCAATATCACAAATAAACGGAGACTTTGATGCCAAGGATCCGAAAATGGCGGCCTATCGTAATGTCGTCCTTACGATGTCAGCTCGGTTCGAGGGGCTCGAATTCCACCATGTGGCTCGAGAAAACAATCAAGCGGTAGACGTCCTTGCCCTCATCGGGGCTAAACGCGACCCTGTACCACCTAACATATCCTGGAAAGGCTGTTCAAGCCATCTGTGGTATGGGAAGGGGAGTCCGGCAATACCAGCACGGATCCGAATACATCCCCAGATTCCGAACTATCAGACATAATCGGAGGCTCTACCACCGAAATAACATCTTCGGCCCACGAAATCATGGCTGCCATCGCCCCGTGGACTGAGCCTTTCTTGGCCTACCTAAATAGGCAGGAGCTCCCCTAAGACCAAAATGAAGCACGCTGCATCGTCCGGCGTTATAAAGCTTACAAAGTCCATGAATTGGAACTCTATAAGAAAAGTGCGACCGGAGTGCTCCAAAGGTGCATCTCCGAAGAGGAAGGGTGGCAACTCTTGGCTGAAATCCATGCCGGACTGGGCAGGCACCATGCCGCGGCTCGAGCACTAGTCAGCAAGGCCTTCCGTACATGTTTCTATTGGCCGACGGCCCGAGCAGACGCACAGGACCTTGTCCAACACTGTGTCGGTTGCCAGCTCTTTGCCAATCAGAGTCATATGCCCCCTACCGCTCTCCAAACAATCCCCATAACTTGGCCCTTTGTGGTCTGGGGGCTGGATATGGTTGGACCCCTTAAAGGGGGAAGCCACAAGAAAAAAATACTTATTGGTCATGGTAGACAAGTTCACCAAATGGATAGAAGCCAAACTAGTCAAAATGGCCGAATCTGGACCATTAATAGACTTTATATCCGGGGTCATACACTGATATGGTGTCCCCCACAACATCATCACCGATAATGGCTCAAATTTTACAGCCGATGAAGTGAAATCTTGGTACGACAAAATGGGCATTAAGCTCGACTACGCTTCCGTCTACCATCCTCAAACAAATGGCCAGGTCAAACGGGCAAACGGTCTCATCATGAGCGGCATCAAACCCTGACTAGTGTGATCCTTGACAGAGTCGGACACACACTGGGTCGAGGAGCTCGCCTCCGTACTCTGGGGGCTGCGGACCACACCGAATCACACCACCGGATATACACCATTTTTATGGTGTACGGCGCGTAAGCGGTACTACCCTGTGACATAATACATGATTCACCACATGTATGTATGTACGAAGAGAAGGAAGACAAGTTAGATTGGCAGGACAACTTGGATGCCCTGGAAGAGGAGCGCGATGTTGCAAAAGCCCGCTCCACATTCTATCAATAGCAGGCTCGACGATACCACATCAGAGAAGTACGGGCCAAAACTTACAATATTGGCGAACTCGTTCTACGCCTACCGGAGAAGAAGAAGGACAAGCTCAAACCCAAGTGGGAAGGCCCCTTCGTCATTGACAAAGTTCTCACCGTAGGAGCGTACCGCTTATGTAATGCATCAGATAACAAACTCGAGCCGAACCCATGGAACGCGGCCAGACTCCGGAGATTCTACGCCTAACGCCGAACTCAATGTTCGTCTCCTTACTCCCTCCCTTTTATTTATGCCCCATCCCTTTTTCCTTTCTTGATTTTTCTTCCTCTTCACACAAAGTATTTAATACAGTGCGGACTTCTGGATCACTCCGGCCGCACTATGTGTGTAAGCAATACCTGGGGGCTTCCTATACGGAAGCTAAAAATAATTACTCTAATGGCTTTTCGCCCATCGCATATGCATTTCTTTTTCCATATGTGCCTTTTCTTCACCATTATATGCATCGATATGCCTTAAGATGTGGCCAAGCTGGGTTGCCTGGCTCTTGTGTTTATGCCCTACATTCCCGTTAATTGGGCTAGGGCATAAGGGGAGCACCTCTGCGATTGTTACTACCGGTTCAGCCGGATGTGTACCTCAGACTGGGTGAAGCCGAAAGCTAGTTTCCTTAAGAGAATATTCAGTCGGTGACTGTCGGTGTCAAAACCGGCGGATCTCGGGTAGGGGGTCCCGAACTGTGCGTCTAGGCGGATGGTAACAGGAGACAAGGGACACGATGTTTTTACCCAGGTTCGGGCCCTCTCGATGGAGGTAAAACCCTACTCCTGCTTGATTAATATTGATGATATGGGTAGTACAAGAGTAGATCTACCACGAGATCAGAGAGGCTAAACCCTAGAAGCTAGCCTATGGTATGATTGTTGTTCGTCCTATGGACTAAACTCCGGTTTATATAGACATCGGAGAGGGCTAGGGTTACATAGAGTCGGTTACAATGGGAGGAGATCTAGATATCCGTATTTGCCAAGCTTGCCTTCCACGCCAAGGAAAGTCCCACCCGGACACGGGACGAAGTCTTCAATCTTGTATCTTCATAGTCTGGGAGTCCGGCCAAAGGTCATAGTCCGGCCATCCGGACACCCCCTAATCCAGGACTCCGTCAGTAGCCCCTGAACTAGGCTTCAATGACGACGAGTCCGGTGCGCAAATTGTCTTCGACATTGCAAGGCGGGTTCCTCTTCCGAATACTTCATAGAAGATGTTTGAACACAAGGATAGTGTCCGGCTCTGCAAAATAAGTTCCACATACCACCATAGAGAGAATAATATTTGTACAAATCTAATCTGCTGACGTACTCTGTAGCATGACATCATGCCACAGCCAAGCCTTTATTCGAATCTTTTTACTGTCCCACCTCAGCGTGTTTAGCAAGGCGGTTTCCTTGGCACGTCTTGTCAAAGCAGAGATCATGTCCCCTTATTCCGGGATTCTCATCAATACGGGCGTGGGTAACCCAACCGCGCCATTGGTATGACTTCTCAATTGAAAGCGAGTCCCAAACAGTCACGGGGAGGGCTCTTGGTATTCAACCTCTTTATAAAGAGACCAAGGCTCGACTCCTTTCTTTCAATCCCATCAAATCCGACTCTCGCCTCGAGTTCCAACACCCAGAGCTCCAGATTCAGGCGCTTCGGACCTTCGATGATGTCCGGCTCCGACCTCCAAGGCCGGTGGATGCCTTCCTCCGTTACTGAAGAAGACGTGCGAAAGCTGAGAGATGCCAGGTACCTAACCGGCAAAATCTCGCATAGGCTGCCTGCTCAAGGGCAGGCTATTCCCACTCCCCAGCCCGGTGAGAGCGTGGTGTTCACATCTCACTTCCTTCGGGGGCTAGGCTTCCCGATTGATCCCTTCATGAGGGGGCTCATGTTTTATTACGGTCTAGAATTTCACGACTTAGCTCCGGAGTCCATCCTACAAATCTCATCGTACATTGTCGTGTGTGAGGCCTTCCTCCATATTACTCCTCACTTCGGACTATGGCTTAAGACCTTCAAGGTAGAACCGAAGATAATCGAGGGGCAGCACGCTGAGTGCGGAGGTGCTATTATAAGCAAGATTGCCGATGCTCCATGGCCCGAGGGCTCTTTTCAAGAGGAGTTCGGCTCATGGCAACGAGAGTGGTTTTACATCACAGCTCCCAGGGGCACCACATGGGTGGCGCCACCTGCTTTTCGCTCGGGTCCCCCACCACGGCTAGCGTCTTGGGTCAATAAAGGGCTTAACTGGGGGCTGTCCAAGGATGTGCCCTTGCTGCAAGGCCACATTCGAGGTCGCCTAGAAAGAGAAATCAATTTGGCCGTAGTGGCGCAGGTTATGCTGATTCACCGTATACTGCCCTGCAAATGTCGCCCCCTCCGCCTGTGGGAATTTAATCTGGAAGGACCGCGAGTCCTCCAACATTTTATGGGCTCGACGCCCATGGAGATGTATAAATTGTTCTTCGGATCACAAGCAATGTGTCCGGACTCGTCCGAGGACGCATGTCTGAGCTGCAATCGCCCAGACACTCAAGTAAGTAGCCATGTACCCGGACACGCTATCCGTACGTTTATCATAAAATTGCCCTTAAAAGAGCTATCCTTCAAACAGGAGTGGATAGCGAAAGCAAAGCTTATCAGGTGTCTGGCCCCCCTCCCCGAGACCACGCCAGATCCCGTGTTAACCAAGATGCTGGAGGTTGCGCCTTCGGAAGAAGGCGAAGAAGGGAACCAAGAAGCTACCGCCTCCGCGAAGGAGGCTGTCAGGAAAGGAGGAATCAAGAATTCCCCTAACCAGGGAAAGAAAAGGACCACCTCTGAAGACCCGGAGGCGATGGCCTCAAAGCGGGGGAAGAAATCTTCGTCAGAGGGTCCGGCGCTGGAGGGTGCCCCGGCCGCATTGCGCCCCCAAAGGGATCAACTCTCCACCGAGCCGTAAGTAAAGAGAGGGGTTCTAAAATGAATGACATCCCTATTTTATTTATGAGGAAGATAACCGAAATTTTACCTTGCAGTTCGGATCTCAACCCTTCTCAACAGAGCTCATCTTCAGGGGATCTTCGTTCGGAGATGATGGAGAGTGGAACGCCTCCCCCAGCTGTACCATCTTATGAGGCGGGTGACCCCGAGGTGTCGTATCGGAGGGTTTCTCCGAATCCGACCTTCAAAAAAGGTCTTCGGACAAGTCCGACACCGTCTGGTGCATGGTCGGAGGAGCTGAAGGATCTGCTCGGGCGAGCGTCTATCTCAGAAGAACACCGTGTGTTGATGAACATGGTGATTGGAAGGATTTCATCCACGGAAAGCGGATTGCACGAGGCCGCCAGGAGTTTATAGACAGGTTTTGAGGTACACGAAATGATGTACCTTTTGACAAATCCGCATATATAAAATGCACCCTGTATAGATAGTAGCCCCTGAGACTCTGTGCGTTTAAAAAATGACGGCGTGCAGAGGATCATAATCCCGGGTATAATATGTCGCCTTTCCGATGTAGGTGGCTAAGAGTTCGGTGGCTAGCCGGACCGATGAATTTGCCGAGCTAAAGCGGCAACTTGACGTGGCAGATGCCGACATCGCGCTTGTCAATGAGCGGCTGGACGAGGCACAAGGTATGTAATGTCTCCTAAGACATCTGGTAAGAGGAGCTTGATGCTCGTACCTTATAACATGTGTGCTTAATGCAGATTGTGCCTCTGCCGTGGAGAACCTTCGGGCGGAACTTGCCCGAGCCAAGGAGCAAGCCAGGAAAAGCGATGCGGCTGCCTTAAAGGCGGTTGAAGAGATAAAAGCCGAACAGGCTGCTCACTACCAGAGCACGAAGGAAATGGCCGAGGTGGCTGTAAAATTGAAGAATGCTGCCGACCGTTGCAAGCTGCTTGAAAAAGATAGAGTGGCACAGAAGGACCTAGAAAAGGTCACTGCCGAGGCCAAGGACACTCGCTCTGCAGTGAGAGCTATGAAGGAGGAGCTACATCAGGCCGGAGATATCACGGCTGGAAAGCCCTATATGCTGCGGATGAAGTTCGGGGATCCTAAGTATGCTCCGTTGGACCGGAAGTGGAGTGCGGCGAACACTTATCTGGATTTGGCGGCGAGTGCCATGGACGCGACCGAACACTTCCGGGGTCCAAATGACCATGAATTGGAAGAACTTTTTTGGTCGCAGTTCCACAATCCAGAGCGCCCGCTTTTGGTATCCGATCATTTGGCTGCATGGGCGGAGCTGAACAGGTTATCCGGACTCACCATGAAGCATGTCGTGAGTCATCTGTGGCCGAAAGGGCCCGAGCCGAAGAGTTATTTTAACTTGGTGCAGCAGTTCCTTGGTGTGGTGCCGCATATTGATGCAATGAAGAGGTCAGCGTGCATAGAGGGTGCACATATGGCTCTTGCCCGTGTCAAGACATACTGTGCGGAGATGAAGGTCAGTGCTGTTGCATCCTAGGATTTGGACGAAAGCCGAGTACCTGCCGAGCACTATTTTGAGGAAGTTCTGTAGGGCGCTCGTTTAATAGAGACGCAATGCTCGAAGGATGTTATGTTCGAATAACATGTACTGTTTGTAAAACAATGTTTTGATGGAATATAAAAGCTTTTTATACTTGTGCTTTCAAGAATTAGAATACCTCCTGTGCGGCCGTTAATGTATATGTGTATATAACCTGGAAGATGGCAGTCGTTGGTTTCAGCCCCCACGCATATAATGCGGGGGTGTTCGCAGAAGGCGCATTTTCACACTTGATCCAATGTCTTGGTCCTATAAAGGAGGTGATAGCACAGCGAACTAGGCAACCGGACTATAATGCTTTATCATTTTCACTTGTCCATAGGAGTTTGACAGTGGGGCTACTAAATAGCCCCTAGGGGCACTGCGCTCACCCGAATTCAGGGCGCGTGTGTGACTGACCGGGAAACGGCCCTTCGTTAATGCGGAGGAATCCTAAAGATTCCGGCAAGTCATCGAGTGGTTGACCAGTCTCTCGCTATATCATGACAGTCAGTTTTCAGCTTTCTCTACTAAGGTGCTCGCCTGGCTGAACCGGGGCACAATCACAGTAGTTCTCCTGGTGCCGCCTTAGCCGATAGAGCGGAACGTAAGGCAACAAAACACAGGAGCCGGGCAAACCCAACATTTGACCAAAGACATGATTCGGAGCTGATGCATATAAGGCCAAACTCACGACGCCGAACACTCCCTAAGGTATTCGGTCTTTATGAAAACGGGTTTGAACAAAAGCCCTTGGTAAGAAGCCCCTGGTGTCCAGGTACGCGCAAAATTCTGGCGTGGCCACATGCCAAGACGCCAGCCTCCTCCTTCGTTATAGCAAAAAACCGGGGGATGTTATCAACAAGAGACAGTAAAAAGGTTTACGCAGGGTCTTAATCTGAAAAGAATCCTTGAAACATGTCCCTACTGCATGTCTACGCCTATGTCTCCGTTGTGCCGTATCCTGGACGGGTGTAGCATGGTGTTCGTCTGTAAAAGAGAGGAACTTAGATGAAAACCATCATGCGAGAAATCTATGTTAAAATAAATAGAGTATAAAAATGGGTAGAATTGAGCTTTGTTATCTCTTGGTGTAAACGCGCGGAGCCCCTTGTACAGGGGTATGCGGCTGTTAAGCCTTTGTATGTTTACGCCGGACTCGTCGAGCCATGTCTGGAGTTTTGAATGACCTATTTAGGTGCTCTAAGTAGTAAAGATGGTTTAGTGTGCGGCTGTCAAGGCAGCCGCACCATCGTCCGCGCTCGAGGAACAATCGATATTTCCCTTTAATGAGATGATGCCTCGTGGACCGGGCATTTTGAGTATAAGGGATGCATAATGCGGTATTGTGTTAAAGCGGGCGAAAGCTTCACGTCCCAGTAGTGCTTGATAGCTACTTATGAATGGGGCGATGTGGAAGGTTAGCTTTTCGCTTCGGAAGTTGTCGGGGGAGCCAAACATTACTTCTAACAAGAGGGAACCCATACAATGGGTATCTGGGCCTGGCGTGACCCCTTGAAAGGAAGTGTTGCCATGGCGAATTACTGCTGGGTTTATCCCCATTTTGCGGATTGTGTCCTGATATAACAGGTTTAGATCGCTACCGCCGTCCATTAGGACTTGTGTAACGTGGAGTCCGTCAATTATCGGATCTAAGACCAGGGCAGTCCAACCTGCGTTCCGGATACTTCTAGAGTAATCCTGATGATCGAAGATGATTGGTTGTAACAACCAGTGGCGGGACTCCTCTGGGACAGGCCGTATGGCGCGTATCTCCATAGGCGCCACTCTGTTTTCCCTTTTGTCACCTGAAGTGAATTTACTGTTTTTGACTTCTTGCGGGAACTTCTTTTGTTCTCTGGTGCTCTGCTTGTGGGGTTCGTCGTCATCCTCACTTGGTATGTCGAGCCCCTTGTGTTTGGCGTTGAGTTTGCCGGATTGCTTGAAGACCCAACAATCTCTGTGGGTGTGGTTTGCAGGCCTCCTGGGAGTACTGTGGCTTTGGCATATTTTGTCCAAGATTTTGTTGAGGTTAGATAGCTCATCCCTATTATCTTTGGGGGGGGGGGGGCGGCTTTTTCTGATTCTGCCGAGAACTTTTGAATCCAACGTTGACTGCCGTGCTCTTCGGGCTGTTATCCTTGAACCGGCGTTGTTCCTTGCTACGGCGCGGTTTCCCATTTCCATCTTTGACTCCGGATGTACTTGGGTCGCTGCTGCTGCTTCTTGCCAACCATCTATCCTCTCCTGCGCAAAAGCGGGTCATGAGGCTTGTCAATGCGGCCATTGTTCTTGGCTTTTCTTGGCCGAGGTGTCTGGCGAACCATTCGTCTCGAACGCTATGTTTGAAAGCTGCTAGGGCTTCTGCGTCCGGACAGTCGACTATCTGATTCTTTTTAGTAAGGAATCTGTTCCAGAGTTTCTGGGCTGACTCTCCAGGTTGTTGAGTTATATGACTTAGATCGTCTGCATCCGGAGGTCGGACGTAGGTCCCTTGAAAATTTGCCCGAAAAGCATCCTCGACCTCTTCCCAACTTCCTATGGTGTTATCGGGAAGGCTTTTAAGCCAATGCCGGGCTGGCCCTTTGAGCTTGAGGGGTAAGTATTTTATGGCGTGGAGGTCCTCTCCTCTAGCCATGTGTATGTGGAGGATATAATCCTCAATCCAGACTCCAGGGTCTGTTGTTCCGTTGTATGCCTCTATGTTTACGGGCTTGAATCCCGCTGGAAATTCATGGTCCACCACCTCATCGGTGAAACATAGGGGATGTGCGGCGCCCCTCTATTTGGGTGTGCCGCGATGTTCGGATATTTGTTGCGTTTCATTACTTATTAGAGCTTGCTTTCTTGGCCTGTAGATAGATCTGGTTGGGCCGTCTTTTTGATGCGAATCCTTGTGCGGATCGCGTGCTGGATTTAGTGCGGCACCCTTTGCCGCTCTATGTCGGTCATGGGGTCGTCTATCCGGCCTTGTGGCTTCCTTGTTTTTTGACTCTGGGGGCTCTAAGGCCTCCTCACCGAATTCCGGTAGTAATTTTCGCTTCGGATAGCTCTTTGTGTGGTGACTGTCGCCGTACTTGTGTGCGGTGTTGAGTACTTTGCCCCATATGATTCTGAGTGCATCTTTCGCTGTTTTGAGCTTCCGCTTATGCTTTTTGAGGCTACACGCAGTGGCGACGAGCCTCTGGTGGAGGTTCTTCTGCTCCAGCAACTTGTCCAGCGTGAGGTCATCCGGGCTATTATCTTCGCCGGGGACGGGTTGTTTGGTTTGTTTATCCAAGTTGCCCTGTTCGGACGGTTGCTCGATGGCATGTTCGTCGTCCGCCGGTTCGCCCTGCTCTATGGCTGGGTCTGTGTCGAGGTGGGGTTTGGCGCGGCGCTTACGCCGCCACTTTGATTGTTTTTCGAGAGAACGATCCCTCGTTGTGCCCTTTTGATCCTCGTCGTCGTTTCTTTTAGGTGTGTCCACCATGTATACATCGTGGGATGAGGTGGTTGTTCAGTGCCCTATAGGCGATGGCTCTTGGTCGTCTCCTTCATCGGCGTACATACCGTCGATGTCTTCGGAGTCGAAGTCAAGCATGTCGGTTTAATCTTCGACAGTGGCTACGAAGTGGGTGGTGGGTGGGTTTCGAATTTCTTCGTCGTCCGCATCCCAACCTTGCTGACCATAGTCCGGCCAGGGCTCTCCTGATAAAGAGAGAGACTTTAGTGAATTCAAGATGTCGCCAAAGGGCGAGTGCTGAAAGATGTCCGTGGCGGTGAACTCCATGATCGGAGCCCAATTGGGTTCGATCGGAAGGGGTGTGGAAGATTCGGAGTCTGGAAAGGAGTCCGGCACCTTGGAGTCACGAGCTTCGCGAAGGACAAGACTGGTGTTCGGCTCGATCTCTGTAGAGATTGCAGCCCCCGAGGCGGCGTCCAGCCACCCGTCCTCGATCGGCGCAGTCGGCTCCGAGCTAAGGGTCGGAGTGGAAACCTGAGCGGCCCTCTGGGCACTGTCTGATGGCAGAGCTAGATCATGCCCATCGTGACAGTGCGGCGCGCTCGGCTGTGGTTTGAATCCGTCGAAGATCAAGTCTCCGTGGACGTCAGCCGTGTAGTTGAAACTTCCAAATCTGACCTGATGGCCAGGGGTGTAGCTTTCGATCTGCTCCAGATGGCCAAGAGAATTGGCCCGCAGTGCAAAGCCGCCGAATACAAAGATCTGTCCAGGGAGAAAAGTCTCACCCTGGACCGCGTCGTTGTTGATGATCGAAGAAGCCATTGGGCCTAAAGGTGACAACACAGAGGAACTCTCAATGAAAGCACCAATGTCAGTGTCAAAACCGGTGGATCTCGAGTAGGGGGTCCCGAACTGCGCGTCTAGGCGGATGGTAACAGGAGACAAGGGACACGATGTTTTTACCCAGGTTCGGGCCCTCTCGATGGAGGTAAAACCCTACTCCTGCTTGATTAATATTGATGATATGGGTAGTACAAGAGTAGATCTACCACGAGATCAGAGAGGCTAAACCCTAGAAGCTAGCCTATGGTATGATTGTTGTTCATCCTACGGACTAAAACCCTCCGATTTATATAGACACCGGAGAGGGCTAGGGTTACACATAGTCGGTTACAATGGGAGGAGATCTACATATCCGTATTTGCCAAGCTTGCCTTCCACGCCAAGGAAAGTACCATCCGGACATGGGACGAAGTCTTCAATCTTGTATCTTCATAGTCCGGGAGTCCGGCCAAAGGTCATAGTCCGGCCATCCGGACACCCCCTAATCCAGGGCTCCCTCAGTGACCAAAAGATGTATTCGTTTATTACAACATAAATCCCCAGAAGTCTTGTATCATGCGCCATGGTTCGTAGTCCGGACATGTGCATTGTCACATTCTTACCTAGGGAAAGGAACCCCTAACGGAACTATTCTCCCTGGAAGATGTTTCTTACTATCCATGTAATATAACATAACTAGTTGGGCACTTGTCTGTTCAAGCACTTATGACCCCTACGCCTGGTTTCCACGCATACCCCGTTTTTGTATAACTGAGCAGGTATTTGGACACACCCCGGACTGTAGGATCCGGGGGCTGAAGCGAAAAGGTCCGCCATTACAAATGATTTTAATCTGGCTAGGGGCTACTTATGTCCATCGAATTAAACAGTCACTTGGCCTGACTATATTCCTCCTCTATACCATCCAATAGGCTATCTAGCTTACAATCCTGTTGAGAATACTTTGCGGCTAACGCCACGTGGTCATATACTAGACTCATGGGAATTTCTTGCCCATCTGGCCCTGCCGGTCCGACTTCGGCCATATGGTTCGGTCTAGCTTGGTGTAGTGCGTCTTCACCATAGCCCATGCTTCTCTTGGACCTTGCCGGTAGGCTGACATCTTCCACAATCGGAAGCACCGCTATGCTCCTTGAAGCATGTCCACAAGCTCCCCCATGCCATTCAACAGGAAGCTTGACGGCCAAAAAGCCTGCGCAACGCCATGCATCGCCTGCCGAGCTCGCTCGTGCAGTTGTGAGAGGTCTTGCAGTAAATCGCCTGCAGATGCGGGCATCTCCTCCTTAGGGCGACCCGTTAGCATTCCTACAAACAATATTTTCTCAATATACTTCCTCGCCGAATTGTGCTACAGTTCGTCTTGGAACTAACCATAAATGCCGCGGCGAAACCTTTTGTTCTCCTTCACGGAGTCCGCCAGCTGCGCACGGACGTCTTTCAATTCCACGTCCAGCCGAACATTGGCATCTTGGAGATTATTCTTCTCCTGCTTAACTTGCGTAAGAATGCGCTCACCAGCCTTTAGTTGCCTCTGGAGATGCGACTCGTGATCCCTCCCGCCCTCCGGATTCACCCCGGGGTTATCTGCAGAATTTTCTGTTAAACTCGTCATACCAGCCAGTTACTAACTGGTACATTTTCTTTCAATCGAGATAAATGTTACCAGATGAGGCCTTCTGGGATTCCTCTAGCTTGGCAACCGTGGCCCTCAGTTGGGTCTTGCACCCCTCTAGCTCCCGAGACAATTGCTCATTATTATCTACAAGAACATGCGCATAACTAGATCCTTAAAATAGTTGTTCCAACCGTTTCAAGTCTCAGGGGCTACTGCTATACATGCTTATCAACTTTCTTACCCGTATATCTTTGGTATACTGGTCCGTCGCCCGGGCAAGCCCGCCTTGAGCAGCTCGGATGTATGCGTCTCTCGAATTGAAAGCATTAAATGCCTCTTCAGAAAAGATGTTGTTGTGAAGCACGGCCCGTCGACGCCGGTGATTCATGGCGCTTTCTACTTCGAAATTCGTGGCACAGAGCATATCCGCATCCTCTGTCGGAGGACTATGCGGCATCGGCCCCATGTTCGCCTCCTCTCTCGAAGCCGGTTCTGGAACCCGACTGGTGGAGGCGTGATTGGCAGGATCCCCGGATATAGTCGGGATACTCCTCTTCCTACCATGATGTAAAGGGCGCTGTTATACTTCAAGTAACAATAATTACATGGCAGGTTTTTTCCTTACCTCTGTAGCGGCATTTCGGCCCTAACCGCCTTCCTCTTGAGCCTACCCAATCCGGACGCCTGTGGCCGATGGTTCCCTAATGGCCCTTCGCTCCGACCGTCGTCTCTGCAAAAACACGACACTTCAGGGATAAGGCATGACATCAGGAAAGAGTCCTCTTCGGAGGATAGAGTCTCCGGCTTGGCTTACACGCGACGTAGGTAGCAGTTCGGGATAATCGGCAGTAATGGCCACTGAGGCGCCGTCATAGCTCGCCCAATAAAATATCCCGTTGACAAGCTCCATGGTCATATCCGGATCTTCTTCGAGTCCTGGATCCAGGGCCCTTTCGGGGTCCTCTGGCTGCGGGGAAGGGCTAGAGATTCCTTCTACGGCCCTCCTCAATTCCTGCTCGGAAATATCGAGGCAGGTAATCTTCGCGAAGAACGCCACAATAAGTGAAGTGGGAAAATGAATGATGACTTACCCAGTTTGGGGGATTGTACATGGAGAATCCGTCCCGCGGTTTGATGTCAAGGAAGTCTTCCTCTTCTCCTTTGTATAAATCGGACAGTATCCTTGCCAGAACAGTGGCAGAGTCCAGACCCTTACGGCCACAACGGGTGGCATCGTCTTCCCCGTTGAAATGCCACATGGGATTGCCCCGATATTGAAGCGGTTGCACTCCCCGCATTATGCATATTTCCATGACCTTGACTATCGTCAGTCCAGATTTGTCCAGTAACTTTATCCTGCTCAACAGGAAATGTATTTCCCTGGTATCCTCTTCATGGGGGCCTCGGGGGCGCCAGCTTAGACGTGCCCTCGGTGGGGCGTTACAGAACTTGGGGAGTCCTGTCCGGATTGGATCCAGAAGGGGAACGTCATTAATGTAAAACCACTCTGAAGTCCAGTTCTCTGGTGCCTTCTTGGGAGTGCCGGATAGGTATCCGGTCTCGGCGATACGCCATACTTCGGCTCCGCCCACTTGACATAGGGACTCTCCCTGGTTGCAGGGGACAAGGCAGAACAACTTCTTCCATAAACTAAAATGAGCCTCGCAGCCTAGAAATAGCTCACAAAGGGCGACATACCCTGCTATATGTAGTACGGAAGCTGGGGTGAAGTTGTGCAATTGGAGGCCATAGAAATCCAGGAGCCCGCGAAGGAACAGATGGATAGGAAACCCGACGCCCCTTAACAGATGCGGAATGAGGCATATTCGCTCCTCTGGAGACGGATTAGGAGATCTCTCCGCTTGTTCCCCGCCATTATAGGTGGATATTCCGTCTCGGACGGGGACCATGAACGCCGGTGGGAGAAACCCTTTGGTTTGTAACTCTATCAAATGGCTATGAGGAACTGAACACTCTCCCCACTCCCCCGGCTTGGGGCAAGGGGAGCGAGCCGAAGAGCTGCGACGACCGGCCATGTTGGAATGGCATTTCCGGGGCGCTCTGTTGGATGCTTGCTCGAGGGGGAAGAGTGAGGTTTGGATCTGAGAATTCCCGTCTCTTCAAATAGACGGCCAGCCTAAAGGATCGGGGGTGGCAAATGCAAAAGTGCCTCGACTCCTCGCATTCGCTCGACACGTGTAAATGGTCATTATCGAGGCACTGAAGCTGAGGAGTACAACATTAATGAGAAGCCAGACACTGTTCATCGTAATAGGTACATTGGAGTATTCGGAGATGGAACCCGCCTTGCAATGCCGAAGGAAAGACTGCACGTCGGACTCACCGTCATTGAAGCCTGGTTCAGGGGCTACTGAGGGAGTCCTGGATTAGGGGGTATCCGGACAGCCAGACTATATACATCGTCTGGACTATTGAAGCATGAAGATATAAGACTCAAGACTCTGTCCCGTGTCTGTATGGGACTCTCCTTTGCATGGAAGACAAGCTTGGTGATCTAGATATTATATTTTCTTCCTTGTAACCGACTCCATGTAAACCCTAGCCCTCTCCCGTGTCTATATAAACCGGAGAGGTTGGTCCTTAGAAGGCCGATCACAATTATAGTCATACCATGATAGGCTAGCTCTTAGGGTTTAGCCTCTACGATCTCGTGGTAGATCTACTCTTGTACTACTCATATCTTCAATATTAATCAAGCAGGAAGTAGGGTTTTACCTCCATCGAGAGGGCCCAAACCTGGGTAAACATTGTGTCCCTTACTTCCTGTTACCATCAGCCTAAGACGCACAGATCGGGACCCCCTACCCGAGATCCGCCAGTTTTGACACCGACAACGGCCAATAGCCTTTCCGGTCTGGTTGGGGTTGGGGTTGATCTGGGGACGCTCTCGCATGTAGTGGTCTAGCTCTCCACACTTGAAACATGTCACAGAGCTGGTGCGTGGGGTAGCATTGTTGGTTGATCCACCATAAGACATGGGCGGTGCATACTGCTGGGTTGGGCAATGCACCTGATAGGATGGCCTCGGTGTGAACCTGCGTGGCATAGCTGTGTTAGGCACCCACACCCGGCGCTTCTGAGAGCCAGAACCGAATGAGGAACCAGTGTCACGGCCGTGCTTGCGTGTTGCTTCGAAATCAGTCTGACCTGTCTTAGCACTGATGGCCTTGTTCATTAACTTCTGGAAGGATGTGCACTCATGCGGTCGGAGATCATGACGACGCTCGGGGCTAAGTCCCTTGCAGAACTTTGGCTGCTTCTTGGCATCGGTGGAAACTTCCTCGGTTGCATATCGTGCTAGGTTTCCAAACTCTTTGCTGTATGCATCCATAGTGAGTCTACCCCGAGTGAAGCTGCAAAACTCCCCCCCGCTTGCGAACCATAAGACCTTCTGGGATGTGATGCTCACGGAAAGCCTCACTGAACTCTGCCCAAGTGGTGACCTGGCCAGCTGGGCGCATGGCCTCATAATTCTCTCAGTAGAGGCTGGCGGGGCCTTCAAGATGATAGGCAACATATGTGACCTTGTCAGCTTTGGCTACGTGTGCAGAGCGTAGCTTGTGGGTGATGCTGCGGAGCCAATCATCCGCATCGAGGGGCTCGACGGAATGATGGAAGTTGGGTTGGTGCAACTTGATGAAGTCACTGAGAGACACCAAGTCGTTCCTCTGGTGCAGTGCTGTGTTCTGCTCAATACGTTGCAGCAAACGGTTGGTCTCACGTTTGTTCCTGTCGGCCTCTAGCATGACCTCAGCCAAGGAAGGAGGATGAGGCAGATTCACATCTCTAGCCCCACTGCCTTCAGCCTACTCCGGGGCAGCAGGGTTGTTGCGGGTGTTGACCATCCTAGGAAAACAAAACAGCAGTTTAGACCAGGATAACGAAATTCTGACATAGAAGTGCAAAATGTAATGGATGACTCGGAATGCAAGATTTTCACCCGTACGACATGGAAATACAGAAACTGCCATATTTATTCCATCAGTCATACACACCATACACGTTTTAGTGCAAGACCAAACTGAAGTACAACTACAGTGAAAGGAAGATTACATCTCATCGGCGGCATCCCAAGATCATATACATTACTTTTTCTACACCTCCGGAAGCTAGTACACACTACGTCATATTCCACAAGACGTGCAGGATTGTGGAAATACAACTAATACAAACTACTAGTGTCGTGATCCAGCTCAGTCATCTCCAGCTCCGTAGTAGTCCTCATAGAGATCCCCCGCATAGCCTGGAAGCGGGACGTATGGATCCGGGAACTCACGATCACGTCGGGACTATGGACCATACATACTCGGATGAGGCTCGGCCCCACAAAGGGTGGAAGATGGCGCCCACGCGGAGGCGTGGTACCTCGGACATCTGCATAATCCATGCGAGCTGGAAGACGTGTGCGGACAGGGTACAAGTCACGCATATCCAGGTAACCAGTCTGCACGGCTGGTGTGAGCCGTGTCAAGGTAGCCCAGTGGTCCTGGCGGGTGTTGTACAACTCCATGCATAAGGCACGGTTCTTTCGGTCTCTCTCCTCCAGCATCTCGGTAGTAGTGTGAAGAAGTGGCTCCTCGTGAGAAGCATCGGCATATAGCCCAGTGTAATAGCCCTATTGTCTAGTGCGTGCTGCCGGCAGATAGCGGAACTCAGTATCATTCAGTGATGCATGCCCAGCTCGAATGATGGAGATCATAGAGTAGGCAGCGTCCTGCACGGACATCTCCACGGTGATACCAAGACCATAGGACCGGTGCGGAGGCTCGGTAGGACCGGGATAATATGGGAAGATCCTCACAGTACAGATAAACTGACTCTGATTGAAGTCGCGGAACTGCTCCTCGACGGTATATTCAGGATACCATCTGTAGCCAGTCTTAGTCATCACTCGTACTAACATGGCCGTATGCCCGGGCACGTCAATGCCGCGGGTCATTCGAACCACCTGGTGAACAGTGTGAGAAGACATCTAAAACACCAAATAATTCAAAGATATTAGAATTTCTAGCAGAAATTGGATAGCATAACGGCTATAAATTCTCAAGAAGGATTTTGAGACACTTTGCAAAGGTTTGCATAGACACTCAACAACATCATATCAAGGTTCTGGGTCCAACTTAACAACATACTGAAGTAGTAGAACTGAACTAGGGCTTGTAACCATCAATCCTATAAGTTACTACGGATTAGTAACACGTGAACCTGATAGAGAGAAGTGATCCTAGACCTTAACGCCCGGTGGAAAGAATAGACTGACTCAGATTAGAATGCCATGAGGTAAAGGAGTAAAAATATCCTTACGTTCCATCCCATAATCAATTCCCCTACATATAACTATAGCATTTCTAGAGTCGACATCGACCAATTTGGCTTGAAGAACCTACAAGCAGTCCGACTCTGATGCCAACGCTGTCAGGACCCCGATCCTATGCCACACCGATCTAGCATGTAACACCTCATATCACTTTGCGGCCTCACACACGGTATTCCCACGGGTGTCGCCTTACCAGGCCCGAGACCGTTTGCGCCTTTTGGTTCACGTATATGATAGTGTTGCTAGCATCCATATGACAAAGAACCCGGGCTGACATGGCTAGTCGTAAACCCAAAGTGGCACTAGCTTATAGGGACAGGCATTCATGACCCATCAACGAATGTGTCGATCATCAGCGAGTGCATCCGGGCTGTAGCAGCTGGGCTAGTAGGAATCCGGAGAATCCGGGCTGTAGCAGGCTAACAGGACTCCGGTAGACACCGCGTGACATTTCCCCGAAGAGACAGACACAGGAACGAACAAGGACACATGTCGGCCAGCCTAAGTGTTCCCGAGCAGTAGCAAGCTACCAAGGCTCAGCGGAAGAACTAGGAGACATTTCCCAGTAAGAGAGTCTACCAAGTATAAAGAACTAGATAGTCAGATCCCACACATACCAAGCATTTCAATCATACACACAATATGCTCGATATGTGCAAATACAACATGGCATCACAACAAAACTCTACAACTCAAGTACTTTATTTAAAGCTCCAAAGAGCATACATAACATTCACACAGATACGGGTCACACAACCCAGCATTCAAGTCATACAAACATACAAGCCATAAGCGGAAGCAACATGTCTGAGTACAGACATCTAGAAAGTAAAAGAGGCTTGAGAAAGCCTAACTATCCTACAAGGATCCATCGTGTGCTCAGGATCACCACCTGGGCCTCAGGCTACTCGTCGACATCAAGGTCTATGTAGAACCCATTAGAAGGGGTTGCAGCATCTTCTGTAAAACATAAATTAAGCAAACATGAGTTCAAAGGTACTCAGCAAGACTTACATCAGATCCTACATACATGCACATTATCAAGAAGGGATGGTGGGGTTATTGCAGCAGCTTTGACTCTTGGCTAAGCTATCTTATGAGACACCCACTTGTAAATGTTTTGCGCACTCAAGTCCACTACACACCACTTCAATACACTACCGAGGTTCCACCTCCATTATCGTATGGAAGACCATCCTCGGCACTCACACTTATCTTGAGGCTTTTAGTAGTTTCGATTTACTTGTCTATGAACTGTATAGCAACCAAGTAGTCCTTTACCACGGATGCGGATATTCGAATAGATGATGTTAACCCTGTAGGGGTGTACTTCGTCATACACACTTCCACCACTTATCGCTGTTTACATGACATGTACTCGGCAACCTTCAAGCGGAAGGCCAACGAGGGTGTCGGCCACAGCCTACCTAAACACTCAAGTCTCTAGTCCAGGTTTATCGCCTATTCAGGTTCCATCCACAAGGAGTCCGGCCGAGGTTTCCACATACGGCGCCTAACAATGTGTGCAAGGTTCCCGAGATACCAAACGGGCATCCGGTACACCATGCCACGTACCTACCGCATCACAGCCCACCCCGAGGGTCAGCGCTGCCCACGACCTCCAGTATACTACAAACACGATAAACTACTTGCAACTCCTGGACAGAGGACTAGGGTGGTTAAGAAGCCAAGAGGGTCAATTAAGGATCCCAATGCATGGTAGTAGCTGATTCTTAAATCACACATACAGATCTCAGTGCTTAAGGACGGTTCCAATGAAACAACCCACCATGTACTCCTGCATGGCCTCTCATCGATACCTTTACCAAATCGTGTTCAACACACCACTCTCATTACCGATATGATCATTTCACTCTAGCCCATCACCCAGATGAACCATACCTGACACGACTCTAAGCATAGCAGGCATAGCAAGGTAGGAAACACAAACATGGCTCAATCAACTCCAACACTTACTAGTGGGTTTCATCTAGTTACTATCGCAATGACAGGTCATGCAGAGGAAATGGGTTCAACTACCATAACACACAGCAGTTTGAATCGCTTTCTCCTAAATGCAGTAAATGAGAGCAGGAGCGACAACATGGGATTGTATCGATATGATCAAATGGTTGGTTTCTTGCCTTGCAGGTCCGTAGTCTGATATTGCTCTTCGTTCGGGTACTCACGGTATTCTTCCGGGGGAGAACCTACCGCAGAGAGCACCGACACACAATCAATACCAAACAATGTGCAACAATATGATGCATGCATGAGACATGGAAAAATGAGTGTATTGGGATAATGCAGCTATGGCCAGATGAGTTTGAGCCATTTTGAACCAAAGAATCAAATTCCAAACTCATATGTGATCTTAAATAGTGCTTTATCATGTTTTGCACTAAACAACAAGTTAACTTATTTAAACATGCATGAAACTAGTACAGATGGATAGATTGGATTTTTCTGATCATTTTTCATATATAACACTTTGCATTCAGAGTTATAGATTAATTTCTATGATTTTTTTGAAGTTAGCACTATTTTTTGAAATTTCCTGAATAAGAATAAATCCAGAAAAGTGAGTTACTCCGTCAGCATTGCGTCAGCAGGTCAACAAGGGCGTCTAGGTCAAACCTGACTAGTGGGACCCACTAGTCAGTGTTTCTGTTAATTAACTAAGTTAATTAGGATTAGCTTAATACTAAACCTGGTTTGACCAAATGGCAGGGCCCACATGTTAGTGACCCAGGGAGTCAAACCCCTGGTCAAACTATGCTGACTCACCGGTGTTTAGCCGCCGGCGACGTCCAGACGCTGCGAAGGTTCGGGTTTCACCCTCCGGCGACCAAATGGACGTCGTAGGCCATCTACATGAAGCTGGGAGTGAGCCGCGTCGAGTGGTGGTGGTAGTTGAGCTCAAGGTCGCCGGAAACGACGCGGCGACGAGCTGTGCGGCTGCCGGAGTTCGGGCGAGGATGAACTCATCGCTGTGGTGGTCTTGGAGGCTCGAGGCCAGTTCCTACGTGGCCTAGGAGGTGCTGTGAAGTGAGTGGACATGGTGGTGTGGCCATTGGGTGGCCGGAGCTTCATCGGCGACGAGCTCAGGCGGCGGCGCGTGCGGTGGAGCTCGTTGCAGTCGATGCAGAGGGCGGCAACGAGAACAGAGAGGATGGGGAGGGGCAGAAGCTCACGGCGATCACGATCAGCTAGACGGCGCAGTCGGGGACGAGCTGCAGCATTGGTCACGGCGAAGGGGATCTCCAGGGACGACGGAGTCGGGCGAGGTCGGTGCAGCGGCTCCGGGGCGAGCAAGCGCTCGGGGCTCGGTCTTCTCGACGGAGAGGTGGACGGAGGAGCTATTGGACACAACAAGGCGGCGCAGAGACGATGATGGCCGCATCCACAATGGCGAGGCGGTTGCGACTGCGTCGGCCATGGTGGAGGGGAGCGAGGGAGAGGCATTGGGGAAAATGGAGATGTCCAGGTGGTCGAGGGGCGAGGTGCAGGTCGACCAGTGCGTCCAGGGGGCCGAGCGGCACGTAGGTGGCGCCGTGGCGAGCTCGCGCTCATTGGCGTCACCTCCCTGCCTGCCTGGCGGGGACGAAATAGCTCAGTGCTAGGCTGCCAGGTGGGCTGGGTGGTGGGTTTCGGCCAGGTAAGAGCTTTTCCTTCTATTTCTGTTTTTCTTTTCTTCTCTAAGTTTGTGGCATTTTTAAAAATACCTAAACACTTTCAAAAATCACCAAACTGCTCGTGCCTACTATTCAGAATATATCCAACATGGAACATTTCAGTTTGGGACTATTTGGACAGTTAAAATATGTACTAGCATTAAAATGCCCAAATTCAAATATCATATGATATAATCTAGTGACCTTAGGATGTCCTAGAAATTGGTGCACCATTTTTGTCAGAGATTTAAGACCAAGGCAAAGATGATGAACATTTTAGAAGGGCATTTCAGGTTCATTGAAAATAATTTCAGTAAGCCCTAGTTGGTTTCGGGGGGTGCTGGGGGTTCTGTCATCCCCATTTGCAAGTTTCTGATAAACGTAAACATGATGCAAGCACTCTAATGCATGAACTAGCTAGGGTGTGACAACACTTGATATATTTCAATAATTTGTGTTTACCGATGCATTAATTACAACGCATGCATGCATGCCGTGACTCTCCTTTTGATACTTGCATCTGTTGATTTAATGCACCTTGAATAAGTATAAATATGTGATGGTAAAGCTTTGTAATGGCCCGGCTCTAAAGCGAGAGATGGTTGTGCACGAGGAGGGCGAGATCATGCAGACGTAACAGGACCCGACAATGGAGCTCTCTAAGGTCTCGATGGACTTAACCGTGCTCCACTAACCCTTGTGCCTCCGCCCCTTGATGCTTCCATTGTATGAGGTTCGGATACACCTTGTGCGTTCGGCTGATCGAGCAAGGTGTAGGTTTCTTGATTGATGTGTTGTTCGATTGATTTCTGCAGTGCAAGGGAGGGCACCTGGCCTGCACGGACTACCGCGTCGAGCGCCCCGAGAACCAGCGGCAGTGCTAGAAGTGCGAGCACGGCGGTGGCTTCGACGTGCGGAACACGGTGGTGGACGCCGTCCTTTCGTTGGTGAGGGTGGAGCACCCGCACGAAGGATGTGGGCTCTACGTCACTTACCACAAGCTCGCTGATCACCAAAGTGTGTGTCCGCTCGCGCCCTACAAATGCCCCGTGCCCGTCTGCGGCTACGAAGGCCCGCTACCGGCGCTCTACCACCACATTAGCACCCGCGCATCCCATGCCCGTGCACAGGATCCAGCACGGCAAGGTGCTCCAGCTGCAAGTGCCACTGTCAGAGCCACTGCTCTTGCTGTTCGCGGAGGAGGACGACCGCGCATTTTTCTTGGTCGGCAGTGTTCTCAACATCGGCGTGCCTATCGCCATGTCGGTCATCTACATCAGAGCAGGGGCGTCCCCACTGCCGCACTACATGGCCAAGCTGTGGGCGAATGGCCCGCCAGGGGAGCCCAAAGGTACGACTGACGCCGTCAAGGTTGAAATGGAGGTGACAAGCAGCAAGGATCCCGGCAACGTCACCATGCAGGAGCTGACCTTCTTCATAGTTTCGCCCAAGCTGCTGGCTGGGGCTAAGGTGATGTCCCTCCACATTCAGATTCACAAGCTCAAGTCCAAAATGTTTGTACAGTGCCTTCGGTTTATCTTAGTAATATGCTAATATAGGGATTAGCTCAGTCTACTTTAGCTTAAGAAATGGTGGGTTTTGGTGGCAATGCAGCAATTACTTCGACATCAGATCAGTAATTTCCAACAATCGAACAAATATTTTGTGTCTATTGGATATAAAGTTCCTTTGGGTAAGAAGTACTACTTGTCATCAAAATGGATAAAAGGATATGTATGTAGACGTATTTTAGTTCTAGATACGTCCCTTTTTATCCATTTTGATGACAATTACTCCCTCCGTTCCACAATACATGCCTTCCATTTGTCAAAATATGGATGTATCTAGATATGTTTTAGTATGTAGGTACATCCATTTTTGGACAAATGGAAGTCAAGTAGTAGTATTTTGGAACGGAGGGAGTATTTTCTTGTTTGTTCACAAAGTGTTTCATAATTTTGTGAGTTGATGCGACACATCAAAGTAGTACTACTACTAGTAGTACTCCCTCCGACCCTAATTTCTCTATGCATAAGTCGAGGCGCAGATACCAAGCAGGGCCTGGTTGTGTTGGACAACTCACCAGACTGCGCACCAGGCAAATGTAGCTCGTGTCATGTTGGTGCCGTGTGCGGCCCGCACAATAACAAAAACCTCGCGCCTCCAGCTTAGCCTCCACATTTAAAACTTCTCAATCTCAAGGCCAAGGAGCAACGTGAATCCTATGATAGAGCCAATCAGATGGTTGAGAACACTGCAATTCGTAGCTACAGATGCGTGTGTGACTCCCAGATGCAGAGGTCGGGGGTCATCATCCTCCTTTTCAAGAAAAAAACAGATGCATGTGTGTGAGGACGAGTGCGTGCGTGCACCTCTTCTCTTCCTGTATAACATACTAAACTCAGAGTACAAGTGTATGTGGGTGGCATCGACCTAGGGACCTAGAGATGCTGCGTGCGAGAAGTCCCGAGAGATAGGTTTAATGCGTCTAAAAAAAGACTAGCCTATAGCTCGCCACGCGGCTATTCCGTCGAACGCCCCAATAACTGTAAGATATGTATACGACGGTGCCAGTTCTTGCAAGTATATAGCAGTAGAAAAAGAACTACCATGTCATATGCTACACCACGGCCGAGAACACGTGCCCACGTTACGCCATCCGGGAATAGTGCCGCACTTCGAAACTAGAACCGTCAATAAATTTTGAGCTTGCGACTCGTCACATTCCAAATTACTACTACTACCACGCTATATTGAATTGCAAACCTGTTCACACCGATCACAACCTAAACGGTTTCCCACTTAGGAGCGTATTAGTACTCGGTTATAAATACTACTATGCCAAGATGACTGCACATTCCTCCTCAACTCCTCATCCACAAAAACAAACAAGTCATTTGGCATCGTTCCCTTGCATTTGCCATGGCCAGCGTGAGTTCTGGGTCGAGAGATTTGTTGGGGAACATAGTAATTTCAAAAATTTCCTACGCACACGCAAGATCATGGTGATGCATAGCAACGAGAGGGGAGAGTGTTGTCTACATACCCTTGTAGACCGTAAGCGGAAGCGTTAGCACAACGCGGTTGATGTAGTCGTACGTCTTCACGGCCCGACCGATCAAGCACCGAAACTATGGCACCTCCGAGTTCTAGCACACGTTCAGCTTGATGACGTCCCTCGAACTCCGATCCAGCCGAGTGTCGAGGGAGAGTTCCGTCAGCACGACGGCGTGGTGACGATCTTGATGTTCTACCGTCGCAGGGCTTCGCCTAAGCACCGCTACGATATTATCGAGGTGGACTATGATGGAGGGGGGCACCGCACACGGCTAAGAGATCCAAGGGATTAATTGTTGTTATGTGCCTAGAGGTGCCCCCTGCCCCCGTATATAAAGGATCAAGGGGGAGGGGGCGGCCGGCCAGGAGGAGGCGCGCCAAGGAGGAGTCCTACTCCCACCGGGAGTAGGATTCCCTCCTTCCTTGTTGGAGTAGGAGAGAAGGAAAGAGGGGGAGAAGAGGAAGGAAAAGGGGGCTGCACCCCTTGTCCAATTCGGACCAGAGGGGGGGCTGCACGCCTCCTACTTTTCGGCCTCTCTCCTCTATTCCCGTATGGCCCAATAAGGCCCATATACTCCCCGGCGAATTCCCGTAACTCTCCGGTACTCCGAAAAATATTTGAATCACTCAGAACCTTTCCGAACTCCGAATATAGTCGTCCAATATATCGATCTTTACGTCTCGACCATTTCGAGACTCCTCGTCATGTCCCCGATCTCATACGGGACTCCGAACTCCTTCGGTACATCAAAACTCATAAACTCATAATATAACTGTCATCGAAACCTTAAGCGTGCGGACCCTACGGGTTCGAGAACTATGTAGACATGACCGAGACACATCTCTGGTCAATAACCAATAGCGGAACCTGGATGCTCATATTGGCTCCCACATATTCTATGAAGATCTTTATTGGTCAAACCGCATAACAACATACGTTGTTCCCTTTGTCATTGGTATGTTACTTGCCCGAGATTCGATCGTCGGTATCTCAATACCTAGTTCAATCTCGTTACCAGCAAGTCTCTTTACTCGTTCCGTAATACATCATCCCGCAACTAACTCATTAGTTGCAATGCTTGCAAGGCTTAACTGATGTGTATTACCGAGAGGGCCCAGAGATACCTCTCCGACAATCGGAGTGACAAATCCTAATCTCGAAATACGCCAAGCCAACATGTACCTTCGAAGACACCTGTAGAGCACCTTATAATCACCCAGTTACGTTGTGACGTTTGGTAGCACACAAAGTGTTCCTCCGGTAAACGGGAGTTGCATAATCTCATAGTCATAGGAACATGTATAAGTCATGAAGAAAGCAATAGCAACATACTAAACGGTAAAGTGCTAAGCTAACGGAATGGGTCAAGTCAATCACATCATTCTCCTAATAATGTGATCCCGTTAATCAAATGACAACTCATGTCAATGGCTAGGAAACATAACCATCTTTGATCAACGAGCTAGTCAAGTAGAGGCATACTAGTGACAATCTGTTTGTCTATGTATTCACACATGTATTATGTTTCCGGTTAATATAATTCTAGCATGAATAATAAACATTTATCATGATATAAGGAAATAATCTAGTTCACATCATCATGTGATTCAACACCAATATTCACATCTGTATGTGATTAACACCCATAGTTCACATGGTCATGTGACCAACACCCGAAGGGTTTACTAGAGGCAATAATCTAGTTCACATCGCTATGTGATTAACACCCAAAGAGTACTAAGGTATGATCATGTTTTGCTCGTGAGAGAATTTTAGTCAACGGGTCTGTCACATTCAGAGCCGTATGTATTTTGCAAATATTCTATGTCTACAATGCTCTGCATGGAGCTACTCTAGCTAATTGCTCCCACTTTCAATATGTATCCAGATTGAGACTTAGAGTCATCTGGATCAGTGTAAAAGCTTGCATCGATGTAACTCTTTATGACGAACTCTTTTATCACCTCCATAATCGAGAAACATCTCCTTAGTCCTCACTAAGGATATTCTTGACCGCTGTCTTGTGATCTACTTTTAGATCAAAATTGTATTCCTTTGCCAAACTCAGAGCAAGGTATACAATAGGTCTGGTACACAACATATCATGCTTTATAGAACCTATGACTGAGGCATAGGGAATGACTTTTCATTCTCTTTCTATTTTCTGCCATGGTTGGGTTTTGAGTCTTACTCAACTTCACACCTTTGTATCACAGGCAAGAACTCTTTCTTTGACTGTTCCATTTTAAACTATTTCAAAATCTTGTCAAGGTATGTACTAATTGAAAATCTTATGAAGCGTCTTGATCTATCTCAATAGATCTTGATGCTCAATATGTAGGTAGCTTTACTGAGGTCTTTCTTTGAAAAACTCCTTTCAAACACTCTTTTTATGCTTTTCCGATCATCAATATGTCATTCACATATACTTATCAGAAAGGCTGTAGTGCTCCCACTCACTTTCTTGTCAATATAGTCCTTTCCAAAATTCTGCATAAAACCATATGCTTTGATCAACTCATCAAAGCATATATTCCAACTCCGAGATGCTTGCACCAGTCCATTGATGGATCGCTGGAGCTTGCACATTTTGTTAGCACCTTTAGGATCGACAAAACCTTCTGGTTGCATCATATACAACTCTTCTTCCAGAAATCCATTCAGGAACACAGTTTTGATATCCGTTTGCCAGATTTCATCAAATGTGGCAATTGCTAACATAATTCAGACAGACTTTTAAGCATCGATACGAGCGAGAAAATCTCATTGTATTCAACACCTTGAACTTTGTCAAAAAAACCTTTTTCGACAAGTCTAGCTTTGTAGATAGTAACACTACTATCAGCGTCCGTCTTCCTCTTGAAGATCCATTTATTTTCTATGGCTTGCCAATCATCGGGCAAGTCAATCAAAGTCCACACTTTGTTCTCATACATGAATCCCATCTCAGATTTCATGGCCTTAAGCCATTTCGTGGAATCTGGGCTCATCATCGCTTCCTCATAGTTCGTAGGTTCATCATGGTCTAGTAACATGACTTCCAGAACATGATTACCGTACTACTCTGGTGCGGATCTTACTCTGGAAGACCTACGAGGTTCGGTAGTAACTTGATCTGAAGTTTCATGATCATCATCATTAGCTTCCTCACTAATTGGTGTAGGAATCACTGGAACTGTTTTCAGTGATGAACTATTTTCCAATTTAGGAGAAGGTACAGGTACCTTATCAAGTTCTACTTTCCTCCCACTCACTTCTTTCGAGAGAAACTCCTTCTCTAGAAAGGATCCATCTTAGCAACGAATAACTTGCCTTCGGATATGTGATAGAAGGTGTACCCAACAGTTTCCTTCGGGTATTCTATGAAGGCGCACTTCTCCGATTTAGGTTTGAGCTTATCAGGTTGAAACTTTTTCACAAAAGCATCGCAATCCCAAACTTTAAGAAATGACAACTTTGGTTTCTTGCCAAACCATAGTTCATAAGGCGTCGTCTCAATGGATTTTGATGGTGCCCTATTTAAAGTGAATGCAACTGTCTCTAATGCATAACCCCAAAACGATAGTGGTAAACCGATAAGAGATATCATAGGTCGCACAATATCCAATAAAGTGCGGTTACGACATTTGGACACACCGTTACGCTGTGGTGTTCGAGGTGGCATGAGTTTGTGAAACTATTCCACATTATTTTAACTGAAGGCCAAACTCGTAACTCAAATGTTCATCTCCACGATCAGATCGTAGAAACTTTATTTTCTTGATACAATGATTTTCCACTTCACTCTGAAATGCTTTGAACCTTTCAACTTTTTCAGACTTATGTTTCATCAAGTAGATATGCTACTGCACTACTCTTTATTTTGTTTGTGTTGCTGCTCTGCTTTCTTGCTCTCGCTCGCGCTGCTACTGCTGCATGACCTCCGGCAGCTCCAGGAGTTGCTGCTTTAGCACTCACTCGCGGTGCTACTGCATGACTTGCTCTCTACTAGTGCGTTCCCTGCTCAAGCGTCTGCTGATTTAGATCACCGCTTCTCTGCTACTAGTGCTCGAACGCCCTAAACATCTATTGCAATGCTCTGCTACCAGTTCAATCAGTTTCGACAGTAAAATTCAGTTTTGACTGTAAAGTTCAGTTTCTTCAATTAAGTTCAGAGTGAACAGTACTTACAACATCTGTCGGAGCGGCCGTGGCGCGGCTGATGCGTTTTACATATAGCACTTTTTGGTGACGTATTGTACATCATCTATTCCAGATGATATTAGAGTCCCACTTCAGATTAACATTGTCTGTCTTGTCCAGCTTTTGCCTCGCCGCCGTACACCTCACCGGAGCTGCTCCAATGACTGAGCCGTCCATCACAGCCGAGCAGTACCCTTGGCGCCATTTCCGGAGGCCTCAGATCTTCTTCTCCGCCTCCGATGGTCACACCAGCATCAACATCCTCCATGTCCAACCCAATGATGCTGAGGTCCACAAGGCTATGCCAAAGAGGTTGTACACTCATCGCATCACTTTGTTACTCTGCATTCATGTCGATCCCTCAGGGATCCTTTGCTATGGAACTACTATGGTACTACTATTCATGCATTTGGTTAGAAGGAGTGGAGCAAAGCAAAACTGGAGGATTTTTTTCCCTTTGGTGTCTCTTTCGAAGAAAAAACGTAGGAATTTTAATATTCACTTGGACGTCCTTTTCAAATTAATATGCATGAAGAACAGAACTAATTGCATTACTGGCATAATAAGATTCTTATTTTTTTCATTTTCACGTGGTTTGACTTTAATTTAACCATGTTTCTCTATTCCTGTGTTTTTCCAATTCATGCGAACCAAACACCCAGGTTGACTGAAATCCTATGTTTCCAAATGCTCTGTTTTGCACGTGCATTCCTATCCTATTCCTGTGTTTTTCCTATCCCTGCGTTTATAGAATCCTCCAATTCTAAGGAGCCCTTATAGATCTACTTTATTTTCAGATAGGCGTCAATGAAAACTCTGTGTGTTGTGTCCTGCTCCTGCCGGGCCGTCATCCACCCCACCTGACGTGCACCATCGACAGAAGCGTTCACTGCAGCAGATGTCCCCCCTGCAGACTTTGTTTTGCCGCCTTAGATCATCTTCCCCATTGCCGGCAGCCACGCCAACTACATTACCATCATCGACTGAGCAGATGAACTCGAGGACTACACAGTTCCGGAAGAGAGGTCGCAGTCTTTCATGTTTGCTTACATTATACATTGGTTATTATTACCTGCTACTTTCTCGCTCAAACTTGAGTTTTAAAATTCTTGTGGATCTCATATCGAGGCAACAACAAATAGTATCTGTCTACTATCTGGTTCATCTGGGGTCTTCTATGTGGTTCTTTTTGGGTGGGCAACAAACAATAGATGATCCATTGTCTATCTTTTTAAACTAAAGCTATAATCTACCTGCTATCATTAGTTTTGGATCCATCCACTCGTTTGCTACCACCAGTCTTGATTTTTGCATGCACACCTTAGGCCTTACAAAATCTAACTATTTTTTTATTATGCATGCCAGATATTGTACACAATCGTACTGAACATGTAGAGAAAAGAGAAGACCATTGTGTGGGAATATAATGTCATGCAGACGCCGCTCCATGGTGGGCGAAGTGGGCCCCCCTCCCGCATTTCTAGATTGTATTCTACAGGAAGATAACTGTTCAGATGGGGATTCAGAAGGAGCTGACCACTCCTATTTACCACCTGAGGTGTTTGCTCTAACCTGACGTGCTGATGTTGGTCATATCATGCATATGGTGCCTCGCATTGCTTACATTATACATCTTATATGTCATCAGCTTAGTTTAGATTTGCTTTGTGTGAATGTCACCTGTTTGGTTTCTATATCATACTCCCACCATTCCTAAATATTTGTCTTTTTAGAGATTTCAACAAGTGACTACATATGGAGCATAATGAGTGAATCTACACTCTAAAATATGTCTATATACATCCGTATGTGGTAGTCCATTTGAAATCTCTAAAAAGAAAAATATTTAGGAACATAGGGAGTATATGGGAATTATGCAATGCCAACTTCTTTAGCCGGGCATCATATACGTGAATCATTCAATGCCATCCTGTTTAGCCAGTCATCGTATATGTGAATTGTATCGTGCCATATTTTTTTCATAATGTATTCCATTTGTCAACAATGTCTATACATTCATCTACTCTTCCTGTGCATCAGCCATTTGAGTCGGTCATGGGAAAATCTGGAGTGAAAACAAGGTCTTCTAAGAAGTCAGTGCTACCTATCGATGGAGATTTCTTGCTGGTTACAGATAGCTCCTCAGAGGAGGATTCAGAGATAGATGACCAGTCGTAACCCACCCCCCTCCCCCCCCCGAGGTGCATGCTCTAACTTGGCAGGGTTATATTGCTCATATCATGCATATGGTGTCTTGCATTGCCATGCCATCTTCTTAGATTAGACATGCTTTGTGAGAATGCCTCCTGTTTGCTTTCTATATCAGATATGTGAATTATGTAATGCCATGTTTTTCAGCCAGTTATCATATATGTGAATTTACGGATATCGGGTTCTGGCAAAACCATTAAGGTTCAAACTCTGGGGTGCGCGCGAAGATCTTCCCCCTACCGATCCACGTCCCAACGCCTCGCTATGAATCTAAGCTACACGATGAGCAACACAAGGGACAGAAAGTTTATACTGGTTCGGGCCACCGTTGTGGTGTAATACCCTAATCCAGTGTGTGGTGTGGTGTATTGCCTCAGGGGCTGATGATGAACAGTACAGAGGAAGAACAGCCTCGCGAGAGGTGTTCTTGGGATGGTGCGGTGAACTACTTGGGTGAGTTTGATCGCCTTTGGATCTGATGAGAACTCTATCAAATGTCCTCTACTGTGGTGCCTATCTCTATATATAGAGGCCCTGGTCCTCTTCGCAAATATTGAGCGGGAAGGGAGCCAACAATGGCCATTTTGAAGGGGAACATCTAGTACAAGTTATCCTGACTAAAGTTGGTCTTCGACTGCCAAAGGCACTAGCAATGACGCTGTCTTGGGCTCCACGGTGACCTCCGTCCTGCCGCTCCACTGGTCTTGGTCTCGTTGCACCGAAATGGTAACCTTTGCTTGATGCCTCAGTACTTCGTGACTGCGCTTGCCCACTTTGCACCAAAGAGGAAACAAGGACACTTCGCAGGCCGGCGCCCGCCTGGCGCCTGCCTGGTCTCGATCATCATGGCTTGCGTCACGAGCACCTCATGGTGTACCCCTGCCTTGATCTCTCCGCTCCTCGTGAGCCTGCCTGGTGAGGCCGTTCCTGAGGAAGCCTTGTGTCGTCCGCCCCGCGAGGCTTGGCCCCTCCTGAGGGTCTTGAGCTGGAGTTGATGAAGATGGGCCATACTGGGCCTCTGCTTGAGCCATGCCACATGCCACAGGCAGGCAAGTCTGGGGACCCCCGTTCCCAGAACACTGATAGTAGCCCCCGGACCCAAGGCGCGCTCGAACTTGGCTTAACAGCGAAGCGAAAGGGCAAGCGTGGAGCGCTGCGGTCCCCAACAGCATGAGACCTTGGTCGCCACGTGGCGGTTGATTGGACGTGGGCATCTCCGCTTCCCCATGCTGCCTTGGCAACTGCCCGATTTGACGAGTCCCTGCTACATGCAAAATGAGTCATCATTACCTGTGATCGTGGAGGCCGACGGTTGGCCTCCCTTGGGTTATAAATGTGGGAGGGCGCAGGCCCCCGCTGCACATCTCCCTTCCCCTGCTTGCTTCCTCTTCCTCCCTGCTCCAGTCGCCCGCCGTGTTCCATGGCGTCGACAAAGAGGTTCTCGGCCGCAGAGAAGGGGAAAATTTGCCGGGAAGGGCCTGATTCCCCTCCGCCCAAGCGTGGCCGAGGTCTCCCCCCTAAGCACCCCATGACTCCTGCGATGGCTCCTCGTGGTCACGGCGGTGGTCCCTCGCGCGGTGGCGGCTGCCCGGTGGGCGAGGGAAGGCGCGTTGTGGCCGCGCGGCCTCCCAGGCCATGCTTCCACTCGGCTGAGGTATTGCCGGAGTTTGTCGTGTGGTCAGCGGACCCAGCCGGTAATTGGCTCCAGCTTCCCCGCTTCTTCGCTAGAGAACTCCCGGCTGGCGCTCCTGGCGGCCTCTGGCTCCAGGCGGACGGCTACTGCAGCAAGGCTTCTTGTGTCTCGGTGGAGATCTCCATCGCCGGGAACGTGGCCTTGGCCCGCGGGTGGTAGACGTTTGCCCGCGTGCACGGCCTGGGCCGGGGGTGCACCCTGCACTTCAAGTTTGATGGCGACGCGACCCTCTACATGAGGGTGTTTGGAGAAGATGGCCGCCGTGTCGGGTGCTGCCCTGAAGATGATGACGGTGACCAAGCGCTGGGACTTGGCAACGGCCGCCACGATGATGAAGGCGAGACCGCTATCGGCGGTGCTCGCAGCTCACCAAGCTTCAGCGGCTCCCCTCTGGTGACAGCTCCTCCAGCGGTGGCTGTCGGTGTCAAAACCGGGGGATCTCGGGTAGGGGGTCCCGATCTGTGTGTCTTAGGCTGATGGTAACAGGAAGAAAGGGACACAATGTTTACCCAGGTTCGGGCCCTCTTGATGGAGGTAAAACCCTACTTTCTGCTTGATTAATATTGAAGATATGAGTAGTACAAGAGTAGATCTACCACAAGATCGTAGAGGCTAAACCCTAAGAGCTAGCCTATGATGGTATGATTGTAATTGTGATCGGCCTTCTAAGGACCATCCTCTCTGGTTTATATAGACACCGGAGAGCTAGGGTTTACATGGAGTCAGTTATAAGGAAGGAAATATAATATCCGGATCGCCAAGCTTGTCTTCCACGCAAAGGAGAGTCCCATCCGGACACGAGCCGAAGTTTTGAGTCTTGTATCTTGACGCTTCTATAGTCCGTACGATGTGTACGGTCCGGCTGTCCGGATACCCCCTTATCAAGGACTCCCTCAGTGGCCACGATCAACCACCGCGTCGCCGCACTCGCTTCGAGGGTGTTAGCGGGTCATCCCTCCGTCATGCCTCGGTGAAGCATGAGGAGTCTGATTGAGCTCAGGAGGGTGGTGTGAATCCCCCCTCATGAGCCGTCGCCGGTCACACCGCGTTTATTTTCTTTACCTCCTTTTCCTGCATAGAGAGAAAGAGAAGTATGCAGCCCCGTGGGGGCGTGCTGGACTATTGTCCTTAATTATTATGATATTTCTATTATTCCCATGCTGTGTTGTGGTGTTGCGGCTGCGTGCTTGTGCGTAGGACCAACTTAGCTCGGGGGGCTCGCTGCAGTTTTCGCCTCACGAGGTACCTGCCTGAGGCCTCGTCGGGCGTCTTGAGGCCTGCAAAAATTAGCCGGGAAGATAGCTTTCGAACCTTTGTCGCGAGGGTGACCGGCTCAGGTCCTGTTTTTGCGTCGCGATGCCCGTGGGGCATGGACCGGGAGGGGTGCTCCTGCTGTGAACTTGAGTGAGGAAGCCTCACAAAATTAGGCAAGAAGGGGCTCACGAGGGCGCCCGCGTAGCCCCTTCACGAGGCTTGCAAAAGAGAGGTCGAGTCAGGCGAAAAAAATAGGCAAAGAATCACGGGCAGGGGACGGCAAACAACACTAGAAGCAACTCCAATAAAGTTTCGAACAAGGGTGAACAAGCCAACTGCAGAAAGCAAATGAAAAGCCGCGTCCGGCACCTAGTCTAGTCTTCGACGTCTTCTCACCAGCGCGGAGCTAACTGCTGCCACTGGGCGTGGGCGGGAGCCCCCGAGGCCCAAGGGCGGCACTCTGGAGACTCCGGGGCATGTAAAGTCCCAACTCATTACTACGTGAGAGTGTCACGGGCGGCGAGCTTCACAGGCATTGGCCTTCTTCACAGGCACCGGGCCTTTTCTTGGGGCGACGAGCTTCACAGGCACTAGGCCTTCTTTGCAGGCACTGGGCCCTTCTTCATAGGCGCCGGGCCTTCTTTACAGGCACTGGGCCTTACTTCAAGGGTAGAACCTCCGGAGGTGTTGAATGTTCCACGCGTTCGGGATGGGCACCCCCTCCTAGGTCTCCCAGCATGCGGCGCCAGGTCTGGAAACATGAAAAACCTTGAAGGGGCCCTACCACATGGGAGAGTGCTTGTGCAGTCCTTCCCTGGAGAGCACCCGCCTGAGCACGAGGTCACCTACCTCGAGAGTCCTGGGGCAGATGTTGCGGAAGTGGTACCGCTGCAGCGCCTGCTGGTATCTTGCCGCTCGAAGCACGGCCTCACTACAGTGTTCCTCCCCCAGCACAAGATCCATCCCCCGCATGGAGTCCTGCTGTGCTTCGTCAAACGCCAGGACCCGCGCGGAGCGACGCCTGACCTCATGAGGGAGGACCGCCTCTGCTCTGTAGACGAGGAATAACGGGGTTTCGTCGGTCGACTTGGTGGCGGTAGTGCGGATAGACCATAGCACGGACTAGAGCTCGTCATACCAGCCCTACCGCAGGCCTCTAGCTTCTTGTTGAAGGTCCTGGTTTTGAGGCCTTTCAGGACCTCTGCGTTGGCGCGTTCAGCCTGGCCGTTGCTCCGAGGGTGTGCCACCGAAGCATAGCATATCTTCGTTCCAAGGTTAGCATAATATGTTTTGAAGTGATTGCTGGTGAACTGCGAACCATTGTCCGTGATGATGCAATTAGGCACCCCGAATCTGCTCACAAGGCCCTTGATGAACTTCACTGCACAGCCAGCTGGGATGGTGCGGACAGCTTCCACCTCTGCCCACTTGGTGAACTTGTCAATGGCGACATAGAGGTAGCAATAGCCCCCTGGCACCCGAGGAAACTGGCCCAAAATGTCCAGCCCCCAAACCGCGAACGACCACGAGAGTGGAGTGGTCTGCAGGACCTAAGCTGGCAGGTGAATCTACTTGGTGTGGAATTGATAGGCTTCACAAGCCTTCACCAGCTCGATTGCATCGCTGAGTGCTGTAGGCTAATAAAACCCGCTGCGAAACGCCTTGCCAATGAGGGTCCGTGATGACGAGTAGTGCGCACAGTTTCCACCGTGAATGTCTGCCAACAACTCCTTCCCCTGTTCCCTGGAGATGCAATGCAGGGAAACACAGTTGGGCCGCTTCCAATAGAGCTCTCTGTCTTGGATGCAGTAGGCCATGGCCTGCTGGGCCACGTGTTCCGCGTCCTCTTCTTTCTCTGGTAGAGTCCCTTGCATAAGGTAATCCTTGAGCTCTGTAGTCCAGCATCCTTCCTGAGACTCCAGTGCCAGGAGCAAGCGTGCTCCTGAGGTGCGGCCACCGGCCGGAGCTCCTGAGGCAGGCGTTTGAGGGAGTTCCTCCCAAGGTTGCGTTGTGCTTGATAGTGAAGGTGCTGCTGAGGGCTTGAAGAGTCGTTCCTCAAAAACTCCAGGCTCCTGAGGCAGCCGCCTCGATGCCCTCTTGGCGATGTCATCAGCCTCCTAATTGGTGCCGTGAGGCACATGCTGCAGCTCTAGCCCCGGAAATTGCTTTTCCATCTTTCACACTTCTACAAGATACGCCTCCATGTACTCGTCCTTTGGCTCGTATACTTTGTTGGAGAAGTTGACGAGGAGCAGTGAGTCACCCTTGATGATGAGGCACTTCACCCCTAGTGTGGCCGCGGCCTTTAAGCCTGCTATGAGGCCCTCATATTCTGCTATGTTGTTGGAAACCTTTCCGCCTTGCTAGAAATAGAGCTGCACAGCGTAATAGAGCTTGTCCTGAGTAGGGGATATAAGCACCGCGCCGGCCCCTGCGCCATGTCGCGAGAATGCTCCATTGAAGTGCATAACCCAGCCGTCCGGTGCCTCGCTTCCCGGGGAAAGCAACCGATCTTCTCCCGCTTCGAGCCCTGGCGCCGCTGTCCATTCTGCCACAAAATCTGCAAGTGCGGCTCCTTTGACGACTCTGGTTGTGCTGAATTCTAACTGAAATGCTTGCAGCTCGATGTTCCATTCAGTGACCCTTCCAACGGAGTTGGGACTCCTGAGAACCCTCTCCAATGGGTAGGCTGAGACAACCTTGATGGGGTGACCTTGGAAGTAATGCCGCAGCTTCCAAGAAGCTACCAATAGCGCGGGCAAGAGCTTTTGAGGCATGGGGTACTATGCCCTTGCATCCCGCAGCACCGTGCTGACGAAATACACGGGATGCTTGATGAGGCTGGGCACGCCGACGGAGCCTGCACCCTCGGGAGAGTCGAGCGCCTCCTGAGACGTCAGAGCCTCCGGCTCCTGACTGCTTGGTGCGGTCCCCTCAGCTCCGGAGGCGTCTTCCTGTTGGGACTGGTCCCCATCTGCCGAGGTCGTGGCCCTCGCAAGGCCTTCCTGGCCTTGAGCTGCTGCGGTCAGGGTTGCGGCCGATGCGGCCTTGACCCGGCGCTCCTCCCGAACCGCCACCAGAGCTGTGCTGGTGGAGTAGGGTGTGGCGGAGAGGTAGAGGACTAAGGGCTCCTGAGGGCAGGGAGCCACCATCATCGGAGGGATTGTCACGCCCAATATGCGACCCTATCCAAAAGGAACTCGAAGGTCCCGCCAAGGATAGACCCGCATATTGAAACGCTTTTGCAAGGTGGATATCATTACATCAACATTACATAATAGATGGGGATACATACATAAGGCATACAATGCCACACAAATACAACATCACAACACATCAGAGCATCATCCGACTACGGATGAAACACAAACAGAAACTCAAACGACATCCACCCTGCTAGCCCAGGCTGCCGACCTGGAACCTATCCCCTGATCGAAGAAGCAGAAGAAGAACTCAACGCAAGCAAGCATCGCTCTCGCATCATGATCATCGCATAACCTGTACCTGCAACTGTTGTTGTAGTAATCTGTGAGCCACGAGGACTCAGCAATCCCATTACCATGGGTATCAAGACTAGCAAAGCTTAAAGGGAAAGGAAGGGGTAAAGTGGTGAGGCTGCAGCAGCGACTAAGCATATATGGTGGCTAACATACGCAAATAAGAGCGAGAAGAGAGCAAAACGAACGGTCGTGAAACTAGCAATGATCAAGAAGTGATCCTGAACTCCTACTTACGTCAAACATAACCCAGAAACCGTGTTCACTTCCCGGACTCCGCCGAGAAGAGACCATCACGGCTACACACGCGGTTGATGCGTTTTAATTCGGATCTGGTGTCAAGTTATCTACAACCAGACATTAACAAATTCCCATCTACCTATAACCGCAGGCACGGCTTTCGAAAGATTATACCCTGCAGGGGTGTCCCAACTTAGCCCATGACAAGCTCTCGCGATCAACAAAGGGATAGACCTTCTCCCAGGAAGACCTGATCAGACTCGGAATCCCGGTTTACAAGACATTTCGACAATGGTAAAACAAGACTAGCAAAGCCGCCCGATGCGCCGACAATCCCGATAGGAGCTGCACATATCTCGTTCTGAGGGCAACACCGGATGAGACAGGCTACGAGTAAAACCAGACCTCGAGTTGCCCCGAGGGGGCCCCGCAGGTGGCTCGGTTCGGACCAACACTTAGACAAGCACTGGCCCCGGGGGGCTAAAATAAAGATGACCCTCGGGTTGGCCGACCCAAGGGAAAGGGTAGGTGGTGGTGAGGCAAATGGTAAAACCAAGGTTAGGCCTTGCTGGAGGAGTTTTATTCAAAGCGAACTGTCGAGGGGGTCCCATAAATCACCCGACCGCGTAAGGAACGCAAAAATCCAGGAACATAACACCGGTATGACGGAAACTAGGGCGACAAGAGTGGAACAAAACACCAGGCAAAAGGCCAAGTCTTCCACCCTTTACTAAGTATATAGATGCATTAATAATATAAGAGATATTGTGATATCCCAACCAAAATCCTGTCCACCATGGAGAAATCTTCAACTTCACCTGCAACTAGCAACGCTATAAGAGGGCTGAGCAAAGCGGTAACATAGCCAAGCAACGGTTTGCATAGGAAAGGTGTCAAAGGTTAGAGGTTCATGGCAATATGGGATGGCTCGATAAACAGGTAATAGGTAACACAGCATAGCGATAGAACGAAGCAACTAGCATGGCAATGATAGTAGTGAGATCCAGGGTACCGGTCATCTTGCCTGAGATCCCGCAAGGAAGAAGAACGGGTCCATGAAGAAGACGAACGGGAGTAGTCGAACGAATCCTCACAATCGCAACATTGCCGGAACTAAGAAGCAACACCGGAAAGAAACAAACAACATGGTAAACAACCATCACATAAACATGGCATGATGCACAATTAAGTATGATGCATGTCCGGTTTAAAGAGGCATGGCATGGCAAAGTGCAACAAACAACACTACAAATTAAGTGGAGCTCAATATGCAACAAGTTGCATATTGGCGGAACACCACATCGATTATTTAGTTCTCTCTCGGTTTGGTACCCAACAATATTAAATGTTGTTAGACATGGCAAGAGGTGAAACATAATGAAACTACCTATCTAGGCAAGTTTAAATGAGGCCGAAAACAACAAACAATAATTCCGGAAAATCCCCATGTGCAAATTATGGATTTGGTACTGTTCTGCCCTAAACACAATTTTAGAGTTGTTAAACATTAAAACAAAGTGGACCATGTTAAACTAGGCATTTTTTCCACCCCAAATACATATAAAGTTTATTAAAATCTGAGCTACGGTTATTTAGTTATGAAATAAATCATTTTAACATGGCATAGGAGCAAATTTAAGCAAACAGCATGTTTAACATTTTTAACATAGATGAAAGTGGCATATTATTAATCTACACAAAATTCTAAGCATTTTACATGTTTAAATCATTTAATTCCGATGCACCATTTGTGAGTTATTAATGCATGAATATAGGAGGGTTTTTCTGCAAATATGTAAATCACCGAAATAATAGGCAAATCGCAGAAAGAAAAAAAAATCTATTCTGGGCCGAATCTGGCTGGGCCAGCAGTGTACAGGAGAGGGGCGCTGGTGGCAGCTCACCATGGACCATGGCCCAGGTCGGTGGAGAGGCTTGGGCAGGCAGAGGAGGTGGACCGGGCCAGGGCGTGCTGGAGGGAGCTGGGCTGGGGCAGAGGGAGTTGGGCTTGCGCGGTGGAGCAGGAGGTGGGGCAGGCCCAGCTGGACTCTGGCGCTGGGGAGGCCCATGCGGAGGGAGGTCATCGGCCTTGCCCGAGGCCGAGGCGAGGCTTGACGGCGGCGGCGGGACGAGGGAAGCCGGCGGCGGGCGAGGGATGGCCGGAGGAGTCCGGGATGGGGCGGATCCCGGCCGGATCCATCCGTTCCCGGTGGCGGCGGCGGCAGAATGACTCCATGGCGGCGGCGGCTACCTGCAGGATGAAGTGGTCGGCGGGGTGAGCACGAGAAGTGGAGGAGGAGAAGGTTGAGAGGAGGAGGCAGGGCTCCGGCCTGGCGAAGCTTCAGCGGCGGCGGCGCACTGCTCCGGCAGGACGACGGGGAAGGTGACGCGGACGAGGGATCCGGCGACCGGCCAGGAGGCGCTGGGCACGGGCGACGGGGAGGAGGCGAGCGCCAGGGGCATGCGGTGGCGTGGCGCGGGCGCCTCGGGCCAAGATCGGCCCGGGGCGGGCCTCCGCTGGGCTTCACGTGGATGGGGACGGTGGAGGGAGGCAGGGGCGACGTGGCGGCCCCCGGTTGGCTCGGGGTGCGCCGGCGGCGGCGCCAAGTGGCGGAGCTGGAGCGGGTGGCGCGAAAATGGAGGTGTGAGGCGGCGGAGATCCCGAGGAGGAGGGGGGATTGCTGCGGCTGGGTTAGGGAAGGGGGGTAGGCTGCCAAATTTGGAAGGGGGGGTGTCCATATATAGCAAAATTGCTAGGGTTTGGGGGTTAGGAGGGGTTTCAGGACCCTCGGATCGCGATCGAGCGGCTCCGGACAGAGGGGGAACTAGGTGGCTACAGGTAGGCTGTGTAGAATGCCTCGAGCTGAGAAGAGAGAGAAACAAAGCGACCCGGTGGCAGTTTTGGAGACCGAAACGTCCGACGAATAAACCGACTATATCGCGGTTACATATTTGACGGTTGGGCAGTCAAACAAACTCCAAACGCGACGAAACTTGGCAGGCGGCCTATCTACACTATAATAAGACCACATGACAAGTTGCATCCCATTCCGAGAACATTTTTATGCCACATATAAAATAATATTTCGGAGGTGCCGCGGGCGCGTGCGAGTGTGGTCGGGCTCAGAACAGACAACGGAGAGAACCAGCGGAACACGAATGGATGCAAGTTTTATGAAAATGATGCCGATGCAATGCGAATGATGACATGAGACGAGATGCATAACAAGAACAAAAGCAAAACAACAGACAAAACCCAACCACGGAGGAAATAATAAATCACATAGCCGGAAATGGCAAGAGTCGGAGTGTCAGGACCCCGACTCAATGCCACATCGATCTAGCATGTAACACCTCATATCACTTTGCGGCCTCACGCACGGTATTCCCACGGGTGTCGCCTTACCTTTGCCCGGGACCGTTTGCGCCTTTTGGCACACGTATATGATAGTGTCGCTAGCATCCATATGATAAGGAGCCCGGGCTGACATGGCTAGTCGTAAACCCAAAGTGGCACAGACTTACAGGGACAGGCATCCATGACCCAGCATCGAACGTGTCGGTCATCAGCGAGTGAATCCAGGCTGTAGCACTGGGCTAGCAGGACTCTGGTGAACCGGGCTGTAGCGGGCTAACAGGACTCCGGTATTCATCGCGTGACATTTCCCCGAAGGGACAGACACAGGAACGAAGAAGGACACATGCCGGCCAGCCTAAGTGTTCCGGAGCAGTAGCAAGCTACCATGGCTCGGTGGAAACACTAGGAGACATTTCCCGGTAAGAGAGGCTACCAAGGATAAACAACTAGGTTGTCAGATCCCACAGATACCAAGCATTTCAATAACATACACACAATATGCTCGATATGTGCAAATACAACATGGCATCACAACATGACTCTATAACTCAAGTATTTTAATCAATAGGCTCCGAGGAGCGAGATATTACAAACATGGGTCTCATGACCCAACAATCAGAGTATACAAGTCAAAGCACAAGCGGAAGCTATCATGTCTGAGTATAGACATCTATAAATGAAAAAGGATGAGAAGCCTGACTATCTACCAAATCCTGCCGAGGGCACAAGATCGTAGCTGAGGTAACAAGCTAAACGTCGAAGTCCACGTGGAACTACTAGTGAGACCGAAGTCTCTCTGCAAAACATAAAATAGGCAAACGTGAGTACAAATGTACCCAGCAAGACTTACATCAGAACTAACTACATATGCATCATTATCAACAAAGGGATGGTGGGGTTTAACTGCAGCAAGCCAGCTTTGACTCGGTGGCTATCCTGAACTACGACTGCAATGTAACTTTTGAGGTGGCGCACACGAGTCCACATATTCACCATATCAATACACCACTATGGATCCGCTCCCGTCTCCCTGCGAGAACGCCATCCATAGCACTCACGCTTATCTTGCGTATTTTAGAGTATCCACTTTCACTTGTCTATGAACTGATATAAGCAACCCAGAAGTCCTTTTCCGCGGACACGGCTATTCGAATAGATCATATTAACCCTGCAGGGGTGTACTTCTTCACACACGCTCTCACCACTTACCGCCGTTTACACGACATGTACTCGGCAACCTTCAAGCGGAAGCCCAACGTGGGTGTCGGCCACGGCCTACCTAAACACCTAAGTCTCTAGTCCAGGTTTATCTAAACACCTAAGTCTCTAGTCCAGGTTTATCGCCTATTCGGGTTCCATCCATGAGGAGATCCGGCCGGAGTTTCGCTCACAGCCCCAAACGATGTGAACAGGGTTCCGTGACACCAAACGGGCGCCCGGTATACCCGGCCACGTGCCTACCGCATCACAGCCCACCCCTACGGTCAGCGCTGCCCACGGCCTCCAGCATACTACAAACACCAGAAACTACTTGCAACTCCTGGACAGAGGACAAGGGTGATTAAGAAGCCGAGAGGGTCCATTGGTTTCGGGCCCAATGCGTGGTAGTAGCTGAATCATGGATCACAAACACAGAACTCAGTTCCTGAGGACGGCTGCAATGAGACAACCCACCATGTACTCCTACATGGCCTCTCACCGCTACCTTTACCAAATCGTATTCACGCACTTAGCTCACACACACTAGGACATGTTCACACACCTCTGATTCATCCCGGATGAATCAGACCTGACTCGACTCTAAGCAGTAGCAGGCATGACAAACAAGCATGAATGAGTAGGCACAACAGGGCTCAAACAACTCCTACTCATGCTAGTGGGTTTCATCTATTTACTGTGGCAATGACAGGTCATGCAAAGGATAAAGGGGTTCAGCTACCGCAGCAGGTAACAGATGAATCGTTGTTGTCCTAATGCAGTAAAAGAGAGCAGGAGCGAGAGAGTGGGATTGTATCGGAATGAACAAGGGGGTTTTGCTTGCCTGGCACTTCTGAAGATAACATTGGGTCTTCATCAGTGTCAACGATCACATCATCGGTATCACGTCTATCGAGAGGGGACAAATACCGACAACAAAGAAGAAATACAATCAATGCAATGCACAATATGATGCATGCTCATGGCATGGCAATATGAATGTGTTTTGAGCTAATGCAACTAGCAATAGATTAAATGAGGTTGGTTTGAATACAAGATTCAAATTCAAACTCCATATGTGATTATTCAAATGCCATTTAAATGATTTGTGCTAAACAGCAGCTATAAGTTGTTCTAACATGCATGAAAATGGTACAGATGGATTCCTTGAATTCTCCTGATAATTTTTCATATATAATTTATTTAATTTGGAGTTACGGTTGAATTTCTATGAATTTTAGAAGTTTTAGGCATTTTCTGGAATTTCCTGAATATTTAGAATTAAAATAATTCCAGAAAATGAAT
>NC_041393.1:354449468-354449922 GCF_002162155.2 Triticum dicoccoides
AGAGAGAGGCGGTCGAGGGGGTCGAGGCGTCTCCGTGGCGTCGCGAGGGAGTCGGGGAGGCTTCCACGGCGAAGCAGGAGGTGGCCGGAGCTCTTCGGGCGCGCGCCACGCCTCGCCTCTGCCTACTGGCAGAGGAAGAAGAGGACAAGGGGGGAGGTGGGCTGGGCCGGCTGGGGGGGCTGCACAGGGGGGGGCTGGGCCAGCACAGGTGAGCGCCAGGTAGTTCCTTCTCTCTTTTTATTTTTTTCTGTTCTGTTTCCCTTTTTTATTTTATTTTGCCACTGTTTTCAAATTCAAAATAATTTCATACAGTGCCAAAACATTCTGAAATATTTTATGTTACCTCTCTGGACTATTCCAAAAGTACATAAAACATTTCAAAGCATTTGAAAATATATTCATTATATATTATGAATATATCCCCAAATTCAAATAGATTATTGATTTAAATTCA
>NC_041393.1:354449932-354451431 GCF_002162155.2 Triticum dicoccoides
GCTTGCCTGGCACTTCTGAAGATAACATTGGGTCTTCATCAGTGTCAACGATCACATCATCGGTATCACGTCTATCGAGAGGGGACAAATACCGACAACAAAGAAGAAATACAATCAATGCAATGCACAATATGATGCATGCTCATGGCATGGCAATATGAATGTGTTTTGAGCTAATGCAACTAGCAATAGATTAAATGAGGTTGGTTTGAATACAAGATTCAAATTCAAACTCCATATGTGATTATTCAAATGCCATTTAAATGATTTGTGCTAAACAGCAGCTATAAGTTGTTCTAACATGCATGAAAATGGTACAGATGGATTCCTTGAATTCTCCTGATAATTTTTCATATATAATTTATTTAATTTGGAGTTACGGTTGAATTTCTATGAATTTTAGAAGTTTTAGGCATTTTCTGGAATTTCCTGAATATTTAGAATTAAAATAATTCCAGAAAATGAATTATGGCGTCAGCATGACCTCATGCTGACCTCAGCAGGTCAAACCTGACGTGTGGGGTCCTCACGTCAGTGACACAGGGGCTAATCCCGCGTTGACCCGGGCTTTGACCCGCTACGGGGCCCACTGTCAGTGCCACGGGGTTAGTTTAACAGGGTCATTAGTGCTAATTAGGCGTGCCACGTCGGCAGTCGCCGGAGTTCGGCCGGCGACGACCAAAACTACGGCGGGAGCTCGCCGGAGTGGCGCTGCGAGCGGTTTTGGGCCAAGCCAAGGGCACCAGAGGGTTGCCCTTGCTTGCGCGCATCCAAAGGAGGCATGCGGGAGGCGCGGGGTGGCCGGAGCTCGCCGGAGTGGAGGCCGCGGCGGCTGCCGGAGCTCGGGTTTGGCCGGAGCGAGGTTACGGAGCGTTAGGGGGCTGGCTGAGGGGCTATGCGGACTCCTGGGGCAGCTAGGAGCACGCTAGGCCCGTCGGACTGGCCGCAACAGCACGTCAGTGCCATGCCCGGCGTCCATGGCGGATGGCGGCGCTCGGTACGGTGGCTAGCATGGCTACTGCACGGGAAACCAACGGGGAGAGAGGGGAAACGTAGCAGGGACTCACGGGGATGACGAGGAACGCTCGGCGAGGTCGGAGACGGTCCGGAGCCGGCGAATTTGACGAAGATGGCCGGCGGGTCTGAGGTAGAAGACGACGGCGATGGCGGCGATGCAAGGCTTCCGGAGGGCTGTGGATCGGTGGGGAGGCAGAGGGAGGACCGGCGGAGCTTCCTGGGGCGTCGGTGAGGCTAGAGGTGGCCGGTGGCCATGGGTACAGCGACGATGACGGCGAGTTCCGCTCGGTGGTGTGCGCGGGAGGGAGGCAGAGGAGGGAACGGGGTCCAGGGGAAGAGAGAGGCGGTCGAGGGGGTCGAGGCGTCTCCGTGGCGTCGCGAGGGAGTCGGGGAGGCTTCCACGGCGAAGCAGGAGGTGGCCGGAGCTCTTCGGGCGCGCGCCACGCCTCGCCTCTGCCTACTGGCAGAGGAAGAAGAGGACA
>NC_041393.1:354451726-354459771 GCF_002162155.2 Triticum dicoccoides
TTTCTGTTCTGTTTCCCTTTTTTATTTTATTTTGCCACTGTTTTCAAATTCAAAATAATTTCATACAGTGCCAAAACATTCTGAAATATTTTATGTTACCTCTCTGGACTATTCCAAAAGTACATAAAACATTTCAAAGCATTTGAAAATATATTCATTATATATTATGAATATATCCCCAAATTCAAATAGATTATTGATTTAAATTCATAGACCAAATAATTCCTTAAAAATATTCCAGAATTTTGGTTTGATATATAACTCTTGCCAAAATTCACAAAACTATTTTTAGGGCATTTTGGATTCACAGAATGCAATTTAAAGGGTGCTTGCCCTTCTTTTAATTAGGGTTTTGAGGCTTCTGAATTCCTCAGTTCAAATTTCATTTGAATTTAAACATGATGCAGCAACCAAGCTAGTCCAAGGCCAGGGTAAAGCTAGGGATGTGACAACTCACCCCCACTAAACAAGAATCTCGTCTCGAGATTCAAGCGTAGGGTAAGGTGAAGGGGGAACGCAACTAGTACAATCTTCACGATCTAGGTTGCACTTCATAGGAACGTTTATTCATTCACCATCTTTGTCTTGTCGTCTTGCTCTGAGAAATCCTGTCAACATGACATGGAGGGAAGAAGGAGACTCTAGAAGGGTCGATCTTCTCGAAGATCGAACAACTCACGGAATGAGACATAGGACCATCTCTCGGGTTGAGACACGAGTTACACATCAAGAGGGGTGGAAAAAGACGGATGACGAAGGTGCACTAGGTGGACAACAATTCCACACTTAAGAGGGTGGTAAACGATTGTCCACGTAGCAAGGAGTTAAGTTGACATGACACCATAATGATGCACCTTAGGGATGGTGACTCGTAGATATATATCCCTCTTAAGTGGCAAAAAGAATTACTTTTGATTCAGAGATCATTGAAACTCTTTATACCAGCCTAAGGCAATCACAAGCGATCATTTTAGAGGGGTTCGGTAGAATGGCATACTCGAACTTGGATGATGTGGATTACCTTGTTGAAGACAACGTAATGGATGAATTTCCTTATCACCGGAGATGGAAGAGACCCATGGTAGAATGGCACATTGGCGGTGCAAGCTGGGAACAAAATGCAATGATGGGAATGATTCTAGTAACTGGGGAAGAACCCAACAATAAAGAGTGAATTCACTGTTGGAGTGGTTATAGCATAACCGACGAGACTAGGAGCAATCCCGGATAGTGCCGGCGATAATACCTAGCGCTTGTGCGTGCTCTCAAGAACTTGAGCATTTTCACATTCATCAAGATTTTACCAATATCCGTGTCAAGGATTCTGGCAACACAACTTACTACCATGATGAATGAGGAAGGATGATGCAGATGCGAAGGAGGATAACACTTTCTCAGATTTCACCTTAGCGAGGCCAAGCAAATAAAATCTGGATGATCGACCGAGAGACATTTAGCACTCCGCTTCTAATGTTCTTCTTGATGTGCTAGTGTATCCCATTCATAGATATGGTTTGATAACTAGAACATCAGGTAAAAGGTCGGACTTCGGGAGCAATAGAATCCATAAGGAACAGTTATGGAGGTAAATCCTACGAAATCCTTATGGGGAGGTGGCCAACTTCTTCAATCAAGATACTGCAATAATAGGTCTACCGGATGGGTGTGTTGGCCACGATATCCACCTTGCCGGTTATTGAGAGACCAATATTATAATTCTTGGGAAATGTTCCAACCATCACATCTGCCTGAGATTCAGATCTGGTTGGTGTCAGGATATCCCAGACTCATCAAGTCTAGAAAGAAATATGAAAGGTTGCAACACAAATCGACGAGATGACGTTGCGAGATTCTCGGGAAATGAATTACGATAGCAAGCTCCAAAACATGAGCTGGTTCTGCTACAAACATGTGAACACGTTGTCCCAGACAAGCATGCCCACATGGTAGTCTTACAATAAAACACTACCGAGTTCTGGTTGGGAACCATCAGCGAGGATATCGAAGTTCTTTCATAAGTCCGGATTAGCTCTTATGAAGATACTCCTTCTCCTTGAACAAACCAGTCAGTGGCTTGGTGTGCTAGGATACGCATATGGAATGAAGGTTGCAAGTCTCCAGACCACAGAATACTTCGCACGTGTGCATGACTGACTTGCGATGATTCCAGAGGAAGCAACATTGACTTTCTCGAGTCCACGGCGGCAACTTGCATCAAATGCATATGAACTAGAGGAAGTCACTTCTTACATCCGAACATATGCTTCATGAACTAGCATGAACAAATGCTTTCAAAAGTTTCCAACACTAGCTTAATGTTCAACAAAATCATGGGGGAGATAAGGATGTTGTCGATGGGCTCAACAACAATTCATCGAGATTTCCATGTAAATGGAATTCCATAATTATGTGAACAAGTGATAGCATTGGTCAGACCCAAAAGATATAATGGTGTATGCTCGAGGGATCGACCACGAGTAAGACAACATTACGAACATCGTTGGTTCTGATTTGATTTGACGATAACCCATACTCAAATCAAGTTTTTATCAGGCAATAGGTCCAATAACTGATCACAGGGACCAATCGATGAAGATATCATCTCTCTTCAACACACTCTACACAAGAATATCCCTTTGGAACGAACTAAGTCAGGCAAGCTTTTATCTTCCAACTCTCCAAGTTGTTGTCTAGCTTAACCAACTAGCTCAGGGATATCCAACACAGATTCTTGGAGAAGGATGGTTCACAAGAAACCAACTTGATCACGAGCTCAACACAACAGTCAGGGAACAACCTGGTAATACTTCCGAGAAGATATTCGGAAAATCACAAACCACCGGTATGTTACTAAGCTCGAGAACAATCTTGCTTTTCAGGGCAAGACGATATGATTGATAGAGCAAGGATTTGAAATAATCCTAACTCATCGATCGAGGAGTGAACCAGGAGAATGGACTAGGTAGCACGATCAATCTTAGAATGATGATTCAATAACCAACACACTAAGAATGAAATTATTGTCCTTTAACTACCCAGCAACGAGGTTGCTAGGCGTATTGATTTCACACATCACAATTCATTTGTCCGTATTCCGGTTGCATTAACACGAAGACCGAGAAATGACTAATGATGGCAAGAAGTATCACTGTACCAAGAGTTCATAGGATGGTGTGCAATTCCTATAACAATCCCGATATAAAGATGGTAATACTCCAAGGTAGAACAGAACAAAAGCTGGATTAGCAATTTGATCTGCGGAGCACAACTTCTTTGACCCAATCCTGGATATGGAAGAGGTACTGGAGTTTGTTTCTCCTAGTCATTCCGCGATAGAATGGCTTACTGGACCACAAGAGTAATAGGCATCGATAAACGAACGCACGCATACTCTTGACTATCAATTGATAGACGAGGGTCAGAATGCAACTAAAGAGAACAACTCAAAGGAACATATAATTTTCTGAGTTGTGGATGCATAGATTAGTATGTCGAACCGAGTTCAACATATTTCTTCCGGATAACCCATGCAGAGAAAGTAGAACTGGCAGAGTCACGATTTATGAATGGAGAACTCCTCAAGAATAATCCTGTTGTGATATTTCAGTTCAACGAGGAACTTCTGCCATAAGTAGTTCATGGTATTTGGAAGAAGAAGATACCACGGACTTCAAGGACTATCGCAAAGGTTACTAATATCCTAAAGGCATAAGCAATTACTATCAACATGAAGTAGGTAGAGTGAATCTCGGGTTCAAGAACCCAGGAACAGAATACCTATTACTAAGTAGCATCACGGGATGCTTTCGAGAATAAAAGCCAGAATCATCACACTGGGATCACAAATCATTGCTAGATTACTAGGTGACTCCCTAAAACACCTAGGGTCATAATAATATCTCCAACATATATGTCAAGGTAACGGAGTACCTCAACTCACTGATTAGGGTGGTTAATCTGGCCTATGGGAACATTGAAACGGGAAGAAAGGATTTGCAAATGCATCAGACTACTTAGAAACCTGGGATGACTCGGACAGCATAACGGCTGTAAATGCTCAGAAAAGATTTGAGACATTGACAAAAATGGTGGCATAACCACTCAGAGGCACAATATCAAGGTTTCGAGATCAACAATTAACATACGGAAGTAATAGGAACTGAAACGAGGCTTAAGTCCAACAATTCTATAGGTCTACGGATTAGTAACACATGATCCTGATAGAAAGAAGAGATAGCCTAGTTCTTAATCCCCGTAGAAGAGAAGATGATGACTCAGATCAGAAGGCCATGAGGTATAAGGAGTAAAAAGAGCCTTACGTTCCATCCCACAATCAATTCCCATATATAATTAAAGAATTTCTAGACTCAACTTCGACCAGTTTGGCTTGGTAATCCTACAGGCAGACCGGCTCTGATACCAACGCTGTCAGGACCCCGACTCAATGCCACATCGATCTAGCATGTAACACCTCATATCACTTTGCGGCCTCACGCACGGTATTCCCATGGGTGTCGCCTTACCTTTGCCCGGGACCGTTTGCGCCTTTTGGCACACGTATATGATAGTGTCGCTAGCATCCATATGATAAGGAGCCCGGGCTGACATGGCTAGTCGTAAACCCAAAGTGGCACACACTTACAGGGACAGGCATCCATGACCCAGCATCGAACGTGTCGGTCATCAGCGAGTGAATCCAGGCTGTAGCACTGGGCTAGCAGGACTCCGGTGAACCGGGCTGTAGCGGGCTAACAGGACTCCGGTATTCATCGCGTGACATTTCCCCGAAGGGACAGACACAAGAACGAAGAAGGACACATGCCGGCCAGCCTAAGTGTTCTGGAGCAGTAGCAAGCTACCATGGCTCGGTGGAAACACTAGGAGACATTTCCCGGTAAGAGAGGCTACCAAGGATAAACAACTAGGTTGTCAGATCCCACACATACCAAGCATTTCAATAACATACACACAATATGCTCGACATGTGCAAATACAACATGGCATCACAACATGACTCTATAACTCAAGTATTTTAATCAATAGGCTCCGAGGAGCGAGATATTACAAACATGGGTCTCATGACCCAACAATCAGAGTATACAAGTCAAAGCACAAGCGGAAGCTATCATGTCTGAGTACATACATCTATAAATGAAAAAGGCTGAGAAGCCTGACTATCTACCAAATCCTGCCGAGGGCACAAGATCGTAGCTGAGGTAACAAGCTAAATGTCGAAGTCCACGTGGAACTACTAGTGAGACCGAAGTCTCTCTGCAAAACATAAAATAGGCAAACGTGAGTACAAATGTACCCAGCAAGACTTACATCAGAACTAACTACATATGCATCATTATCAACAAAGGGATGGTGGGGTTTAACTGCAGCAAGCCAGCTTTGACTCGGTGGCTATCCTGAACTACGACTGCAATGTAACTTTTGAGGTGGCGCACACGAGTCCACATATTCACCATATCAATACACCACTATGGATCCGCTCCCGTCTCCCTGCGAGAACGCCATCCATAGCACTCACGCTTATCTTGCGTATTTTAGAGTATCCACTTTCACTTGTCTATGAACTGATATAAGCAACCCAGAAGTCCTTTTCCGCGGACACGGCTATTCGAATAGATCATATTAACCCTGCAGGGGTGTACTTCTTCACACACGCTCTCACCACTTACCGCCGTTTACACGACATGTACTCGGCAACCTTCAAGCGGAAGCCCAACGTGGGTGTCGGCCACGGCCTACCTAAACACCTAAGTCTCTAGTCCAGGTTTATCTAAACACCTAAGTCTCTAGTCCAGGTTTATCGCCTATTCGGGTTCCATCCATGAGGAGATCCGGCCGGAGTTTCGCTCACAGCCCCAAACGATGTGAACAGGGTTCCGTGACACCAAACGGGCGCCCGGTATACCCGGCCACGTGCCTACCGCATCACAGCCCACCCCTACGGTCAGCGCTGCCCACGGCCTCCAGCATACTACAAACACCAGAAACTACTTGCAACTCCTGGACAGAGGACAAGGGTGATTAAGAAGCCGAGAGGGTCCATTGGTTTCGGGCCCAATGCGTGGTAGTAGCTGAATCATGGATCACAAACACAGAACTCAGTTCCTGAGGACGGCTGCAATGAGACAACCCACCATGTACTCCTGCATGGCCTCTCACCGCTACCTTTACCAAATCGTATTCACGCACTTAGCTCACACACACTAGGACATGTTCACACACCTCTGATTCATCCCGGATGAATCAGACCTGACTCGACTCTAAGAAGTAGCAGGCATGACAAACAAGCATGAATGAGTAGGCACAACAGGGCTCAAACAACTCCTACTCATGCTAGTGGGTTTCATCTATTTACTGTGGCAATGACAGGTCATGCAAAGGATAAAGGGGTTCAGCTACCGCAGCAGGTAACAGATGAATCGTTGTTGTCCTAATGCAGTAAAAGAGAGCAGGAGCGAGAGAGTGGGATTGTATCGGAATGAACAAGGGGGTTTTGCTTGCCTGGCACTTCTGAAGATAACATTGGGTCTTCATCAGTGTCAACGATCACATCATCGGTATCACGTCTATCGAGAGGGGACAAATACCGACAACAAAGAAGAAATACAATATATGCAATGCACAATATGATGCATGCTCATGGCATGGCAATATGAATGTGTTTTGAGCTAATGCAACTAGCAATAGATTAAATGAGGTTGGTTTGAATACAAGATTCAAATTCAAACTCCATATGTGATTATTCAAATGCCATTTAAATGATTTGTGCTAAACAGCAGCTATAAGTTGTTCTAACATGCATGAAAATGGTACAGATGGATTCCTTGAATTCTCCTGATAATTTTTCATATATAATTTATTTAATTTGGAGTTACGGTTGAATTTCTATGAATTTTAGAAGTTTTAGGCTTTTTCTAGAATTTCCTGAATATTTAGAATTAAAATAATTCCAGAAAATGAATTATGGCGTCAGCATGACCTCATGCTGACCTCAGCAGGTCAACGGGCGGTCCAGGTCAAACCTGACGTGTGGGGTCCTCACGTCAGTGACACAGGGGCTAATCCCGCGTTGACCCGGGCTTTGACCCGCTACGGGGCCCACTGTCAGTGCCACGGGGTTAGTTTAACAGGGTCATTAGTGCTAATTAGGCGTCCCACGTCGGCAGTCGCCGGAGTTCGGCCGGCGACGACCAAAACTGCGGCGGGAGCTCGCCGGAGTGGCGCTGCGAGCGGTTTTGGGCCAAGCCAAGGGCACCAGAGGGTTGCCCTTGCTTGCGCGCATCCAAAGGAGGCATGCGGGAGGCGCGGGGTGGCCGGAGCTCGCCGGAGTGGAGGCCGCGGCGGCTGCCGGAGCTCGGGTTTGGCCGGAGCGAGGTTACGGAGCATTAGGGGGCTGGCTGAGGGGCTATGCGGACTCCTGGGGCAGCTAGGAGCACGCTAGGCCCGTCGGACTGGCCGCAACAGCACGTCAGTGCCATGCCCGGCGTCCATGGCGGACGGCGGCGCTCGGTACGGTGGCTAGCATGGCTACTGCACGGGAAACCAACGGGGAGAGAGGGGAAATGTAGCAGGGACTCATGGGGATGACGAGGAACGCTCGGCGAGGTCGGAGACGGTCCGGAGCCGGCGAATTTGACGAAGATGGCCGGCGGGTCTGAGGTAGAAGACGACGGTGATGGCGGCGATGCAAGGCTTCCGGAGGGCTGTGGATCGGTGGGGAGGCAGAGGGAGGACCGGCGGAGCTTCCTGGGGCGTCGGCGAGGCTAGGGGTGGCCGGTGGCCATGGGTACAGCGACGATGACGGCGAGTTCCGCTCGGTGGTGTGCGCGGGAGGGAGGCAGAGGAGGGAACGGGGTCCAGGGGAAGAGAGAGGCGGTCGAGGGGGTCGAGGCGTCTCCGTGGCGTCGCGAGGGAGTCGGGGAGGCTGCCACGGCGAAGCAGGAGGTGGCCGGAGCTCTTCGGGCGCGCGCCACGCCTCGCCTCTGCCTGCTGGCAGAGGAAGAAGAGGACAAGGGGGGAGGTGGGCTGGG
>NC_041393.1:354460094-354512883 GCF_002162155.2 Triticum dicoccoides
TTTCTGTTCTGTTTCCCTTTTTTATTTTATTTTGCCACTGTTTTCAAATTCAAAATAATTTCATACAGTGCCAAAACATTCTGAAATATTTTATGTTACCTCTCTGGACTATTCCAAAAGTACATAAAACATTTCAAAGCATTTGAAAATATATTCATTATATATTATGAATATATCCCCAAATTCAAATAGATTATTGATTTAAATTCAGAGACCAAATAATTCTTTAAAAATATTCCAGAATTTTGGTTTGATATATAACTCTTGCCAAAATTCACAAAACTATTTTTAGGGCATTTTGGATTCACAGAATGCAATTTAAAGGGTGCTTGCCCTTCTTTTAATTAGGGTTTTGAGGCTTCTGAATTCCTCAGTTCAAATTTCATTTGAATTTAAACATGATGCAGCAACCAAGCTAGTCCAAGGCCAGGGTAAAGCTAGGGATGTGACACGGAGTTACGAATATGGAAAGTTGTATCCGGGGCGTTACAACACTCCACCACTACGAGAGGATCTCGTCCCGAGATCTAGGATGGCACCGGAGGGAAAAGGAAGAGGAAGATAAGCGGTAAAACTAAGTTGCTTCTTCGACCAATGAGTGAAACCAAAGAACCTTGAGAGGTTGAAGAGTTGGAAGAAAGAACACAACGGAATTGAACACAATTGAGAGCACCGCGGTAGAAAATAGAAAACAAGGAACACCATGTGAACCTTGGAGGTTGCAAAGCTATGAATGACGAGTACAATGGACAAGAAGGAATTGAAACCCCTCTGGTTGAAACGAGATAAGAATGAATAAGAATGATATAATTTGGGCAGCACTCCGGTTGAACATGGAAGGAATCGAACATGAACTTGACAAGATGAGAGGATACTTGATGAAATCAACAACACACTGCCTCCGGAACTATTGAAAGAATGGCATAATGGGTAAGAAGGATTTCAGACAGCTCTCCGGTTGAGGAAGGAGGCAAAACTTGATAAGATGAGAGAACTCGAATGAAAACACGACACGCCGGTTAAATAGATAAGCAAGAAAATAAGATGATCTTGACAAAACGAGATGATGGTTGAAGAGAGCAACATCACAATGCCTCCGGAACGAAAGAATAGAAGCTAGATTGTTGGGATAAAGGGGCGGAGAAGAAAATGACAATTTCTGCCACAAATGAACTTGGAAAGCATCCTTGCAAAGAAGGATTGAATGGAGTTGTTGGAAAATCAACAACGAGAAGGACAAGTTTGTAGTGGGCTTATTGAAAACATCTCAAGACTATGAGGTGACATTCTGCCACTAACGAAAACAATTGCTTTCTTGAGAACAACGAAGAGATGAAAAACCTCTTTCACAGAGAAGGATATGGAGAAAGCTTGGATCATTGATAAGCACCACAATAGCAACATTCCTTAGGGAAGGCTTTAAGTGAAATCTGACACAAGATAACTCCAATGAAGAGATTGATGGACTGAGAAGAACTCATGCTCGAAGGAGTTGATGGGTTTAACTACCTCATTCTTGACAACATATGAATCATGAAACATGAATGAAATTGTCAAGAGTGACATAACACCACCTCAAAAGATAAGGTAGAAATAATTGCACTTTGGAATGCAAGATGAAGAATGCTTGAACGCCTCAAAACAAAACATGTGTTGAGCACCATGTTTACTTTTGAGTATAGCTTGACGGATCATAGCTTCGAGAGAAAACTTGAGGAACAATTGCAGAATGAAAGAATCCTTGACGAATCATCATGTAGAGCCTCAATGAAGAACTCCGGTAATAAAAGGATGATAGAAAGAAAGAGAAGTTGAAAAACACAAGGTGAAATGATTTAGATGGAGCTTTACGATGATATAACCAAGAAAACTTGGAACTCCGGAAATAAAAGAATTGAATCACCTCGAGGAAATAAGAATAAGATTTATTGTATGCTTAACCTTCACCAAATTCAATTGATGACAAGCAATGGATTTGGCACACTACTTATTCTCGTAGAAAGGATTAAGAAAGATATAGCATAAAGTTGTGAAGGTCTTCAAGGAACCACCGGTAGGATTTGGAAACAACGAATATTTGATATGATAACAGAGGAAGAGAAATCTTGAACAAACCACCATAAGAGTTGAAAACGAACAAGTAAAGGGGTGAATCACCGATAAGAATTAGAGAACGAATGAAGATACTTAAGGAAATTTGATACAAGAGAACGAAGAGATCACGAGCTGATTAGATAGTACTTGAACGATGCACCGGTATGATTTGGAGAACGAGAGCTGAAAGCTTGAATGAATAATTCTGAGATGATGGGCTACGGAGAATCAATCTAAAAAGACTCTTGAATTGCTCCGGATGGATGAAAAAATAATTCTCACAATCGAAAACAATTATGAGAGGATGGCATGAAGCTAGAACCATGAATCTTCAAGAGAATGGACCAAGATTTAGAGGAAACACTTCTTTGGTCTTCAAATGTTGAGAAAGATGATGAGAACCACCATGAATTGTTGAGACACTCCGGAAGGATGAAAAAAAAACAAAGAGGTTGAGCCAACAATGAAATGATTTTGGAAGCGATCTTGGAGATGGCATGTGACTGATGGAATTCCTTTTACGTCAACTTGAAAAGAATTGAGAACAACTCCGGGGGAATTAGAAGAGTCAGGTAAGATCCTGGTAAAAAACCTGTGGGTTAGGGCCCACTCAAAAGATACACCGTTGAAATGATTGATTGAAAGGGGGGATTGCACCGGTTGAATTAAATGACATGAATGAGATAACAACCTCGAAATATCTTGAACGGATTGAGAATGGAAACACAAGTCTTCTGAGATATCTTGAGCACTCCGGATAAGTATAGAGAGGGGTGAACAATTAAGTGGTGCACCGGCATGAGAAAGCATTTGACACGAGGAAAGGAATATGATCAACACTGAAAGCTTGAAATGGATCCACCGGAGAAGAAAAAGAACGAAGGATGATGAACTTGAAGCTCGTGAGCATCTTCATGAGGGATCACCGGATCAAAACATTGATTGAAAAGAGTGAAGAGACTTCACATTAATAAATGGATACTTGATTAAAATAAATGAGTCCTTGAAGAAAAAGGGTGGGAGGGCGGGAAAACAAAGACAACTTGGGATGGATGAAACAAACACCGTTGAGAAAACTTATAATTGATCTCGCAAACATTGAAATGATTGGATCCACTTGAAGAGAAGCACACCGGTTGGAAAGAATTGACATGACAATCTCGATGATCAAAAGGATTAGCACTCCCATAGAAATATGAGAACACCATTTAAGAAAGGTATGGAACCAACACTTGACTTTGAAGCAACTTGAATACCATAAATAAAACAAAACAAAGGATTTGGCTTGCAGAATAAGCCGGAAACAAACATATGATAGAGATTTCGTCCGAAGTTTTCGTGGTGGGGCCCACACGGGCTCGAGTGTACAACACCATTATGTACAAGGCAGTGCACATGACATACGAAGTGTCCCCGAACCAGCATAGCCAAGGGTTCTTTAAGACACAACGAGACCACTGTAAAAACGACCGTGGAAAGGCGGACCACTAGACGTCAAACCCCAATCTCATATCATGCATCTGTCGAAAAGATATTCTAGGAGCTACTTGAATTCCCACCTATAAAACTCCCGGAACTTTCTGGTTATGCAATCTAGTGTTGGGGATACAGGGGAAGCAATATATCTCACCCAAACTAACAATACCTACATCCAAGTTGTATCCATCCGTCAACACATAACCAAGAAACCTTCGGAAATCGTGTACCTCAACCTTCGAAAAGCATCCATTATATGAGTTATGGCAATACTCCCGAGCTCGCCCCAGTACTGGGTTATCGGGGTTATCTCACCAACAACTGCATAAAAGAGATTTTCGATGTCGGGAAATCTCAGGTATTCCAGAACTGCAACGATAAAATTGTGACGACAACACCTCAGAGCTCGACTCCCCGGGTCAAAGCCACATAAATAGACAGGAGGCACCAAGAACAATGTTCTCGTCACAAAACCATCGAAACTATTCCAAGATACCCGCGTGATCCTAAAAAAAAATTAGTGAAATTTGAGTAGAGGAAAGTCAAAACATCTACGTCAGGAGACCTCACTAGAGCGACGAAGGGACTGAGGAGTAAAAAGAATCCTACTCTCCGATATATATATAATCCTAAGACTCAAAATAGTTTTTTTTCTAGACTCAACAACGCCCAACAATCAAGGGGGGGCTCCTATGGTCGGTCGAGGCTCTGATACCAACTTGTCACGCCCAATATGCGACCCTATCCAAAAGGAACTCGAAGGTCCCACCAAGGATAGACCCGCATATTGAAATGCTTTTGCAAGGTGGATATCATTACATCAACATTACATAATAGATGGGGATACATACATAAGGCATACAATGCCACACGAATACAACATCACAACACATCAGAGCATCATCCGACTACGGATGAAACACAAACAGAAACTCAAACGACATCCACGCTGCTAGCCCAGGCTGCCGACCTGGAACCTATCCCCTGATCAAAGAAGCAGAAGAAGAACTCAACGCAAGAAAGCATTGCTCTCGCGTCATGATCATCGCATAACCTGTACCTGCAACTGTTGTTGTAGTAATCTGTGAGCCATGAGGACTCAGCAATCCCATTACCATGGGTATCAAGACTAGCAAAGCTTAAAGGGAAAGGAAGGGGTAAAGTGGTGAGGCTGCAGCAGCGACTAAGCATATATGGTGGCTAACATACGCAAATAAGAGCGAGAAGAGAGCAAAAGGAACGGTCGTGAAACTAGCAATGATCAAGAAGTGATCCTGAACTCCTACTTACGTCAAACATAACCCAGAAACCGTGTTCACTTCCCGGACTCCGCCGAGAAGAGACCATCACGGCTACACACGCGGTTGATTTGTTTTAATTCGGATCTTGTGTCAAGTTATCTACAACCGGACATTAACAAATTCCCATCTGCCTATAACCACAGGCACGGCTTTCGAAAGATTATACCCTGCAGGGGTGTCCCAACTTAGCCCATGACAAGCTCTTGCGATCAACGAAGGAATAGACCTTCTCCCAGGAAGACCCGATCAGACTCGGAATCCCGGTTTACAAGACATTTCGACAATGGTAAAACAAGACTAGCAAAGCCGCCCGATGCACCGACAATCCCGATAGGAGCTGCACATATCTCGTTCTCAGGGCAACACCGGATGAGACAGGCTACGAGTAAAACCAGACCTCGAGTTGCCCCGAGGGGGCCCCGCAGGCGGCTCGGTTCGGACCAACACTTAGACAAGCACTGGCCCGGGGGGGCTAAAATAAAGATGACCCTCGGGTTGGCCGACCCAAGGGAAAGGGTAGGTGGTGGTGGGGCAAATGGTAAAACCAAGGTTGGGCCTTGCTGGAGGAGTTTTATTCAAAGCAAACTGTCGAGGGGGTCCCATTAATCACCCGACCGCGTAAGGAACGTAAAAATCCGGGAGCATAACACCGGTATGACGGAAACTAGGGCGGCAAGAGTGGAACAAAACACCAGGCAAAAGGCCAAGTCTTCCACCCTTTACCAAGTATATATATGCATTAATAATATAAGAGATATTGTGATATCCCAACCAAAATCCTGTCCACCATGGAGAAATCTTCAACTTCACCTGCAACTAGCAACGCTATAAGAGGGCTGAGCAGAGCGGTAACATAGCCAAGCAATGGTTTGCATAGGAAAGGTGTCAAAGGTTAGAGGTTCATGGCAATATGGGATGGCTCGATAAACAGGTAATAGGCAACGCAGCATAGCGATAGAACGAAGCAACTAGCATGGCAATGATAGTAGTGAGATCCAGGGTAGCGGTCATCTTGCCTGAGATCCCGCAAGGAAGAAGAACGGATCCATGAAGAAGACGAACGGGAGTAGTCGAACGAATCCTCACAATCGCAACATTACCAGAACTAAGAAGCAACACCGGAAAAAACAAACAACATGGTAAACAACCATCACATAAACATGGCATGATGCACAATTAAGTATGATGCATGTCCGGTTTAAAGAGGCATGGCATGGCAAAGTGCAACAAACAACACTACAAATTAAGTGGAGCTCAATATGCAACAAGTTGCATATTGGCGGAACACCACATCGATTATTTAGTTCTCTCTCGGTTTGGTACCCAACAATATTAAATGTTGTTAGACATGGCAAGAGGTGAAACATAATGAAATTACCTATCTAGGCAAGTTTAAATGAGGCCGAAAACAACAAACAATAATTCCGGAAAATCCCCATGTGCAAATTATGGATTTGGTACTGTTCTGCCCTAAACACAATTTTAGAGTTGTTAAACAGTAAAACAAAGTGGACCATGTTAAACTAGGCATTTTTTCCACCCCAAATACATATAAAGTTTATTAAAATCTGAGCTACGGTTATTTAGTTATGAAATAAATTATTTTAACATGGCATAGGAGCAAATTTAAGCAAACAGCATGTTTAACATTTTTAACATAGATGAAAGTGGCATATTATTAATCTACACAAAATTCTAAGCATTTTACATGTTTAAATCATTTAATTCCGATGCACCATTTGTGAGTTATTAATGCATGAATATAGGAGGGTTTTTCTGCAAATATGTAAATCACCGGAATAATAGACAAATCGCAGAACGAAAAAAAAATCTATTCTGGGCCGAATCTGGCTGGGCCAGCAGTGTACAGGAGAGGGGCGCTGGAGGCAGCTCACCATGGACCATGGCCCAGGTCGGTGGAGAGGCTTGGGAAGGCAAAGGAGGTGGACCGGGCCGGGGCGTGCTGGAGGGAGCTCGGCTGGGGCAGAGGGAGTTGGGCTTGCGCGGTGGAGTAGGAGGTGGGGCAGGCCCAGCTGGGCTCTGGCGCTGGGGAGGCCCACGCGGAGGGAGGTCATCGGCCTTGCCCGAGGACGAGGCGAGGCTTGACGGCGGCGGCGGGACGAGGGAAGCCGGCGACAGGCGAGGGATGGCCGGAGGAGTCCGGGATGGGGCGGATCCGGCGGATCCCGGCCGGATCCATCCGTTCCCGGTGGCGGCGGCGGCAGAACGACTCCATGGCGGCGGCGGCTACCTGCGGGAGGAAAGGGTTGGCAGGGTGAGCACGAGAAGTGGAGGAGGAGAAGGTAGAGAGGAGGAGGCAGGGCTCCGGCCTGGCGAAGCTTCGGCGGCGGCGGCGCGCTGCTCCGGCAGGACGATGGGGAAGGTGACGCGGACGAGGGATCCGGCGACCGGCCAGGAGGCGCTGGGCACGGGCGACGGGGAGGAGACGAGTGCCAGGGGCGCACGGCGGCGTGGCGCGGATGCCTCGGGCCCGGATCGGCCCGGGGCGAGCCTCCGCTGGGCTTCGGGCGGATGGGGACGCTAGAGGGAGGCAGGGGCGACGTGGCGGCCCCCGGTTGGCTCGGGGCGCGCCGGCAGCGGCGCCAAGTGGCGGAGCTGGAGCGCATGGCGCGGAAATGGAGGTGGGAGGCGGCGGAGATCCCGAGGAGGAGGGGGGATTCCTGCGGCTGGGTTAGGGAAGGGGGGTAGGCTGCCAAATTTGGAAGGGGGTGTCCATATATAGCAAAATTGCTAGGGTTTGGGGGTTAGGAGGGGTTTCGGGACCCTCGGATCGCGATCGAGCGGCTCCGGACAGAGGGGGAACTAGGTGGCTACAGGTAGGCTGTGTAGAATGCCTCGAGCTGAGAAGAGAGAGAAACAGAGCGACCCGGTGGCAGTTTCGGAGACCAAAACGTCCGACGAATAAACTGACTATATCGCGGTTACATATTTGACGGTTGAGCAGTCAAACGAACTCCAAACGCGACGAAACTTGGCAGGCAGCCTTTCTACACTATAATAAGACCACATGACAAGTTGCATCCCATTCCGAGAACATTTTTATGCCACTTATAAAATAATATTTCAGAGGTGTCGCGGGCGCGTGCGAGTGTGGTCGGGCTCAGAACGGACAACAGAGAGAACCGGCGGAACACGAATGGATGCACGTTTTATGAAAATGATGCCGATGCAATGCGAATGATGACATGAGAGGAGATGCATACAAAGAACAAAAGCAAAACAATAGATAAAACCCAACCACGGAGGAAATAATAAATCACATAGCCGGAAATGGCAAGAGTCGGAGTTACGAATATGGAAAGTTATATCCGAGGCGTTACAGGGATGGTCAGGTACTTCCTGAGATCTTGGAACGCTTCGTCAGCCTGTTGAGTCCATTCGAATGGACCCTTCTTCTTCATCAGCTTCAAGAAGGGCAGGGCACGTTGCCCCAACTTGGAGATGAAGCGCCCTAATGCGGTTACTCGCCCGGTGAGCTTCTGCATTTCCCTGAGGGTTTGCAGTGGACTCATGTCTTTGATTGCCTTGACCTTCTCTGGGTTAGCCTCGATACCTCAGTGGGACACGAGGAAGCCCGGAAGCTTGCCAGAAGGAACACCGAACACGCACTTCTCCGGGTTGAGCCACAGGTCCACTTCACGAAGGCTCGTGAAGGTTTCTTCCAGGTCCTATATCAGGGTCTTGGCCTCCCGAGACTTCACCATGATGTCGTCGACATAGGCCTCGGCGTTTCTCCCGAGCTGCCGGCCCAAGGTGATATGCATCAGTCGCTGAAAGGTTGCGCCTACGTTGTGCAATCTGAACGACATGCAGGTGTAGCAATACACCCCGCACGGGGTCAGGAAGGCCGCTTTCTCCACATCTTCTACCGCCATCTTGATTTGGTGATAGCCCGAGAAGGCATCCAGGAAGCACAACAGGTCGCACTAAGCGGTGGAGTCAACGATTTGGTCGATGCGGGGGAGAGGAAATAGATCTTGTGGGCATGCCTTGTTGAGGTTGGTGAAGTCGACGCACATGTGCTCCTTTCCTCCCTTCTTCGCCACAACAACTAGGTTTGCCAGCCATTCCGGATAGCGAACCTCGCGAATGACTCCCGCAGCTTCTAGCTTGCGGGTTTCTTGGACGATGAAGGCTTGCTTCTCGGTGGACTACCGCCTTGCTTTCTGCTTCATGGGGCGCACATTGGGGATCACGTTCAGGTGGTGCTCGATCACCTGCCTTGGTACCCCCGCTAGCTGCTTGGGTTCCCACGCGAACACCTCCTTGTTCGCGTGAAAGAATTTCACTAGAGCCTCCTCTTGCTCGGGGTCGAGATTGGCACCTATGGTGAAGGTGGCGCTAGAGGATCCATCCTCGTCGACTGGTACCTGCTTAGTCTCCGCCTTGTCTTGGGTGAACAGCTGCTTCTTCTTGGTTGGAGCAGCTCCCTTGGCCTTGAGGGTGTTGGCGCTGGTGGGCTGTGCCACTGCGGCCGCCTTGAAGGCGAGCTTGAGCGCCTGCAGAGCATCCTTTGTATCTCCAGCTACGGTGAGGACGCCGCTGCTCCCGGGCATCTTCATGAGGTTGTAGGCCAGGTGAGTCGCTGCCATGAACTGGGCCAAGGCAGGGTAGCCGAGGATGCCATTGTACGGGAGGCCGATGGGGGCAATGTCGAAGTCGACCAGCTCTATGCAGAAGTTGTCGTGGGTGCCAAAGGTCACCGGGAGGGGGATCTGCCCTAGGGAGCCGGTGGAACTTCCTCCGAAGCCCGAGAAGGGCTTGCTAGGTCGGATTCGCTCTAGGGGCACGTGGAGGAGGCCGAAGGCCTCCACCGAGAGCACATTGAGGCCGGCACCACCATTGATGAGGGTCCTGGTGATGTCCACCTGGCAGATGGTGGGAGTGCACAGCATCGAGAGCGCACCCGAGCAGGCGGTGTTGGTGGGGTGATCATCCAAGCTTAAGGTCAAGTCGGCCTTGGCTGCCAACCAACCCGGAGGTGCTTCGCGGCGTGTGAGGGCGGCGCTGATCTGGCGGACGAATGGCTTGACGTGGCGGCTCGAGGGTGGCGCTTGCGAGCCGCCCAAGAGAGCTATGACGACAGGGGGTGCCGATGCAACATAATGGGCGAGGAAGAGGTCACGCAGCTCCTCCCAGGAGGCCACCGTGGCCGTCGGCAGGTGGAGCAGCCACATGCGCAGAACGCCAGTGAGGGCCATGAGAAGCCAGTTAGCCATGACCGTGTCGTCGCCCCCGGCCTTGAGGACGGCCTCCTCATATGCTAGCTGGAAAGCTAGTGGATCCGTCGCACCGTCGTAGCGCGGCGACATCTCCGGCTTGAACTTGTTCGTCCACTGCACCTGTCGCAAGGCGGGGACCAAGGCTCGAAGCCTCTGGCCCCAGCGCCGGTGTCGGCAGCCGGAGCAGGCGGCGCGTTGTCCGCCATGAGGGCGAAGCACGGTGTTGATGGAGAGTGGTTCGACGGAAGATAGAGCTCCAGTGCACCACTACTTGGCGCGCCAAATGTCGGATATCGGTTTCTGGCAAAACCCTTAAGGTTCAAACTCTAGGGTGTGTGTGAAGATCTTCCCCCTACCGATCCACGTCCCAATGCCTCGCTATGAATCTAAGCTACATGATGAGCAACACAAGGGACATAAGGTTTATACTGGTTCGGGCCACCGTTGTGGTGTAATACCCTAATCCAGTGTGTGGTGTGGTGGATTGCCTCAGGGGCTGATGATGAACAGTAGAGAGGAAGAACCGCCTCGCGAGAGGTGTTCTTGGTCTGATGCGGTGAACTACTTGGGTGAGTTTGATCACCTCTGGATCTGATGAGAACTCTATCAGATGTCCTCTACTGTGGTGGCTATCTCTATATATAGAGGCCCTGGTCGTCTTCCGAAATACTGAGCGGGAAGGGAGCCAACGACGACCATTTTGAAGAGGAACATCTAGTACAAGTTATCCTGACTAAAGTTGGTATTCGACTGCCAAAGGCACAGGCGATGACGCCGTCTTGGGCTCCATGGTGACCTTCGTCCTGCTGCTCTTCTGGTCTTGGTCTCGTTGCACCGAAACGGTAACCTTTGCTTCATGCCTCGGTACTCCGTGCCTGCGTTTGCCTCCTTTGCACCAAAGAGGAAACAAGGACACTGCACAGGTCGGCCCCCACCTAGCGCCCGCTTGGTCTCGATCGTCATGGCTTGCATCACGAGCACCTCGCGAGGTACCCCTGCCTTGATCTCTCCGCCTCCTCCCGAGCCTGCCTAGTGAGGTCGTTCCTGAAGAAGCCTTGCATCATCCGCCCCGCAAGGCTTGGCCCCTCGCGAGGGTCTTGAGACGGATTTGATGAAAATGGGCCGTACTGGGCCTCTGCTTGAGCCACGCCATAGGCAGGCAAGTCTGGGGACCCCCGTTCCAGAACACCGACATGAATTATGCACCGCCATGTAGCCAGCCATCATATATGTGAATTATCTCATGCAATCTTTTTTTTCTTTACGTATTCCATTTGTCAACAATCTCTGTATATTGAACTACTCTTCATGTGTATCAGCCATTTGAGGCGGTTATGGAAAAATCTGGAGTGAAAACAAGGTCTTCAGAGCAGGCAATGGTACCTGTTGAAGCATATATCTCGATGGTTACAGGGAGCTCCTCAGAGGAGGATTTAGAGATAGATGACCAGTCCTATATCCCACCTGAGGTGTATGCTCTAAGTTGCAATGTTTATATTTCTCATATCATGCATATGGTGTCTTGCATTGCTTAGTTTAGACATCATATGCACAATATTGAATTCCATCTGCTTAGTTTAGAAATCATACATGCGAGTGCCAGCTGCTTAGTATATGAATCAGTTATGTCAATTATATCATGCCATCCTGTATACTTAGAACCAACCTATTTTAGAAAGATATCATATAGTTTTGTCATATCATCCTGTTTAGATACTCATCATATGTTGAATTATGCCATTATATCATGTTAAGTTATCCATCATATATTTGAAACTGTGTCATGCTATCCTGTTTAGTTAGACATCATATATGTGAAATTGTGTCATGCTTTCCTGTTTGGTTAGACAACATATATGTGAATTACCACATTTGTCTATCATACAATGTCTGTACGTTCAATTTCTTTTCTTGTTTGTCAGCCATTTGAATTGGAGGGGGTGATGGCAGTATCTAAGGGAGCAAAAACCCGTTCTTCACAAAAGACAGTGCTACCCGTCGATGCAGATAGAACCATGGTTGTACTAGCCCAGAAATAGCCCCACCACACATAATCAAGACTCTTCCAGATTGCACACTTACACCGTTGGGCAGAGAACCAGCTACAACCCATCTAACCGCAACCCCAGCAGATAGTAAGCCACTTCTAGTTCACAAAGCACCATGTCCACCACAGAGTACCCCCACACGACCAGTTTGTAAAGCAACTGCAGTTCCCAAAGCACAAAGACCACCACAGTTAACCCAAACTCCACGTTTGAAGCAGAAGAGCAACTATTCTCAGGTCAGATTCCGTAGCTATGGTCCATACTCCTTTGCTGTTACATCACTGTATTTACTCATACCAACTACTTTCGAATTTGAAGGATCCAATTGAAACTCCAATGGTGCAACAGGTATGTTTTAAACCTATTTCTTTAACTGCATTGTTGTTCTAACTTCTTCCTTTATGTTGATTTCAGTTTAAGTTGTATAAATAGTTATGTTCTCATGTGATGCACATTGCAGGTGTTGCCAATGTTGTGTAGTTTCTCACACTTATATTCTGTCTATGCTGTTGTGTCTTAAAAATATATGAGTTGAACTATGTCTCTATGTTAATTAGGCAACATAAACTAGAATGATATGGACAATACAGTGACCATAGTACATAGATATATGTTTGTTTCATGCTGTTATCCTGTCCACCTTACTACTGGACCGGTTTACCAAAATGAGTTTCGTATACTACATGCTAAACATGTGATGTGCCTGCTTGTTTCTCTTGTAGTATGCAAACAAAATATTGGAGAAGAGCACCCCACTATGCAATGGTAGAGAAAGTAATGCAGATAAGGTTCAAGATAGTGAGACAACCCTGTTGGTCTCCAAGAAAGGTGATAAAAACGATCTTGTAGACAGTGAGAAAACCCCACAGTCCTGCGTTGATGTAGTGTTCGAGTTATTGGCTAGTACCGCTAGCACAAGCTCTTTGAACTAGCTGCCTCAATCACTTCGGCTTCTTCAGTCTCAGCTACAAGCTGAAAGACATTAGTCAGCTGTGCTGCAGCAATAAACTGAAGGACTGAGGAAGTCCCTGCAGAATTCAGATGCATACTTTCTTGTGCAACAACAAGCGCTGGAGGATTTAAGCGCCAAACAAGATAAAGTTAATAAGCTTGCTAAGCATCTTGCCAGCATTATGGGTACCAAGGATATTATTTCTTGAGCTCTTCTGAAGTTGTTTCAGTTTTGGACTTTTTTTGCTACGGCGTTTATATGTTGCTTTGTTCCCTATATTTGCACTGGTGGCGAACTTTGATGCCCAGTGGATGTAATATGTGTAATAGTCGTGATAGCCTATCGTAAGTTGCTTGCTTATTTATTTCCATGTTGTCTAGTTTATTTGTTTGCTTGTAGTCAGTGTAGTTCTTTTTCTGCGGTTTGCTAGTGTCTGCAATAACCTATTTTTTAAAACTAGGCCACAATAACCATGGGCTACATATTTACTATAGTGACACTGGGCCTCCTACCGGCCGTAGAAACAATGGGCCTTCTACTGGCCGTAGAAACAATGGGCCTTCTACGGGCCGTAGACAGAATGTGCCTTCTACGGGCCATATCATCAATTGGACTTATATGGGCCGTATGATCGGTTGGCCAAACATGGGCCAATAATAGACCGCATTATGGCCGTAAACGGGCTAGAGTTGTAATCGTCCGTTGATGGGCCGACCATAATGGGCCGTCGTTAATAGGCCGTATTAGATGACACTATGAAAACGCCCCAACGTATTAACGGGCCACAAACGGTCTGACAGTAATAACGGGCTGAATTCGGCCCACAAGCATAAAATTACAATAACAAGCCATAAGTTACCGAATGCTGGAAATGAGCCCAAGAATAAATGAGCCCTGAGAAGGCTGAAAGATAACATGGGCTAGAAATGGCCCAATGGAATAATGTGCCGTTAATGGGTATAAAGTGATACATTGTTCATTATAGGCCAGTTTCACCACGGGCCGTTAATGGGCCAAGAGTTACAAAGGGCCTCATATGGGCCGAAAGACGTCATGTGCCATACATGGGACAGAAGTTAAAGTGGGCAAGAATCATATTGGACGGCCAGATGACGCTACTGGGCCTAATTCAGATAGGCCGTAATGGGCCCTATGTTAGCGGGCTGTAAATGGGCCATATGCGAACAAGCCTTTAACAGGCTTTCCGTGGGCCGGCCCGCCACCTTTTGACAAAGTCAAACGCGCCGGCCTTTTCACAAGAACAGGCCTCTATTGGGTCGTGCCACATGTCGACGTATAATAGGGTCCTTTGGTCCAATGAGTGGATGACATCTGTCCCAACGGTTAGACGACACGTGTTTCGTCCAGCCAATGATGATTTTACATGTGGAAAATCCCCATTCGTCGGGGTTGTTAATGGGTTATCGGATCCAAAACCGGACCCAATAGCTTAACGACGTTCCGTTATGGTGGATGCCACGTGTTGGTAAACCTTGAGAAAAACACTTCTATGACACGTGATTTATCGTCATGGAAGTGGACACTTCTGTGATGATAATTTTGGTAATGTCATGGAACACTTCTACGACAGCACAAGTATGACTATCTTGATTCTATCATAAAATCGTCATGGATGTACATGCATGATGGAAAACGTGACCTACTGTGACAAACACGTATCATCAAGTGTATTTTTTTGTAGTGATAGTTGAAGTCTTCACAGCCGTTTCAAGCGCAGCCTCTCAAGCCTCAGGCTGAAGAATCTTTGGAGTAGTTTCTTCTACTGTCTTGTTCTCAATTTCATCAACACTAGTGGCTAGAATTTCTTCGGGGATGGAATGAAGTGAAGCTTGACCTTGATCAGAACCTGAGTGAAAGACTTCAGTGTGCACAGGGGACTGAGGAATTTGCTGCAGAGGAGTGAACAGAGGAGAATTGGGATGATGACTTCCCCAAAATTCGTCATTCATTACTGGAGTCGTAGACCCGATGTCCACATCCTCTTCGTCAGCTTCAACTTCTTCAATGCCGGCCTCTTCAACTATGAACTGAGGCAACGGTAATGATACCTATAGCAGTGAAGGGATATTATCCACTTCAATTTCTTCATCCAACTGAGGCAACTATGAACTGAGGCAACGGTAATGATACCTATAGTAGCAGATGGATCTTCTTCATCAATGTCATCATTGATGACATATTCTTCAACAAAAGGAACAATTTCCTTTAATGGCATGACATTCAGTGGAACAACATCAATCGGATTCTCAAAAGAGCTCGTCAAAGTGTTCACTTTCTTCTGAGCTCAAGCCTTTGAGGCATCTGATGCTTTCCTCTTCTTAGCTGCTGCCCTTTCGGCAGACTTGGTTTTCTTCGATTTTGGTGCAGAAGGAAGGAGAGTGCTTTTCACGTGTGAAGATTTTGCAGGAGGAGCAGATGAAAGAGGCACAAATTCTTCAGGCGCAACGTTGGTGGTTGCCCTGGCAGTTTCATCAGGAGCTGGAATATCATCATCAGCCCTGGCACACTCAGTTTCTTCAACAGCCTGAGTTTCACCAGTGGTGCTTGCATGTTCTTCAGTGGGCTGAGCAGATGCTTCACCCTGACGAACTTCTAGATGTGCTTTAGCAACAACCTTTGGCTTGAGACCTTTAGCCAGCTTGACGAATCTGACTTTGGCTCCTAGCCAATTCAGAACTAAGAGCTTTGATTTCAGACTGAATAGTTACAAGTTCTTCAGTCGTCATTTTCAGAATATTCTTCTTTAGATAAAGCTCTTTCTTATAATGAGCTTTCTTCACTGATCTGGCCTTCTCAAACTTCCATTTTTCTTTAGCAATGAAAGCAGTCAATGATGTCGCTTGAAGCTAGGTTGGTATTTCCCCAAAGACGAAGGGATGATGCAGCACAACGATTGTAGGTATTTCCCTCAGATATGAAACCAAGGTTATCGAACCAGTAGGAGAACCAAGCAACACAACGTAAACAACCCCTGCACACAAATAACAACACCTTGCAATCCGACATGTTAAAGGGGTTGTCAATCCCTTTCGGGGTACGGTGCCTCAAGATAGGCAAAGGACGTGAGGTAAATTTGTAGATGGGATAAATAGACCGCGAAACAAATAAATTGCACCAAAGTATTTTTGTATTTTTTGGTTTAATAGATCTGAAAATAAACACAAGGAAAAAGTAGATCGCAAGGCAAATATATGAGAAAGAAGACCCCGGGGCCGTAAGTTTCACTAGTGGCTTCTCTCGAGAAAAATAGAAATCGGTGGGTGAACAAATTACTGTTGGGCAATTGATAGAACTTCAAATAATCATGATGATATCCAGGCAATGATCATTATATAGGCATCACTTCCAAGATTAGTAGACCGACTCCTGCCTGCATCTACTACTATTACTCCACACATTGACCGCTATCCAGCATGCATCTAGTGTATTAAGTTCATCGAAAACGGAGTAATGCAATAAGAACCATGACATGATGTAGACAAGATCTGATTATCTATTGCGATAGATAAGGATCCTGTCTTTTTATCCTTAGTAGCAATGGTACATACGTGTCGGTTCCCTTTCTGTCACTGGGATCAAGCACCATAAGATTGAACCCAGTACCGGGCATCTTTTCCCATTGCAATATAAACAGATCAAGTTGGCCAAACAAAACCCAAATATCGGAGAAGAAATATGAGGCTATAAGAGATCACGCATATAAGAGATCAAAGAACTCAAATAACTTTCATGGATATAAAAAGATATAACTGATCATAAACTCGAAGTTCATGAGATCCCAACAAACACACCGCCAAAAGACTTACATCATATGGATCTCCAAGAGACCATTGTATTGATAATCAAGAGAGAGAGAGAGAGGGGGGGAGGAAGCCATCTAGCTATTAACTATGGACCCGAAGGTCTACAAAGAACTACTCACGCATCATTAGAGAGGCACCAATGGAAGTGGTGAACCCCTCCGTGATGGTGTCTAGATTGGATCTGGTGGTTCTGTACTCTGCGGTGGCTGGATGAAAATTTCGTCGATTACCCTAGGGTTTCTGGAATATTGCAGTATTTATAGAGCAAAGAGTTGGTCAAGGCGGCACCCGAGGTGGGCACAACCCACCAGTGCGCGCCTGGGCCTCCTGGCACGCCCTGGTCGGTTGTCCCCTCCTCGGGACTCCGCCCAAGTGCAACCAGGGCCCGACTTCTTCCTTATGGTCCCTAAAAAGCATCGTAAATTTGCATGGCATTTGGACTCCGTATGATATTGATTTCCTGCGATGTAAAAACATGCAGAATACAGCAGCTGGCACTTGGGACTATGTCAATAGGTTAGTACAAAAATTATATAAAATGACTATATAATGATTATAAAACATCCAAGATTTATAATAAAACAACATGGAATAATCAAACATTATATATATGTTGGAGATGTATCAACATCCCCAAGCTTAACTCTTGCTCGTCCTCGAGTAGGTACGTGATAAAAATAGAATTTTTGATGTGGAGTGCTATTTATCAAGTCATATCATATTCTTTTCTTCATAGCATGGACATTTGCACTTTTATGTGATTCAAAGCAATAGTCTAGTTTTGACATAATAATTTAGATACTCAAGCATATCAACAAGCAACCATGTCTTTCAAAATATCAATGCTAAAACAAGTTATCCCTAACCCATCATGCTCAAACATTGATCCATTAATGAAACACACTTGAATATTAGATACATCGAATACTTAAGTATGATCATATTGTCCCCTAGTTAGTGCTTTTATAAGAGAGGATGGAGACTCAAATACAAAAATAAAAATTGTATAAAGTAAAAGACAGGCCGTTCATGGAGGGAAGTAGGGATTTGTAGTGGTGCTAGAGCTCAAAGCAAAAAATTAGAGAAAAAACATTTTGGGAGGTGTATCCGTCCCACCAACGAAAACGACTTGGAGCATCCCAACACTTTCCATGCTAGATATATCATAGGCAGTTCCCAAACAGAAAATAAAGTTTATTCCTTTTTCCACCATAACTTTCACTTTATTTGGCTAGCCGTATCCACGGGTGCCCTCCATACCAACACTTTCCATGGAATTTATTATTTGACAACATAAAGTAAATTCATTTTTGCATTTCGGGACTGGGCATCCCTAATACCTTAGCCTTACTCTCGTGCAATGACAAGTGAATAAACACTCATCGTGAGAATAACACATCTAGCATGGAAAATATTAGTTACCCATTACCGTTCCGGGAGCGCACAAAAGAGAAGTTCATTTTGAAAATTAGAGATGGCACATGCAAATTTTCTTAGAACGGCAAAAGAATACCGCATATAGGTAGATATAGTGTACTCATGTGGCAAAACTAGTTTAAAGGATTTTGGATGCACAAGTAGATGTCATACTTGGTGCAAAATTAAGGCTAGCAAAAAGATTGAGAAGTGACCAACCAAGAAACAAATAATCTCATAAGCAAGCATTAAGCATAATTAACACCGAATAATGCACCACAAGTAGGATATAATTTTCATTGCATGATTATTGAATTTCGTGCATGCATAGGGAATCACAAACCTTAACACCAATATTCTTACTAGAGCACAACTACTCATCGACATAACTCACATATCACATCATCATATCTCAAAACTATTACTAAGAATCAAGTTTATTTTGTCCAATAATCTTCACGACATATATTTTTCTTTATCCTTCTTGGATATCTATAACTTTGGGACTAATTTTCATGTGTTGCTTTTCATAAGCTCAAACAAATATAAGTGAAGTTCATGATCATAACGTATTTTCTTTCTCTCAAAATAATTTAAGTGAAGCAAGAGAGAATTTCTTCAAAATTTTACTAACTCTCAAATAAACCTAAGTGAAGCTAGAGAGCATTTCTTCAAAAATACTAAGCACATCATGCTAAAAAAGATATAAGTGAAGCACTAGAGCAAGTCCATTGCTTATAAAAATTTAAGTGAAGCATAGAGAGCAATTCTAACAAGTCATGAAATAATTTTGGCTCTCTTAAATAGGTGTGTCCAGCAAGGATTGATGACCTAAAACACAAAATAAAACAAGAAAAGACACATATCATACAAGACGCTCCAAGCAGAACACATATCATGTGACGAATAAAATTATAGCCTCGAGTAAAATACCGATGGTCGTTAGAAGAAAGAGGGGATGCCACTCGGGGCCATCCCAAGCTTAGTTGATTGCTCATTATTGAATAACAGCTTGGGATGCCGGGGCATTCCCAAGCTTAGGCTCTTCTATCCTTCTTTCATCCATCGTAAGATAACCCAAAACTTGAAAACTTCAATCACACAAAAATCAACAAAACCCTTGTGAGATCCGTTAGTAAAAGAAAGCAAACCACTACTATAAGTGCTGTGTCAAACCAATTATTATTTTGTTTTTGTATTATATCTACTGTATTCCAACTTTTCTATGGCAAAAACTCATCAAAGAAAACCATATAGCCATCAAAATAAGCACACAACACAAAGAAAATAGAATCTGTCAAAACAAAACAGTCTATAGTAATCTGGAACTTCTGAATACTTCTGTAACACCAAAAATTCTATCAAATTAGGACGACCATCATAATTTGTATATTAATATTATTCAAAAATAATCAGGGCAAAATCTCTTTTCTATGATTTATGATAATTAGTTTCGTGAGCACAAAGTTTCTGTCTTTTTCTGCAAGAACAAACAACTATCACCCCAGAAGATCCTAAAGGCTTTACTTGGCACAAACACTAGCTAAAACACAAAAAACACAATCATACCAGTAGCATAAATGTGCTAACACTCAAGAACAGAAAGCAAAAAGCAAAAGTAAATTTTATTCGTTGGGTTGCCTCCCAACAAGCGCTATCGTTTTACGCCCTTGCTAGGCATAATATTTCAATGATGCTCACATAAAAGATAGTAATTGAAATACAAAGAGAGCATCATGTAGCATATGGTAAACAAATTTAAGTCTAACATACTTCATGTGCATAGGAATTTTATAGGAAACAAATTAGCAAGACAAGCAAGATCTAGCATATGCAAAGGAAGAAGAAAGAAACAATAGCAATCTCAACATGAAGAGAAGTAACTTAGTGACATGAAGATTTGCACAACCATATTTCCCTCTCTCATAATAATTATATTTGGGATCATATTCAAATTCAACAATATAGCTATCACGTAACATATTTTCTACATGATCCACATGCATGCAAAGTTGACACTCTTCCAAAATAGTGGGATTAACATTAACTAAAGTCATGACCTCTCCAAACCCACTTTTATCAAAAAATCATAAGATTGAACATTCTCCAAAGTAGTGGATCTAAAGTTGACACTCTTACAAAACCACTTTCAATATTATTGCAAACACTATTATCAATCTCATATTCATCACGGGGCTTAAATAAATTTTCAAGATCATAAGAAGAATCACACCAATCATGATCATTGCAATAAGTAGTGGACATAGCAAAATTAGCATCCCCAAGCTTGGGGTTTTGCATATTATTAGCACAATTGGCATTAATAGAATTTATTATAAATTATTGCAATCATGCTTTTCATTCAAAGAGCTATCATGAATCACTTCATAAATTTCTTCATCACAATTTTCAGATTCACGAATCTCAAGAAAAACTTCATAAAGATAATCTAGTGTACTTAAATCACTAGCAATTTGTTCATGATAATTGGATCTCTTAAAACGATTAGCAAGTGGATGATGACCCATATCAAGAGATATTTAGCAAGCAAAGATACAAGCAAATAGAAGACACATTGCACACAAGCAAGGAAGATATCCGACGAGAAAACAACGAATGAAAAAGAGGGCAAATAAAACGGCAAATTTTTGTGAAGTGGGGGAGAGGAAAATGAGAGGCAAATGCCAAATAATGTAAATTGCAAGGAGATGAGATTTTTGATTAGGAACCTGGTTGATGTTGAAGATCATCCCCGACAACGGCGCCAGAAATTCCTTTTGATGTCGCTTGAAGCTACATCGGTATTTCCCCAAATAGGAAGGGATGATGCAGCACAACGGTAGTAGGTATTTCCCTAAGATATGAAACTAAGGTTATCGAACCAGTAGGAGAACCAAGCAACACAACGTAAATAACCCCTGCACACAAATAATAACACCTCGCAACCTGACGTGTTAAAGGGTTGTCAATCCCTTTCGGGGTACGACGCCTCAAGATAGGCAAACGACGGGAGGTAAATTTGTAGATGGGATAAATAGATCACGGAACAAATAAATTGCAGCAAGGTATTTTTGTATTTTTTGGTTTAATAGATCAGAAAATAAACGCAGGGAAAAAGTAGATCGCAAGGAAAATATATGAGAAAGAAGACCCGGGGGCTGTAGGTTTCACTAGTGGCTTTTCTCGAGAAAAATAGCAAAAGGTCGGTCAACAAATTACTGTTGGGCAATTGATAGAACTTCAAATAATCATGACGATATCCAGGCAATGATCATTACATAGGCATCACATCCAAGATTAGTAGACCGACTCCTGCCTGCATCTACTACTATTACTTTACACATCGACCGCTATCCAGCATGCATCTAGTGTATTAAGTTCATGGAAAAGCGGAGTAATGCAGTAAGAACGATGACATGATGTAGACAAGATCCGTTTATCTATTGTGGTAGATATGGATCCCGTCTTTTTATCCTTAGTAGCAACGATACATACGTGTCGGTTCCCTTTCTGTCACTGGGATCAAGCATCGTTAGATCGAACCCACTACCGGGCACCTCTTCCCATTGCAAGATAAATAGATCAAGTTGGCCAAACAAAACCAAAATATTGGATAAGAAATACGAGGCTATAAGAGATCACGCATATAAGAGATCAAAGAACCTAAATAACTTTCATGCATATAAAAAGATATAACTGATCATAAACTCAAAGTTCATCAGATCCCAACAAACACACCGCCAAAGGACTTACATCATATGGATCTCCAAGAGACCATTCTATTGATAATCAAGAGAGAGAGCGAGAGAGGAAGCCATCTAGCTACTAACTACGGACCCGAAGGTCTACAAAGAACTACTCACGCATCATCGGAGAGGCACCAATGGAAGTGGTGAACCCCTCCGTGATGGTGTCTAGATTGGATCTGGTGGTTCTAGACTCTGCGGCGGCTGGATGAAAATTTCATCGACTCCCCTAAGGTTTCTGTAATATTGGGGTATTTATAGAGCAAAGAGTCGGTCCAGGGGGCACCCGAGGTGGGCACAACCCACCAGGGCATGCCCGGGCCTCCTAGCATGCCCTGGTGGGTTGTCCCCTCCTCGGGACTCCCCCCAGATGCAACCAGGGCCCAACTTCTTCCTTCTGGTCCATAATAAATCATCATAAATTGGCTTGGCATTTGGACTCTGTCTGATATTGATTTCTTGCGATGTAAAAAACATGCAGAAAACAACAACTGGCACTTGGCACTATGTCAATAGGTTAGTACCAAAATGATATAAAATGACTATATAATGATTATAAAACATCCAAGATTGATAATAAAACAACATGGAATAATAAGAATTATAGATACATTGGAGACGTATAAGTCAACACGTGACTTTGGCCTGGTGTGAGGTTTAGATCAGGAAGGGGTGCGTTGAGATCTTTATGCCAAAGATCGATGTAGTCAAGGATCTTCTTAGAATCCAACAAGAGCGGCACAACAGTACCTTTGGCACTAGCAGCCCGGTTTTGTCGGTCTCTGATGATTTGAGCCAGTTCTTCATCATCAGCTTCGTCTTCAGACAACGGAACTTCAAAGGCGACCTGCTTCTTGTGAGGACTTGGCCTTGTGCCACATCCAACAGTGGACTTTTTCTTCAGCAGCTGCAACTGTGCTGAGGAACTTGCTGAAGCTCCTGAAGCAATTGAGAAGCCTGTAGTCCTTTGGCACGTGGCAAGATGCACTGGTGCTGAGGACTTTGTTGGTGTAGCTGAGGGATTTGCTTGAGCAGAAGACCCTAAGGGTTTTGAGGAGCTAGGCCATGAGGGCATTGAGGAGCTGGGTCGTGAGGGCATTGCAGAAGAAGACTTCACAATAGATTTCTTTTTCATAGCCTTCTTAGGCTGACTAGCAGAGGCTTCAGCAGCAGCAGAATCTTTGTTGAATTTCTTCACTACCTCCTTTGCTACTTTAGCCAATTTCCTTTGGCACTTAGTCCATTCTTTTGGAAATTTCTCACCTCTTTTGATGCTAGAGGGATCAGCGAATTGGCCTGGTGCCAGTGGAGGTCTTGCACATGGAGGATTTACTGTGAATTTCTTCATGTACTTAGGAGTGACATAGCGGTAATCCGTCCATTCATGTGCCCATCTTCGTTCAATCTGCTGAATGCGCACTTTGCGCTAATTTTTATTCTCCTTGCCATGAGTGGCCTCATCACGAGTGTAGTAATCTGCATAGATATCTTCAGGGATTTCAAATGCTGTGTTGGTCTCACGCCTCTTGCCTCCCTTTTGAGGACACTTTTCTTCAACCATATTCTTGCTGAGGATTATGAACAATAGATGTCTCTGAGGAAGTATGCAGTTTTTCTTCGAGGAACGCTACAAATGAGTTCAGTTGATGAGAACTTAGTGATTCAGCTGCAGACATGTGTACCTGTGAACAGAGTATAGGCGCGAAGAATTTGAAGAGGTCATATGCGTTCTTAGAATTTGTTTTTAAAAGGAGTCAAGTTTGAGGAATTTGACCAGTGGAGTCTTGAAGAATTTCACTAAGAGTTCTTGTCTTAGGTTCCAGAGTTGTATAGATTGGAAATGCACACAATTGAGGAATCTTGAAGAAAAGTACATCTTAGAGAGAAAGATCAAGAATAGATGCAACTGTGGTGTTTAAGAATGTGAAGATTGAAGAACAAACACCTTTTGAAGATTTTGTGTAAATCATTAGAATCAATGAGGGCAGTAAAAGAGAGTTTTATTTACCCTTGATGAAGAACATGACGAACAAAGAGATGAACTATGGAAGCTCATCCATTAAGATCTTGCATGCTCTAACTTGGCAGAGGAAGACAGCTACAGCGGCGGCGGAGGTGAAGATTTCCGCGGCAGGCGTGAGTACGACGTCGACAAGGTTGAGGCGGCTAAGCTCTTCCTCACATGCGACGATGGAGATTAGTGGCGGCGCTAGGTCAGAGAGCTCGAGTTGGAGAGAGGGAGATCGAGCAGAGTTAATGAACTGAGGTGCAAGGGGAGGGGTATTTATAAGGGAGTAAAAAACTGTTCGTCCAAAGAATTTGGACGAACGTGCCCCTGACCCTTGCTATCCTAATGACATGTGTTAGCCACGTACAGAGAGGTGGAGATCGTGGGTGAGTTGTTTGATCCAATCGTGGGATGCAGAAGGATTGAGCGGCAAAAGCCAAAAAATTAGATAGGAAAATTTTAACGTTCCGTTCGCTAATTCTTCAACTATCAAGGACACAGTGAAGATTTTAAATGGGATTCAAATAGAATGCACATGAAGAATTTCTGAACGGACTGGGTTGAGTTTAGCATAGAGGGGGAACGGGTCCGATCACATTCACTTAGATGAAAAGGCAACTTGAAGAATTAGCTATAAGTGAATGTTGTAGAGGACATGAAAAACTCAAATATATATATATATATATATATATATATATATATATATAGCAATGAAGGACAATGATGGAAACACTATGGAAATTTAAAATCTGAAAAAATTGCAAAACTCAAATAGAAGATTTTCAACTTTGGTTGGTGGCGTAACCCACCGTATAAGAATGAGTATTTCAGACACCACCTACAATTGTCGTAGGGTTCTAAGAATCAAATTATTCATTAGTTTCTTCACACTTAGAGGGTTAGTCTTCATTGGTTGAAGAAAGTGGTTACTTCGTGTGTTGCACATCTAAGTCATCAAATTTGCATAAGTGTTAGGATGTGTGTCCTTTTAAAAGAACATTCGAAGATTATAAGATATTTAGCTCACACCACAAATTGCTAAATCTCTTCTCATCCAAGGGATTTGTGAAGATATCGGCCAGATGATCTTTAGTATTTGCGTGGTCGATGGAGATGTTTCCCTTCAACACATGGTGACGAAGAAAATGATGACAAATCTGGATGTGCTTTGTCTTCGAGTGCTGAACTGGGTTGTGAGCAATCTTGATAGCACTCTCATTGTCGCAGTAGAGTGGCACATTCTGCACATTGATGCCATAGTCCTTGAGGGTTTGGTTCATCCGTTGCAATTGAGCACATCAAGATCAAGCAACAATGTACTCAGCTTCAGCAGTAGAGAGTGATACGCAGTTCTGCTTCTTCGAGGACCAACATACCAAGGATCGTCCGAGGAAATGACATGTGACTGGTGTTGACTTGTGGTCCACCCGATCACCAGCATATTCAGAGTCAGAATATCCAATGAGATCAAAAGAAGAGCCCTTGGGATACCATAATCCAAGTGTTGGAGTGTGATCTAGATATCGAAGAATATGCTTCACACCCTTATGGTGTGATTCCTTCGGTGTAGCTTGAAATCGGGCACACATGCAAACACTAAGTATAATATCCGTCCTAGATGCACATAGATACAATAAACAACCAATCATGGAGCAGTATACCTTTTGATCAAAGTCTTTACCATTTTCATCGGTACATAGATGGCCATTTGTGGGCATAGGGATTTTGACGCCTTTGCAATCTTGCATGTCGAATTTCCACAACACATCCTTGAGGTATTTCTCCTGGGATATGAATATGCCATTGTGTTGTTGACAAATTTGAAGACCTAAGAAGAATTTCAACTCACCCAACATGGACATTTCATATTCCCCACTCATCATATAGGCAAATTCGTCACTGTAACGTTGATTAGTACAGCCAAACATAATATCATTAACGTTATATTTGGCACACAAATAATTCATCATCATATGCTTTGGTGAAAAGAGTTGGGTCAAGTGAACCAGCTTTGAAGCCTTTCTTCATGAGGAATTCCTTCAATGTATCATACAACGCCCGAGGTGCTTGCTTGAGGCCATAGAGGGCCTTGTTGAGTCTATAGACGTGATCTAGAAATTTTGGATCCTCAAAACCTGGTTGTTGAGCAACATATACTTATTCCTCAAGCTTACCATTGAGAATGAACTTTTCACATCCATTTGATGTAAGATGATAGTATGATGGTTAGCATAAGCAAGAAATATGTGAATCGCTTCAAGTCTAGAGACATGTGCAAAAGCTTCATCAAAATCAGTTCCTTCACCCTGTGTGTAGCCTTGAGCTACAAGACTAGCCTTATTCCTTACCACAAGGCCATTTTCATCTTGTTTGTTGCGGTAGATCCATTTTGTGTTGATGATGTTGTGCTTGCGTGGGTCTAGTCACTTGACAAGCTCGCACATATTGTTGAGCTTGAATTGATGCAATTCATCTTGCATAGCTTGAATACACTCAGATTCCATGAATGCTTCATCAACTTTGGTGGGATCTATGATAGAGACAAATGCAAAATGCCCACAAAAGTTAGACAAATGTGAAGCTTTTGAGCGCGTGAGAGGACCTGGTGCATTGATGTCATTGATGATTCTCTCAATATGCACTTTGTTTGCAAGCGAGGATGAGCAGGTTGATGACTTTGATTTGGCCCAGCAATTTCTTCATGGCCATTTTCTTCAGTAGCATCTGTGTGATTTTCTTCACGATCCGAAATGACTTCTTCAGTCGATTCTTTTGTAGGGATGACATCCTCAGTAGCCTTGAACTTGATGGATTCCTCAGGTGACATTTCATCTAGCACATGAGGTAGGTGCTCTCTTTGCGAGCCATTAGTTTCATCGAACCGCACGTCTACAGTTTCAACAACCTTGTGATGATAGGTGTTGAAGACTCTGTAGGTGTGCGAGTCCTTTCCGTAACCAAGCATAAAACCCTCATGTGCTTTCGGTGCAAATTTAGAGTGGTGGTGAGGATCTCTAATCCAGCATTTAGCACCGAAGACGTTGAAATAACTTACATTGGGTTTCTTATCAGTGAGGAGTTCATATGAGGTCTTTCTGAAGAATTTGTGAATATATGCCCTTTTGATGATGTGGCATGCAATATCAATAACATCTTGCTAGAAACGCTGTGGAGTCTTGTATTCATCAAGCATTTTCGGTGGAAACGACACCTATGGGATCACTGGAATCCCTACTACGGTCGGCAGGTGCGAGGTTGTGGAAAGAGCGGGTCTAGGAGCCAGCACAAGGATCATTTACCCAGGTTCGAGCCGCGAGGACGCGTAATACCCTAGTCCTACTCTGGTGTATATCTGAATGTTCTTGAGCTAGCTACAGTGCGTGACTTGTTCAGAATAGCCGAATCTCTCTCCCGTATGCCTTGGACGTCCTTTTATAGGAAAAAGGGGACGCTACAGTGGCACACAGGAGGTGGAAAGTGCATGCAGTGGCTGAGTCTATCCTCTGGCACCGTCGAACAAATGCATTTAATGCACTGTCGATGTGCCCTTCTTGCTGTCGCCGGTGCGCCTCGCTTCAACACGCGTCCAGGCCAGCGTGGCATGCAACACCATGTAGGCTGGCAGGCTGCTGAGCTGGTGCGATGGTAGGGTCTTCACGAAGATCTGCATGCCACCACGCAGGTGCTTGTTGAGCTGGTCTGGAGGCCGCACGTCGCCCGCAGGTGCTCGCCTGGCTGGCTAGGCTGGCAGCTGCATGGGAACGGCGGTGGAGTCTTGTTAGGTGCGGGCCTGGCCGCGACCTCGCTGATGTCTTCGTCAAGGGTCTTGCTGGGGCCCTAGCAAGGGTCTTGCCGGGGCATCGAGGTCGTCCCCGGCAAGGATCTTGCCAGAGGTCTCGTGGGTTTCCTCGGCGAGGATCTTGCCGAGGATCGTCGTCTTCTGGTCCTCATCTGATCTTGCATGCTTACGATCTTTACGAAGATTTGCATGCCACCATGGAGGCGCCTCTTGAGCCTTGGTTCCAATGTTTTTGATGGCGTTGGGACCCTTGGGCTCAAGGGTGGCGCGCTCTGTTGGCCTTGGGCAAGTTGCCCCGGCAAGGCTCTTGTCAGGGCTGTGGGGGCCGCACCCGGCAAGGGTCTTTCCGGGGGAGTCTACCTCGCCCTCTTGTTCTTTGCGTTTCTGGTCTTGGCGTTGCCTTAATTGTCTTGTGGCCTTGGCTTCCCTTCCTTGCCCTGCTGAGTGTGGCTGCGGGCGCGGCTCTGACTGCCTGTGCACAAGTAAAGGGGTACAAAGGAGAGCCCCTACTTTTGTACACCGACAGAAGCCCCCGGGCCTAGGCCACACATAAGCGCGACGCGTTGTTGGGCTAGGCCCAGAATGGTGCGCGAGCGGGCGGGGCGGATTTTTACCGCAGTGACTTTCACGCCTGCTGCGCTTCTCCACGACCCGTGTTGAATGCATGATGTGGAGGGCCGTGCGTGACGTGGGGGGCATGCATGGGGCGCCTGCTATATGCAGGCTTCATGTCACAGTAAATGGTAAAGAGGCGGCCTGCGCCTTCCCCATAAAAAGGAATAACCGCAGGCGTGCTCCTTATTTACCCTCTGCGCCTTCTCCAATCTCGGAACCGCTGTCCCTATCTTCTTCCTCCTTGATCTCCCGCTTTTGCTTGTCACTGATGCGCCCCCATTGCTTTCGATCCTTTGCCTCCTCCCAGCCGCCATGGCACCCAAGACAAGCAAGGTCAAGGGGGCGGCCTAGGATGCCGGGGAGAGGGAGGCACCGGAGAACGAGGCGGCGGTGCGGCGGGCGTAGTTCGCCTACTTCTCCTTGTCGACGGTGGATGGGATCCACCTCAAGGACTTCTTCAGGCCTCTATGGGGGGCGGAGACGACGGGGCACCCTGCCACGCGAGTCATCCCTGCCAATTGCGTCAAGTCCGGCCCAAATCGGTACCCCTTTTTCGTTGATTTCTTCTCCTGCGGGCTCTGCCCCCCTTTCTCTAATTTCTGCAACGACATTATGTGCACCTTCAGCTTCCGTCTTTTGGATCTTACGCCGAATGCCGTGGCGTGCATGGCGTTCTTTGCCCACTTCTATGAGGGCTTCGCCAGGGTGCTTCTCAGCATGGCGCTCTTCCGCCACTACTTCTACCCTCGCCTCAAACCAGGGGGCGCCCTCTCCGGGAGCATCTCCTGGATCCTGAGGGTCCAAGAGAAAGGCACGCATTCGTAGGGTGCCCACAAGGAGAGGTGGGAGGAGTGGCGGGGTCGGTGGTGCTGGATCGAGGAGAAGAACCCGCCGGAGTTCTGCCAGGTTCGTCAGAGCCCGCCGACCCGCGGCGAGGACTGGAGAGATGTCGACGCCAATGACGGGAAGCTTTCGACCGCCACCACCAGGATCCATCACCTCATCATGGCCGGGCTCACCCTTTAGATGATTGGGCGGACTTCATCTGCCGCCGAATCGCCCCGCTGCATAAGAAGGGGAGGCCGGCCTAGGACTTATTGGAATGCGGCCGACATCATGAGGCTCCGCCCCGTCCTGAAGCATAATTTCACAGTGATGGGACACACCCATTTCTATCAGAGGCTCTTTCAGCTTGATGTGTTCAGTGACAGCAGGGTGGAGAGGACCGGCAGGGCCGCGAAGGCCGGCAAGGTCATCAAGGGGCCCCTGTTTGGTTTGCCGTTGGGTGTGTTCTCGCTGAGAAACAACTCTTGCCAGTCCACCATCCTCGACATGATGCCGGTCTTCAACGTGCACGGCCTCGACCGATCCTGGGCCGAACCCCCGACACGTGAGGTGCAGGAGTTCTTCGACAACTTGTCAGAGGGATACGACCACGATGAGCTGCTGCTCATCGAGGACACCACCTAGGTGGAGCTGGACTACATCGCCTACAGGGTGGCGGAGGCAGAGCTCGCCAGGGAGGCCGACAACGCTGGCGGTGTGGAGGATGAGGCTGATGCGGCCGCGGAGGAGATGGAGCTCGCCCAGTGGGCGGGGGCTGCCGGGGAGGCCAGCGGTGTCAACACCGAGGCCCCCCTTGTTGAGGAGGTGGTCGAGGAGTCGACCGAGGGAGAGGCCGAGGACGACAACCCTTCAGCCACGGGGAAAAGACGTGTCTTACTGTGGGCCAGCTCCGGCGAGCCGGTCCGGCCTGGCAGGACCGAACTACAACAAGGGACCTAGGGGGAGTCCGTGTGCCATACGAGGTCCGCGACAATGAAGAAGGCCGCAAAGACCGCGGTGTCGAAGAAGAAAGAGACCGCCTCTTCTTTGTCCAAGCGTTGCGGGACTTCATCCCCTTCCCCTCCTCCCACGAATGTCGACACAGAGGTTGTCTTCAATTTTGGGTCTCTCAGCCCAAGGAGGAAAAGGAAGGCAGCAGGAGAGAAGGCGGAGCACGAGTAAGTGTCTGCCCTTCGTCACCTCCGTTCTGAACGCGCCTCTTTTCATGACTTGTTTTCATCTTTGCAAGGATAGGGAGACGCTGTCCCAGAGGGTGGCGAAGAAGGCCAGGGCATCGGCAGGCGACCAGCCTACGGCGGACGCTTCACGCACGCCAGTGGTGGAGATCAACCCGGACAGTAGCCCCCGGCTCAGGCCCCAGTGTGCGTTCAGCACTCACTCCTCATCCACGTGCATTGGGGTATGATCACTTGGCACTGACCTGGCCGTGGCTGCAGGAGGAGGACGACAGCAGGAGGAGCCACCGAGGGCCACCCCCAACACGCCGCCCCCATCAACCACGCCGCCCCGAGGGGCGTCCCCGGCAAGGGCGCCAAGCACTGAGCCCATGCACATGGAGGAGGAGGAGGAGGCGAACTTGGGCGCTGGCGGCTCCACCTCGGCAACAGATGTTGGCGGGGAGGGGGCCACTTCTTCCAAGCCTGGCACATGTAAGTCATTTGCTTTTTGTCCCTGTTTCTTTTTCTTTCTTTTTGAACCTACGTCTTGGCTTCATCTCATTCCCTTTCTCGGTATCCAGATCCCCTAACTGGCGTGCCAAAGATGTTGGTGGAAACGACATCTATGGGATCACTGGAATCCCTACTGCGGTCGGCGGGTGCGAGGTTGTGGAAAGAGCGGGTCTAGGAGCCAGCACAAGGATCGTTTACCCAGGTTCGGGCTGCGAGGATGCGTAATACCCTAGTCCTGCTCTGGTGTATATCTGAATGTTCTTGAGCTAGCTACGATTTGTGACTTGCTCAAAAGAGCCGAATCCCTCTCCTGTATGCCTCGAGCTTCCTTTTATAGGAGAAAGGGGACGCTACAGTGGCAGACAGGAGGTGGAAACTGCATGCGGTGGCTGAGTCTATCCTCTGGCACCGTCGGACAAACGCATTTAATGCGCTGCCGACATGCCCGTCTTGCTGTCACCGCTGCACCTCGCTTCGACACGCTCCAGGCCAGCGCGGCGTACAGCGCCATGTAGGCTGGCAGGCTGCTGAGCTAGTGCGGTGGCAGGGTCTTCACAAAGATCTGCATGCCACCACGCAGGTGCTTGCTTAGTTGGTCTGGAGGCCGCACGTCGCCACGTAGGTGCTCACCTGGCTGGCTGGGCTGGCAGCTGCATGGGAGCGGTGGTGGAGTCTTGTCAGGTGCGGGCCTAGATGCGGCCCCGCTGATGTCTTCGACAAGGGTCTTGCTGGGGCCCCGGCAAGGGTCTTGCCGTGGCATCACGGTCGTCCCCGGCAAGGATCTTGCCGGAAGTCTCGTGGGTTTCCTCGGCGAGGATCTTGCCGAGGATCGTCGTCATCTGGTCCTCATCTGATCTCACATGCTTACGATCTTTATGAAGATTTGCATGCCACCATGGAGGCGCCTCCCGAGCCTTGGTTCCAATGTGGTTGATGGCGTTGGGACCCTTGGGCTCAAGGGTGGCGCGCTCTACTGGCGTTGGGAAAGTTGTCCCGGCAAGGCTCTTACCGGGGCTGCAGGGGCCACGCCCGGCAAGGGTCTCGCAGGGCGAGTCCACCTCGCCCTCTTGCTCTTTGTGTTTCTGGTCTTGGCGTTGCCTTAATTGTCTTGTGGCCTTGGCTTCCCTTCCTTGCCCTGCTGAGTGTGGCTGCGGGCGCGGCTCTGACTGCCCGTGCACAAGTAAAGGGGTATAAAGAAGAGCCCCTACTTTTGTACACCGACAAGCATAGTGCGAGCCATCTCAACAAGAGTTTTGTTCTTGCGCTCCACGACGCCGTTCTGCTGAGGAGTATAGGGAGGAGATAACTCGTGAGTAATACCAAGTATATCAAGATATTCATCGAGACTAGGATTCTTGAACTCGGTTCCATTATCACTCCTGATATGCTTGATCTTCACACCGAAGTTTGTAGATGCTCTTGAGGAAAATCGTTTGAAAACTTCCTGCACTTCATTTTTTTAAGTGATGATATGCAACTAGATATAACGAGAATAATCATCAACAATGACAAAGCCATATAATGATGCAAAATTAGTGAATGTGGCATAATGAGTAGGGCCAAAGAGATCCATGTGAAGTAGTTCAAAGGGATGAGAAGTGGTCATGATAGTCTTAGAGGGATGCTTGGCTCTGGTAATCTTTCCAGCCTCACAAGCCCCACAAAGATGATCTTTGAGGAATTTCACACCCTCGATTCCAATGACATGCTACTTCTTCGCGAGTGTATGCAAGTTCCTCATCCCTGCATGACCAAGTCTTCGATGCTGTAACCAGCCTTCTGAAGCTTTTGCAAGTAGACATGTGGCAGGCTGTGGTCCTGCAGAGAAATCAACAATATACAAGTCTCCTCTCCTAAAGCCTTAGAAGACTTTGGAATTGTCAGATTCCATTAGCACAATGCAACAATATTTGCCAAATACGACAACCATATCAAGATCACAAAGCATTGAGACAGACATGAGGTTGAATCCTAATGACTCGACAAGCATGACTTTGTCCATGTGTCTATCCTTTGAGATCGCAACCCTACCTAGACCCAATACCTTGCTTTTGCCTTTGTCAGTGTAGGTGATATGCTTCAGGTGAGTTGGAGATAGAGCAGTGTCCATCAATAAGTTCTTGTCACTGGTCATGTGATTTGTACATCCACTGTCGAGGACTCACTCAGTAGCTTTGGGTTGTTCATCCTGCAGATGAATTAGAAACTTACGAACTCATATACTTCATCAGTAAAGAGTATGATATCAATTTCATCAGCAGTAACAGATATAGAAATTATGAGGACGTGAGAAATGAGTAATTCATTTCTTCATGATTTCAAGCACATTCAGGTCTCCAGCAAATTCTTCAGACGATTAAGTTCATCTGGAGACCTGACCCTGCATAAGAGATTAGTTCTTTTTCTTCATCCCCACATCTGGAGGGGTGGCAAAGAGTTCATCATTCTGCGAGCTCCATAAGAAAAAGATGGCATTGAAGCCAGTGCACTTTATTTCACATAAGAGTGGTTAGGATAAGCATACGAATAAGCAGAGAAATTCTTTGAGGACTTATGAACATAATGGTTTGAAGAATAATGCACATATTCATAGCCTTTAGACTTTCCCTACGAAACAGAAGTGTTAGCACGATGATGTTCATATGAGGATTTGGATCCATGTGAATTTGATCCATATGAAGAATTTTATTTGGGGTTCCTATTCTTCATAGGTGGTTTCATGATGACATTCACTTGAAGATTTTCAGGGCACCTTTTTAGAACCCAGATTTTCTTCATAGGGGGACTGTTCCTGCAGTTAGTTCCAACATATCAAGCAAATACTTCACCATTCTGATTCTTGAAAAGTTTATAGTTGGAGTCAAATGACTCATCAGAGGAATATGAAGATTCACAAGTAAAGCCAGATAAAGTGCATGGATCTACGGAAGGTCCTTCCACAGCAACCCATGAGGTTTTGGGGTATTGCTCAGGTTTCCAGTAGGTCCCATCAGTATTGAGTTTCCACTCAAAGGCAATACCCTCTTTCCTAGGGTTCCTATTCAAGATCTGATTTTTGAGCACATCATAAAGAGTCTGATGTCCTGTGAGGCTTTTGTATATGCCTGTCACATACTATTCCTTCAACCCTGCATTATCGTCAGTGATACTTGTGGTACCGTCAGATGAGGAATTTGTGACCACAGAGACATTTGAAGAATTTTCAGCAATGGAAGCATTTGAACATTCAGGTGAAGAATTAGCAGATTCACGCTCAATACATTTCAGGCATGGTGGAATAAATTCTTCCTGAGCGGAACTGATCTATTGAGCAAGCAATGAATCGTTTTACTTCTGAAGATCTTCATAACTCACTCTTAGCTTCTCAAGATCTAGCTTTCTCTGAAGAAATTCATGAGAAAGCTTCTCATGATTAGATAAGAGAGTGTTATGATGACTATGAAGATTCTCAAACTTAGACTGAAGTCTCTGAAAATTATCAGTAAAAGTCTTAGTTCGATTCAATTCCTTGCCCAACAGGTCATCGCTTTTGTCTAGCAGATTGTAAATCTTTTCCAAAGCCTTTTGTTGTTTAACAACAGTTTTATCAAGTTTGGAATAGCTAGGTTTGAGATTATCATTAGATTCATCCTCCCTGGACTCAGAGGGGGAATGTTTGAGTACCTTGGCACCTTTTGCCATGAAGCAATAGGTGGGAGCATACTCATCAACGCTTTTGTCAGCAGAGTTGGGGAGGTCATTTTCTTCAGTGTTGAAGATGTACCTGCTGACGTAAGTAGTAGCGAGGGCTAGGCTCGCCACACCAGAGTCTGACTCCTCAGATTCCTCCTCTTCCACATTTTCCCTAGGTTCAGCTTTAGAGTCCATTTCCTTTCCAATAAATTCCCGTGCCTTCTAGGAACTGCTCTTCTTATGAGATGAAGACTTTGAAGATTTTGATGATGAGGACTTTGAATATTTCTTGTTCTTCTTTGAATCATCAGAATCGTCATCTTTGTACTTCTTCTTCTTTGATTCCTTTTCCCACAGAGGACAATCTGACATGTAGTGACCAGGTTTCTTGCATTTGTGGCAAGTCCTCTTTTTGTAGTCATGAGATGAGGAATCGTCACTCCTTGAAGACTTTCCAAAGTGACCACGATGAGAGAACTTCTGGAATTTCTTCACGAGCATTGCTAGCTCCTGGCTCAGTTCTTCAGGGTCACCAAGGCTGCTACCAGAATCTTCACCTTCAGATTCAGAGACTACGTTGGCCTTCAGCGCATGTGATCTTCCAAAGCTCGGTCCATAGAGGTCTCTCTTCTCTGCAATTTGGAACTCATGAGTTTTTAGCTTCTCGGGGATATCAACGGGGTCTAGAGACTTGTAATCAGCTCGCTCTTGAATCATCAGTGCAAGAGTGTCAAATGAGAATCAAGTGATCTCAACAATTTCTTCGCCACCTCATGGTCGGTGATGTCAGTGGCACCAAGTGCTTGTAGCTCATTTGAGATGTCAGTGAGGGGATAGAAGGTTTGCTGAACATTTTCGTTGTGGAGTCTCTTGAAGCGGTTGAAGAGATTGCGAAGAACATCAACTCGGGAGTCACATTGAGTGGAGACTCCTTCATTGACCTTGGATAACCTGTCCCAAATCAGCTCAGGAGTTTCCAAAGCACTCACTCTGCTGTACTGTCCTTTGCTCAGATGGTCACATATGATATTCTTTGCTTGAGAATCGAGTTGCTTGAATCTCTTCACATCAGCAGCATTCACAGACAGAGTGACTGAGGGAACACCATTTTCCACAACATACCAGAGATTGTTATCAATTGCCTCAAGATGCATGCACATCTTGTTCTTCTAGTAGGGGTAGTCCATCCCACCGAAGGTAGGACACCCAGCTGAGACCTTGATCATTCCTGCAGTCGACATAACTAAAACTCCAGGTGGTTAAACCAAAATCACACAGAACAAGGGAGTACCTTGCTCTGATACCAATAGAAAGTGCGTTATATCGACTAGAGGGGGGTGAATAGGCGATTTTTACAAATTTTTCACTGAGGAATTTCTAGGTGAAGAAATTCCTAAGCAACGATACACTAGCATCGGAATAAGTACTCAGGTATAAAAAAACAGAGCAACATCATAGTCATCATGATGAAATGAAAGCAAGCACATAGTACAGATAGCATGATAACATGATAAGCAGGCTTAAGACTATGTGACTGAAGAAATTGGATTGAGGAAATAGAGAAAGTCTTCAGTCAAAGTCTTCAAATAGTAATGATCAGGTTCATCAACACATGAATGAGGAAATGGAAGGGTTGAGAAAATAGAAATAGTTGGCTTGGTGAAGATAATGATTTGGTATACTAGTTCCAACTGCTGTGATAGTTGTACGTCTGGTTGGAGCGGCTGAGTATTTAAACTCGAGGACACACAGTCCTCACCATATTCTCCTTGAGCTAAAGTCACACAGAACTCGCCCAACACTCGTGGTAAGTCTTCAGGTGACTTCCAAACCTTCACAGACTTGGTCACTCAGCGATCCACAATTCCTCTTGGATGCTCAAACCATGACGCCTAACCGTCTGGAGGATACACAGTCCTCAAAGGTAACAAGCGTTGGTTCCACACATGAACAATCTCTTCAGTGATGCTCAATCACTATGGGTTTGTAGGTGTTTGGGTTTGGGTTTTCCTCACTTGATGATTTTCGCTCAAAGTCCTTGGAGGTTGGGATGCTCTTAATGACAAGTGTCAGTTTCTCGCGGAGCAGCCCTCCAGCTAGTGGCTGTAGGGGGCGGCAATTTATAACCTAGGGAGCAACCTGACATGATAAGACATAAATGCCCTTCAATGATATGACCGTTAGGTGGGTAGATATTTTGGACAGCTGGCGCATAGCACAACAACGGTCGGATATTTGTGGTTCAAATTCCTAAGGGCTATCATGTTCCTCACTGTGTAGGCAATCCGCACTAGCGAATTCCTAACTCCTCAGTTAGAAAAAATTCCTCAGAGACTAGAAGATCTTTGTCTCCGTCACTTAAGAAATTGACTGAACTAATATGAGATTTCCAATGGCTTCACACGAAAGGATTGGGTAGGTGTATGATTTTGAGATGAGCATCACTTGGAAATCAGTTTCCTTAGTATTATCTCGACCCCCTTTAACAATACGGTGTTTCCTATGACTCGAGAAAGAGAAAATAAAACTACGAAAACAGAAGTCTTCGCACTTCATAATCCTCGCATGAATATCCAAGTCTTCAAGGTCACACCAATTTCTTCACTTTCAAAATCTTCAGGAGAACCAAAGTCTTCAGCTGAAGGCATACATTTTTAGGGGTCGACTTTCATCGTAAATATCAAACTCCTCATCGACTTATAGAACCTGTGTACACTCACAAACATATTAGTCCCTTAACCAATAAGTCTTCAATACACCAAAATCATTAAGGCGCACTAGATGCACTTATAAAAAGAAGTATATCTGCAATGGTAGACATCATGTCATCCCTAAACCTCTCAACTTCTATTTTCCTGTGTGGCACATACTTGCTTGAATAGACGGGGGAGCTTTAAAACATTTTTATGTGCATTTCATACATTTCCTTTTCAAAAATAATGCATGATAACGTAGATATATATAAGTTAGTGAACTGAACAAGGATAGTTGGAAATATCAGGTCATCACATTCACTAAATAATGACAAGGGAGAAATATGCAGCAACCATGTAATTGCCAGGGAAACTCTACATATTAGAGGAGCACACAACTTAAGTATTGTGAACTGGAAAAAACCCAGCTTGGCTATTAGTCTCACGCGATTCCCGTTGTCCCAATTATAGTGACGCCAACCAGGCCATGCCATGCAACATCATCAATTGGAAGGCATCCCATGTCCAACATCAACATTATCGCTGATGTGTCTAGGTTTTCTTTGCAGGCAGAGCTCACTGGTCTGCATTGTACTATAGAGTTGAGTATGATACCAAAACGCCATAACCAAGGGTAATATAGCAATCTTAGAGAGTTAACCATAGTACCTAAGCATATTGCAATTAATCCGAAGTTGGCATGTGGTTAGAATAAATGAGAAAAAAACATAGGAAAGATGTACACATAGCTAATATGACACTCTGCAGATTAAATAGGAGAAAACACATGCATAAATTGAAAAAAATATTGAAGAAATGGCATTTCAAGAACCTTTTGGGTTCTCTTATTCCCCTCTCCTTTGACAATTCAAGGCACAAATTAATGACCTGAAGACAACGGATCCCACTTTCCCAATTATGTATAAAAATACCATTGTAAATCTTACATATTTTGCAATCTGTGAAGATGGTTTAGTACATGTAAGATGAATATTTACCTAGACATTTAACCAGCCATGCGGTCTCAAACACTGAATTTTTTCCCTCCTAACTTGAATGTCAGATGGTTCATGCTGAGTAAATAGGCAATTTTTTGATTAATTTAATCCACAAGTAAATCACTAGCATGGCATTGATAGAAATAATCACATATTGATATTCAATCATGCAAGCACATACTACGCTCATTGCAGACAGGTCTACATATAATACTAGCATGGCTAAAACAGAAAACAGTAGGAGTGGGATAAACGAGTTATACCCTCCAGTAGGCCATGCAGAAGCCGCAAGGACGGTGGCGGTAGTAGCGTCCTCGGCGGCCTTCTTGTCAGCCTCAAGCTTCTCGGCGGCAAGGCTGTCACCGTTGGACTAAGACATGGTGATGATGAAGACGGTGCAGAAATATAGTAAGTAGTGGATCGGAGGCGAGCAGTCGCGTAGTCGCTTCCCACAAACCTATTCGCCCCTCTCCCTTATAGGATCTAGAGAGGCGGGGTTTCGGCGCTGTACACGGGATGGGGTAATCGGCGGCGGCGGCTGAGGGAGTCCTGGATTAGGGGGTATCCGGACAGCCAGACTATATACATCGTCCGGACTATTGAAGCGTGAAGATACAAGACTCAAGACTCTGGCCCGTGTCCGGATGGGACTCTCCTTTGCGTGGAAGACAAGCTTGGCGATCCGGATATTGTATTTCCTTCCTTGTAACCGACTCCGTGTAAACCCTAGCTCTCTCCGGTGTCTATATAAACCGGAGAGGATGGTCCTTAGAAGGCCGATCACAATTACAATCATACCATCATAGGCTAGCTCTTAGGGTTTAGCCTCTACGATCTCGATCTACTCTTGTACTCCTCATATCTTCAATATTAATCAAGCAGGAAGTAGGGTTTTACCTCCATCGAGAGGGCCGAAACCTGGGTAAACATTGTGTCCCTTTCTTCCTGTTACCATCAGCCTAAGACGCACAGATCGGGACCCCCTACCCGAGATCCGCTGGTTTTGACACCGACGGTGGCAGCAAAGGAACAACAGTGGGAAGTTCACGTGGAGCAGATGTGATTAGTTCGTGGCCGCTAGGGTTAGGAGACACCTCCCACTTATATAGGCGCAACCGCGTGGAGAGACGTGGGTTCGACCCATGTCCGAGTCCGTGACAGCCCATGATACGACGTCTTAGATGGTGGCCCAGCTATCAGCAATGGAGATTACTGACTCGCAGAAATAAGCGCATAGGTGTGAGCTCGGCTCATTCCCACAACCCGCGGCACAAACACGTCGTGACGAGGCATGGCGTGCCGTGGCGGGCGACGGAGGAGGAGTGCGCGAGGGCCTCTTCTATTCTCAAGCTCTAATAGCATGTGGAAGAGAAACCCTTATAAGGAGGTCCAACTCCTCTCCAACTTCAGGGGTGGGACTAAACTTTTCACTACACCTAGTGCCAATTAAACCCACATGGACCCTTAGAGATTTTCAGAAATTGCTAGCTGGGCCTAAAGCCCATACCATATGTTCAACTGTGTTAACAAGGCACATAGGAAGATTAAAAAAATATGCAAGCATGTCATGAAATCTACCTTGAACCGTTACCATGCAAACAATCATGAAGTTCATTTTCAGCTTCAGCAATTAGAGGTACAAAGAACTGAGACAGCTCAACATACATAAACCAAAGTGTGAGAATAGAAGGTTGTACAAGCCGCAATCAAGCAGGTCAATCAACCACGCATTAAAAGAGAACAAAACAGGAGAGGAAATCTCTGGTTGCCTCTTTTAAAATTTGAAGCAGTCAAACTAGATTTGACACTAAGTACGCCAAAACTATGAAACTATTTGCATCCGTTTGCTACTTCCATCCACAAATAAGTTTCAAGTCACCAGCTAGGCAAAAGTTGCATCCCAATGCACAAGCATGAGGAGGAAGATTGAAAAAACCCAGATAGTTACTGCACCCATGACTTGGAGCAGACTTGGTACTACTGCCGCATCAGATTCGCCACAGCCTCGGCGTTCGCTGACTAGTCTATGGCACATGTGATGGCAACATCGACACATCCAATAGTCCAAGCGAAGACGGTGTCGACACTCATCTACGGGGCTATGGGAGAAAAGCAAGAAAGCAACATTGAATCCGGACCAGGCTAGCCAGATGAGTTGCCCAAAAATAGAAAGAACCAGTTTTCTGTTGTTCGAACATAAAAAGAAAAGAAGTTGAAAGCAGAGCACGCCAGCTTTGATCAGAAGCTATGAGTCTTTCTCATTGAATATTACACAATTCATGCAGCACAAATACAGGAAAGTAGTACATTGGAGATTCAGTAATTGTGGCATGTATATTGCCACTCGAGAGTTTTGTAAGAATTGCAAGAATTTTGTATACCAATGGTATCATTTTGACTAACCAAACCAAACTGAATGTCATAAGCAACGAATAAACAGAGCACCAAAATTCGATCACAGCTAGGGTCGATTCTTGAATCTGGCACGTTCAGGGAAGGTGTGTGCTTATAGGGAAGGAGGAGAAATCTCGGACATGGCTATGCCGACGAACCAGGTGAAGAAGGGGACGATGACCCATCCCCACACGAGGCTGGCCGGCCAGGCATACTAGAGGATGCCTCCATACAACAGCGTGATCCCCATGAAGAGCATTATCGTGGAGAAAGTGATGGCCAACATCTTGAACAACGTCTGCAGCACAAGCAACAAAAGATCTCCATCTCTTGAGAAACCAGAAAAATAGTAGTGGCAAAATGAAATGCAGTTGCCAAGCCGGTCATGCACATTGCATCACGCTTCTATCGGATGAAGTAAGTAGCCAACGCCGCCATAGTTTTACCAAAACACGCAATGTAACCAGCATCTCATCTCATCCAAAAATACAAGATGTATTGATCAAATACTATATGTACACAACCAACATTAAGAGCATCTCCACCAGGCGCACAACACGCGACGCACAAAAAAAGGCTTTACAACACCTAAATAGTCAGTTTTTGCATTCAGTTCAACATTGGCTCCAGCAGCCGCTACATCGCGCGAGCCACTCCAGCACGCGCTGCAAAAAAACCGCGCGCACCCAGCACAAACAACATATGACACTCCAAACAAAACCAAGAAGATTTGTTTTCAAGAGTACGCCAATGGCGTACCATATTTTTATAGAAGGGAGCAAACATAATTACAAGATGCTAGGCATAGATGCGAACATCAAGCTAGCAAGTACCACTCAACACCTATGCAACACCGCCTAACTACTCATGAAACGATGTAACCTTCCAACTCCACCTTCATCCCAATCTTTAAGTTCATCCATGATTTGGTGAACCAACTACCACGGCCTCCTCTGTTGCTCCAGCCGCCCAAAAACTCTTGCATTCCTTTGCTTCCATAAATACCATGCGACGAATATGACAATGGTATCAAAGCCTCTTCTGTCCCTCGTCGAGATGGCACGACGTGCCCGAAGCCACCATGCCTCGAATGAATCACCTGTGTCTGGCTGTCGAACGGTGATATGGATGGACGTGAAGCATAGATGCCAAACTTCCTTCGCGTAAGGGCAGTGCAGCCCGATATGGTCTACCGTGTCTTCATGATGTAGGCATGTGTAGCAAACTGCCATAGTGTCCTGTAGGCATGCCTAGCTCGCTGATCCGAGGTCCAGAGCCTATACTGCACCACTAGCCATGCAAAGGTTTTGCATTTGAGTATTGCCCCACTCCTCCATATACACTCGTAAGTAGGGCAAGTTGCTAGCCCGAGGCACAGAGTCTGATATACCGAGCGAGCAGTGTACTGTCTTGATGTATCCCATGGCCATGCAAACGTATCCGGTGCCTGCGGGTCACGGTGTGCATCCATCGTAGCCACTCTGAGGTGCATGAGCTTCATGAGGGCCATGAAAGGTGGCTCTCCATTGATGTCCATCTCCCAGCTACTATCCATGCTAGCTTCGCCCACCGTCCGTTCGTTCTGTACTCTAGTGGGAACCAAGGGTAAGATGACCGGTGCAATGTCCGCCACAGCCAAACTGTTCACCCGTCTGTCCTTCCAGAAGAGAACTCTATTACCAACTCCCACTGTGATTTGCACCAAGTGATTAAACACTTGCCTCGCCTCCTCATCGACCAAAAACGGAATTCCTTGCCAAGGTCTTGTCAGGCCCGTCCTCCTCAGCCACTCCCATCTTACCCTTAGGGCAAGGGCCAACATCTTCACAAATTTACTCCGAGGCCTCCAAACCTTGTAAGGCGACAGATAGTTTTCCGTGCCACTAGGCATTGGCCGCCATTTCATTATCTTTCCCGGCCCAAAAAATGACCTCATCCAAGCATTGATTTCGTCAAAGACCCAATCAGGAGCATTGAGCACCATGAGCTGGTGGATTTGTCTCGCCGCCACCACGGATTTGATGAGTACTAGACATCTAGTACTTTGAATGACACCATGTTGCCAAGATGGGATAAATTTCCTAACTTGATCCAAGAGTGGTTGCCAGTCTGCTCTTGTGAGTTGATGTATCGCTAGTGGAATGCCCAGATACTTGCATGGAAACTTCCCAATGCCACACTATAGGTGATAGGCAACTCTCTGCTTGTCCTCCTCCGTGCCACTAATCATGATCGCCTTGGATTTATTATAGTTGATAGCCAATCCCGATGTCTCAGGAGAGCTATCCAGCACCAATTTTACGAATGTAAAATCCATCTCCATCGGTCTGATGAACAACGCAACATCATCCATGTGAATAGACAGCCCATGTGTAGGTGAGATCCCATTGGATTTGCTAACCTCTCCTTACTTGCCTCCCTTCCTGAACAACACAATTTAGGCTTCCATAGCTATGACGAACAAAAGCGGACATATGGGATCCCCTTGGCGTATTCCGCATGCATGCACAAAGCTCTGCCCATGGCATCCATTTACGATGACCTTCGTGCTAGCAGTTTGCAGCAGGATAGCAACCCACCTTATCCAAGTCTCCCCAAAAACTTTATTCCTCATCACTTGGAACAGGAATGGCCAGGATAAGGAGTCGAATGCCCTTGTGATATCATGCTTCAGAAACACGCCAGGCGTCTTCCTCGCATGTAATTTCCTAGCAAGCTGTTTGACAAGGCGAAAATTATCATGCAGGCATCTTCCTACAATGAAAGCAGATTGGTTTGCCTGTACAATTTCTCTCATGCGTCTCCTTGCCCTACAGGCCAGCGCCTTGGCAAATAGCTTTGCAAAGCTATGCGTCAGGCTAATCGGTCGACAGTCCCCCACAGAATCAGCATCCGCCCACTTCCGGATCAGGGTGATCAGCGCCTTGTTCAACTTACTAAACCCGCGGCCATCTCCGACGTAAAACTTCAAGATTGCTGCCATAATATTGTTCTTGATCATTAGCCATGCCTTCTAATAGAAGACACCTATAAAGCCATCTGGTCCCGGTACTCGATCGACCTGCAAGTCTTTAGTGATGTTCCATATCTCCTCCTCCGTAAATATGGCATCCAGATCTTATAAATCCACAGTTTCCATCTCAAGGTAATCAAGGTCAAGGTATCCCGGGTTCAACACTTTCCCAATAGGTTCCTGAACTCAGCGGTGAAACACTACAAAAAAAAGATACATCCGTGACATGTTGGGACGAACGAATTTTTTTTGTGTCATACTTATGACACTTCTATGATGATAATTGTGACAAAACCCGGTATCATCATAGATGTGGTGGGCTCGTACTTCTATGACAAAAAATCATGACAAAAAATGGGCTTTTCAGCCTGGGCGGGCCGGAGACGCAGCTGCATGACATTCTTTGGGCCATCCTTGACGAAAAAAACCATGGTAGAAGCAAGGGTGAGGAAAATATCAGGGAGTTCCTGGTTACGGTGGGTGGTCGGGGGCCGAGCGATGCGCGTTTGTCTTGTACCGTACGCGCGTGGGTGCGAGGCGTTGGGCTCTAACTGAACCCGAGTGAGGTGTTGCCTAACTGAACCCGAGCGATTGCACTGCAGGCTACACATTACTGAACCCGAGCGATCGAGTGATTCCTTCGCTACTGCTGCTAACTGAAGCCGATCGATGCTGCCTCTGGATGAATAGTGAGCATTGCTGGGGGCCTGGATGAACAGTTCCCGGTGGAGGTTGGATGAACAGGACCCCGTGGTATTGCCGCTGGATGAACAGGACTCCGATTGATCGAGCCAGTTGGGCGTGGATGAATAGGACCCCGTGGATGGCTGCACGAACAGGACCCCATGGAGGGAAGGTTGAACAGTAGCTGGTGGAGGGCTGGTTGAACAGTAGCCGGTGGAGGGCTGGATGAACAGTAGCCCGTGGAGGGGTTGTTGAACAGGAGCCCATGGAGAGGGTTAGTTGAATAGTAGGCGGTGGAGTAGCATGTGGTGGAGGCTGGATGAACATGAGCCCGTGGATGAACAGTCACAGATGGAGGCTGGAGGAGGTCGACGGTGGATGACAATAGCCCGTGGAGGCTGGAGGAGGTCGACGGTGGAGATGAACAATATCCCGTGGAGTCCCGTTTTGCGGTACGCCACAACCCTCCCGATGAGCAGGACCCCCGTTTCGACCGTCGCTCCAACACAAGTCCGTTTCCTGTGTTTTGTGGTACACCACACCCCTCCCGATCAACAAGACCCCGTTTCGACCATAGGAGGTCCAACAGAAGTACGTTTCCTCTGTTTTGCGGTACGCCAGACCCCTCCCGATGAACAGGATCCCGTATCGAACGTGGTCGGTCGAACACAAGGCCATTTCCTCCATTCTGCAGTACGCCAGGCCTCGTATCCATCGGTTGTTCCATCCAAGCCGGTTGGCTCCCACATGTTTCGTTGCCTCCCGATGAACACAACACATTCCGTTTCGTCCCCATGAACACGAGACGACGCAGATTCTCCGTTCCGACCCAGCCATGTACACGAGCCCTGGTCGTACGTATGCGCGAGTAGGCGTTCGAGACCCCGCCCGTATGTACGTATGTGGAAGTATTTACTTTCTTGCACCCTGGCCGTTGTACATACGTGTACATGCTATGTGTGCACCTCTACTACGACACGTGCGCGCCTCTACATCGACCAGTATGTGCGTACATGTTCGCGAGCAGAATGACAACGCTACGTACACTTCGACCAAGTGGGTCCCGACTGTCACGCACTTCCTTGCATATGAAGATGTAGCTGGTGGGTCCTAGCAGTCAGGGGGCGAATCATTTTTTTGCCTGTAATATGGATGCACTTCCTTGAGTGCGAAGATGTAGCTGGTAGGTCCCAGCAGTCAGTGGGAAACATTTTTTTGTGAAATACGGTGGACCGTCTGATGGGTCCCTGTTGTCAGGTGGAGGAATCATTATTTTCCGCGTAATAAGGAGGCACTTCCTTGCTGCGGTCGTGGACCCAGTTGTCAGCCTCTCCACGTACAGGGCTCTTCCGATGGAAGTCGTTCCTTGACCACGTTGACCATGCCGCGCTGAGAGCACCAGGGCCATGGACGACGACGAGGCCTAGGAAGGGGACAATGCGGAGCCGGGGAAGAAGCGGCAGTGGATGCCCACATGGAGAGGAGTATGAGGGTTCACTGGTTCGGCTTTAGTGTGAGGCTGCCGTCGCCGCAGAATAACAGGGGGTGTGGGTGAGTGTAGGGATGGCCTAGCCAGCGGTGGGAGTAGTAGGGGCGGTGAGGCCTCCGCGGCAGCACAACCAGCCACGGGAGGCAGGAGAAGGCGGCACGACCAGAGGTTGGAGAAGCACTATGGCCGTTGGATGGACATCGTATAGTTACTGGAGCTAGAATCGTTCATATTGACTAATTTGACAAAGCCCTCTGTCCCCGTCAACTTAGTAGGCCCACAAGTCAGCATCCCACTATGCTAGGTTCCAGCTAGCGGTGGGAGTATTCATTTTTTTGTGCGTAATAAGGAGGCACTTCATTTTGTTTGAAGATATAGCTGGTGGGTCCGACCTATCAGCGGGGGGAACATTTTTTTTGCGAAATATAGAGGCCCTTCCGGTGGGTCCCAGATGTCAGCTGGAGGAATCATTATTTTGCGTGTAATAAGGAGGCATTTCCTTATGTGCGGCCGTGGACCCAGCTGTCAGCCTCTCCACGTACAATCCATGTCTGATGGAAGTCGCTCCTTGACCATGTTGACCACGCCGCGCTGAGAGCACCAGGGCGGTGGACGACGGCGAGGCCTAGGAAGGGGACGATGCGAAGCTGGGGAAGACATGGCAGTGGATGCCCACGTGGAGACGAGTACGGGGGTTCACTAGTTCGGCTGCGGTGTGAGGCTGCCGTTGCCGCAGGTCCTGGCTAGCGGTGGGAGTAGTAGGGGGCAGTGAGGCCTCAACGGCAGCACAACTGTCCACTGGAGGCAGGAGTAGGCGATCTCGCCGACGCTGGTTTGGGCGGCTGGTGTAAGAAGAGCAACAATTGAAGAAGCAGCAGGACCGTTCTTTTCAAATCCAAGGGTTACTGCTACTAGAATCATTTGTTGACTAAGTTGACAAGCCTTGTGTACGCGTCAACTTAGTAGGCCCACAGGTCAGCCTCCCAACCGGTGCACCCCAGATGTTAGTGGCAGGAATTTTTTTTTGCTTAATAAGGAGGCAGTTGATTGCGTGCGGCCAGGCCAGCAGAGGGAGTAGGATGGGCTGGTGAAGCCCGCGTGACACCACAGCAGGCCACAAGAGGAGGGAGCAGGCAGTCCCGCCGATGCTAGTTTAGGCGGCTGGAGCAGGAAGATCAGAGATTGAAGAAGCACATCGGCCGTTGGATGGACATCCAACAGCCACTGCTCCTAGAATTGTGTGTTGACTGACAAAGCCTTGCATAAAAAAGTCAGCCTCGAAATTTGTGGCATGTACAGTCCATTTGCTATTTTTTTTAATTTTTACTCATTTTCTAATTCATATGGAATTTATTGCAGCCCATTTTCCATTTTTAGAATTGCTGCCCATTTTCTGGTCAGTACCAGGGTTAAGACATTTAACTAAATATGTGTGAAATTTTGAAAAGTAGCAAATTTTTGTTGGGGAACAAAATATTCTTAACCAAAAATTAGTAGCCACACTAAAACAAATTTAAAAATAAATTAGTACTATATCATGTTAAATCCAATGAAATACTCCCTCCATCCCAAAATTCTTGTCTTAGATTTGTCTAAATACGGATGTATCAAGCCACGTTTGGTATTAGATACATCTGTATCCAGACTAATTTAAGACAAGAATTTTGGGGCAGAGGGAGTATAAAATATCAGTGAAGAACAAAAACAAAAAAAGAAACTAATATCCTATTTGCTATATTTTTTTGGAATTTTCAACCCCTTTGATATTACTTTTAACAGACACTGGCCATACTTTTTGGCCAGGCCGGAATGCATCTCTCCCCGTCTTGAAAGATCTGCAGCCCAGTAAGTCGGAGAAAACAAATAAGCCTAGCTTGGGTATTCTTCAAAAAGAAATACTAGGCTACCTATTTTCCCAAAGAAAAAATTGCTGGGCTGGTCATGTTGTTAGATGGACCACAGAGACCGCACAACCCAGTTTATAGCCTGCTCCTCCGAATTACTACTAAAAAATGTTTTTCAATTCAGTCGTTAATTGACTATACGTTGAAAATGATGTGGGTCCAATATATCAGCAGGGTGGATTAGAGTAAAAAAAACGAGGGGTGCATCTGATTAGTAAAAGAGGCGCTTGCTTGTGTTCGGGAGTGGACCTGGTGGGTCCGTACTATCATACTCACAACTACAGTCCTCTCCTGATTCACTATGTTGACAGGGACCATTTTGAAAAAAAAACTATGTTGACAGGGTCGGACGGCGGCGCTGCGGCGAGCGCACCAAGGCGGAGGATGTAGTGATGTCGCCAATGTGTTGGGCTGGGTTGGACATTCTTATTAAAAATAAAAATGGACTGGAAGTATTTACGACGTTGACTACGATTTGCATGGGTCTGCTAGTTGCAGGAAGAAAATGATGGGAGAAAGAAGACTGGTCGCTATCTTTGCCTAAGAATAATATTGACTGAATTTCACGACACTATCATAGGAAATAATATCCTCCTGTTAAATCGTGAATTTAAAGAACTGGTGCATGAGAATTTAGCTTTATTTATTTATTTACTTATTTATGTTTAGGGGGCCATGAGCATGTACCTGGGCCGGATTCATATGAGAGCCTCCCTTCCAGTTAATTATGGGCTCCTCTATGGGGCCTTCATCAGTGGGCTGCATGTTATCAACAAGTGGAAAATGTGTTTCGTACGAAAAATACTATGCACTATGTATGGTACGGGGCACTAGAGGATCGGACCGTGCAACGACTTCCAAAACATTGCATTCGTCGTTCTAACAACATATTTATTCAACCAACAGACGAAATATACTAATGATTGTACATTGAAAACAGTAGCAGCAGCAACCAGGGCTAGGGGTGCAACAGAAGCAGTAACCAGGATAGAAGAGTAAAGACGCAACTCTCTCTTTGAAACCAAACATCAGTCATCTTTACAAAAGGGCTACCAAAAATAAAAAGTGTATGCATCAAACTAAATAAAGATCCTACTACACCAAGTGTACGCATCTAACTAACTGGCTCAGTTAGACGTTACTATTTGTTAAGCTGTGGAGATTGGCTCACGGCTTGAACCAGATGGGTGCCTGACGGGCAAACTCTAGCTAGCAGGTTGAAGTCTGATACTTGCGACCCTCTCTCCTACTTTGGGCTGCAGAGCGTGGCGGCACATCTCAGGGTATGGTGCATGCAGAGACGCATGGTATGCTGTGTACACACAGTTTTGCTTGATGAACCAAACCGTGCTGCCATCATGATCCTTGCCGTCGGTTATCTCCTGGTTAATCGGATAATTCAGTCCGACAAACAGAGAGCGTGTACCAAGGCTACTTACCAGTCTCCAATCAAAAATTCCTGAAGGCCCAAAGAAGCTGGGATCCTGCTCGAAGACCTTACAATGACTGTGATTGTATTCCGTGAAACAACACGTCCGGTACATGCAAACGATCATCAATCATTCGCCGTCATTTGATCAAGCTAGGAAGCACGTGCAACTTCCATGCCGCTTTTCTTTGAAAGGTTCCGGGATTAGGAAGGGTAGGGACACCAGGCGTCCTACAACATCATATCAAGTTGGAGTCAAATAAAAAAGGGCTCTTAATGTAGTCAATCTTAAGAACAGCATGTTATGAGCATGAATATTTTTTTAGTAAATGTTCACAGTAATATAAGTAAGCCATCATGATATCATAGGAAAGTAACATACTGCTGTAACAGTCGTTTGTAGAGATGACTGGAGTAGGCCAGCAATACGTCCAGCCGTAGAAGGAGTCGACATCGTAAATGAAGGCCTTGTGTTCAATGGCATCAGAGAAGCATGGAGGATGTATGATCCTGCGATGGACATGAAGATTTATCCACTTACCGCAGAGACCTGTTAGATAGGCGAAACCATGGTTGAAGAACGCAATTAGCCTGAAGTCTTTATAATTCACAGATCTTGTGGGCACTTGGCAGATTACAACCTTGAGAAAATCAAACTTGGTATCATGTTGGCTACTGTAAGATTCCGAGTATTCTAGGCCGCGGTGCCAAAGCAGTGCAGTGTTAATCGAAGGAAGGGGGATCAATCGCCAGGTGTAGAACTCCACGAGCATCCAGCTGCCGCGACCGTTGACGAGCACCATTCAAGACGTGTTCATGCCGACCTAGTACACACCGTTAATGTAGTTGAGGGAGACGGGGCTCGGATCGCAGTCAAGGGGGTTGATGCTTGCCACCTTACGATCATTATGCTACGTGGCATGCCATTTAGGAAGATCAGGTGGCATCAGCAAGCAAGGAGCTGGCTTCAAAAGCTCCGGCCTGAGGGCTTTGAGTAAATGGTACAGCCCCGACGACCACGTGGCGAGCAGCATGGTACTGACATTGTCCACACGCGAAACAATGAGCTTGATTACCTCTGTGGGGAGCAAATTCCAGCCACTCTTTCGATGGACGCTTCTCGGTTCTGACATTTTTAGTGCTTGGGTTTCGGACGAGGGGGGAAGGTGCCTTAGTGGGGATGGAAGATTGGACGAGATTATGTGCGGACAAATATGGAGAAGGAAATATGTGCTGCAGGAAGTGGACAGGTGATGATGACTACAACACGCCACTTGACTTACGAGACACATACCAGCAGCGTAGGGTCATATCGATGCCAGACAACTTGCTTGAGTGATCACAGTACAGGTACTCCCTACAATACCTACTACTATGCCCTAACTTGCTTGAGTAGAGTAGTAGTGGAGTAGGACTCTGCTCTACTACTAGCACCGGGGGAGTAGTATATTCTAATCTAAAATAGTTACAAACTTCAATGCCCGAGCGTGGAACGACTACGAACCGCCATCGGTGCTAACTCCAATCCACAGCAAACATTCGTTGGGAGACATGGCAGTTGCAGATGCCCGCGACGCAGTTATAGTACATGTGTAAGGGTGGCGGTTTTGTCAAATACTATGGCTTAAAAACAAGCCACTGTCAGATGGAAATCTGAAGATTATGTGGGATTCGCCAGGATTGAGCTCGTGGCGAACAATCGCCATATATCATTACTAAAAAGAGGTTAAAACACTCGGGGCTATAACTTGCACTGGCTGACCACTAACAATGATACTAACATAGTTGTAAAATGGTCAAAGACCGTGTCTACGTGCTGTTTGGAATTATATGCAAAAAAATTAACAAGATGCCCATGCATTGCACGGCACACCATCATCATCAACTCGGTTTTTTCTCTACTCCTACTCCTATAAAAGACGCAGTTGGTGATGATGGAGGCGAGGAGGCGTGTTCAGCCGGGCGTGCAGCGGACGGCGCAGTACTATTCGATTTGTTATAAAAAACAAAAAGAGTAGTAGAGATAGAGATAGGAGTAGAGATAGAGACTTAGGGAGGAGCACCATCTACGGCTTCGTGTGCTACTCCTACACTCCATTCAGCGGCCTCAACGTCCCCTACAACCACTCCCTCCTGCGCTCCATTCGGCGGGCGCTTTTGTAATTTGTGGACCGCACTCTCACGACTGCTGGCAGCCACGACTTCACCGACTGTAAGTGCATCTAGTGCCCCTTAGTGATTTTGGTGTATTGAAGACTTATAGGTTAAGGGACTGATGCGTTTATGACTGTACATAGGTATATAAGTCTATGAGGATTTTGATATTTACAGAGAATGTCAACCCCTAAAAATGAAGTTCTTCAATTGAAGACTTTGGATTTCTGAAGACTTTCTGAAGACTTTGAAAGTGAAGAAATTGGTGTGACCTTGAAGACTTGGCAATCATTCAAGGATAATGAAGCTTGAAGACTTTTGTTTTCGTAGTTTCATTTTCTCTTCCTTGAGTCATAGGAAACACCATACTGTTAAAGGGGGTCGAGGAAATACTAAGGAAAAATTTCCATGTGATGCTCAACTCAAAATCCTACACCTACCAATCCCTTCGAGTGAAGCCATTCGAAATATCATACAGTTCAGTGATATTCTTCAGTGATAGAGACGAAGTTCTTCTGGTCTCTGAGGAATTTGTTCTGACTAAGGAGTTAGGAATTCGCCAGTGCAGATTGCCTACACAGTGTGGAACATGATAGCCCTGAGGAATTTAAGAGTCAAAATTCCGACCATTGTTGTGCTATGCGCCAGCTGTTGTCACATCCTAGTTAGCCATGCATTAGAGTGTTGCATCATGTTTACTCTTTCATCAGAAACCTGAAATGGGGATGACAGAACCCCCAATCCCCTCTGAATCCAATTAGGGTTTACTAAAAACTTTTTCAATGAACCTGAAATGCCCTTCTAAAATGCCCATCATTTTTGTCTTGGTTCAGAACCTCTGCCAAAAGTGGTGCACATTTTCCTAGGCCAGCTTAGGGTTTTTGAATTAAATCATAAATTGGGCATTTAAAATTATATAAAATATTTAAATGCTCAAATATCTCCAAACTAAAATGTTTCATGTTGGAAATAATCCAACTATGGACCAGGAGTAGTTTGGTGATTTTAGGAGTAGCCTAAGTATTTTATTTAATTCAACAAAGTTGCAGAAGTATTTAAAAAAACAGAAAACAGAAAGAAATGGAAAAAGCTTACCTGGCGCCTGCTCTCGGCCCACCTGCCGGCCCAGCCCAGCGCCGCTCCAGCGAGCTGCTGGCCGGCCAGGCAGGCAAGCAGGTGCCCGACGGCGACCGCAGCGCGCGCCGCGCACCTGCTCGCCGCCTCGCCGCTCCCCGCGCCCGGTGACGTCGTGGACCGGCCTCCCTCGCTCCCCCGAACCCCCCAGACACCCCCTCTCCTCTCCAGCTCCTCCCCCTCGCGC
>NC_041393.1:354513607-354551429 GCF_002162155.2 Triticum dicoccoides
GCGCTCCCCCGCCGTGACCGACGCCACCATCGCCATGCCTTCGTCGTAGCCGTGCTCCCCGCCGCCCATGCGTCCTCTCATCGTGTCCAGGAGCTCCGCCGCCGTCCACTCCATCGAGCAAGCCGAGCCCCGAGCACTCGCAACGCCCGAGTCCACCGCAACGACCTCGCCCGAACCGCTGTCGCCGGAGATCCCCTTCAACGCCGTCGTCGCTCCGGTCCATCTCCGGCCACACCAAGGGCTTCGTCGCACTCACTGTGAGCTTAGCCATCTTCCCCTCCCTTCCGTTCTTGCTCCCGAGCTGTATAGAGACCTCCCGGAGCTCAACCGCACTCACCGCCGTGGAGCTCGTCGCCGACGTGCTCCCGGTTACCCTCCGACCACTCCACGGTGTCCTTCATGCTCACCGTGTCACTTAGCACCTAGCTAGCCACTCCCCGAGCCTCACCGACCCCTCTAGCGTCAAGTTCGTCTTCGGCCGAACCCCGGTGGCCGCCAAAGTCGTCGCCGGCGCCAACTCCGGCCACCCCGACCCCAACGGACTCCACCAAGAGCTGCGGCCCGTCCTCAGCTCCACTCCGGTGGTCTCCGCGACCCATTTGGTGACCGAAACGGCCAAAACCACTTCCGCCGCCGCGTCGGGCTCGCCGGCGGCTAAACGCCGGTGCAGCCGACCCGGGTTTGACCACGGGTGGGCCCTGGTTGACTCCCCTAAGTCAATGACAGGTGGGGCCCAGCCCTGTTAATTAAACAGGTTTAGTTTTAATTAAACTTTAATTAATCTAATCACCCTGACATGCGGGACCCACTGTCAGGTTTGACCCGGACGTGTTCCGTTGACCTGCTGACGTCACACTGACGTCAGGCTGACGCAATAATTGATTTTCTGGAATTATTCTAATATAGGAAATTCCAGAATATAATTTAAACTTTAAAAATTCATAACTTTTATTCTGTAACTCCAAATCAGACAAATTATATATGAAAAATGATCAGAAAAATCCAATCTATCCATCTGTACTATTTTCATGCATGATTAAACAAATTAACCTGATGTTTAATGCAGAACAAGGAAAAGCACTTTAAAAGGCCATGTTTGAGTTTGAAATTTGAATCTTTGATTCAAAATTGGTTCAAACCCTTCTGGTCTTAGTTGCATTAGCCCAACACACTCATATTGCTATGTTTCATGCATACATCATATTGTTGCACATTGTTTGGTGATGGTTGTGTATCGGTGTTCTTTGCGGCAGGATCTGCCTCCGAGGAGTATCGTGATTACCCTAACGAAGAACCGTATCAGTGCATCGAACCATCAGGCAAGCAACCAACCATTTGATCATATCGATACAATCCCATGTTCTCGCTCCTGCTCTCTTTTACTGCATTAAGACAACGCGTTTCAAACTGCTGTGTGCTACGGTAGTTGAACCCACTTCTTCTGCATGACCTGTCATTGCCACAGTAACTAGATGAAACCCACTAGCATGTGTAGGAGTTGATTGAGCCATATGTATGTGTTGTTCCTACCTTGCTATGTCTGCTATGCTTAGAGTCGTGTCAGGTCTGGTTCATCTGGGTGATGGGCTAGAGTGAAATGATTATGTCGGTAATGAGAGTGGTGTGGTGAACACGATTTGGTAAAGGTATCGATGAGAGGCCATGTAGGAGTACATGGTGGGTTGTCTCATTGAAGCCGACCGTAAGCACTGAGATCTGTATGTGTGATTTAAGATACAGCTACTACCATGCATTGGGCCCTGAAATATGACCCCGCTCGACTTCTTATTAACCCTAGCTCTCTGTCCAGGAGTTGCAAGTAGTTTCTGGTGTTTGTAGCCTACTGGAGGCCGTGGACAGCGCTGACCGTAGGGGTGGGCTGTGATGCGGTAGGTAGGTGGCCGGGTGTACCGAATACCCGTTAGGTATCTCAGGAACCCTGTTCACATCGTTCGGGGCCGTATGGGAAACCTCGGTCGGACTCCCTGCGGATGGAACCTGGATAGGCGATAAACCTGGACTAGAGGCTTAAGTGTTTAGGTAGGTCGTGGTCTACACCCACGTCGGCTTTCGCTTGAAGTCTGCCGAGCACATGTCGTGTGCAGACGCTAAGTGGTGGAAACATGTATGAAGAAGTACACCCCTGCAGGGTTATCATGATCTATTCGAATAGCCGCGTCCGCGGTAAAGGACTACTTGGTTGCCTATACAGTTCATAGACAAGTAAATGGAAACTACTAAAAGCCTCAAGATAAGTGTGAGTGCCGAGGATGGCTCTTCCGTAGGAGGACGGAGGTGGATTCTCGGTAGTGTATTGAATTGGTGAGTAGTGGACTCATGTGCGCAAAACCATTTCAAGTTGGAGTCTCGTAGGTTAGCCTAGCCAAGAGTCAAAGCTGGGTTGCTGCAATAACTCCACCAACCCTTCTTGATAATATGCATGTATGTAGGATCTGATGTAAGTCTTGCTGAGTACCTTTGTACTCATGTTGCTATAATTTACATTTTTTACAGAAGACGCTGCAACCCCTTCTGATGGGTTCTACGTAGACGTTGACATCAATGAGTAGGCTAAGGCCCAGGTGGTGATCCTGAGCTTGTGAAGGACCTCGTAGTATAGCTAGGCTTTCCAAGCCTCTTTTATTTTACTAGTTGTCTGTACTCAGACAAGTTACTTCCGCTGCTGGTTTGTATGACAGTATGACTTGAATGCTGGGTCGTGTGACCCGTACCTTTGTGTATGTTATGTATGGCTCTCTGAGCCTTGAATAAAGTACTTGTGTCATAGAGTCATGTTGTGATGCCTTGTTGTATTTTCACATATCGAGCATATTGTGTGTATGTTTGAAATGCTTGGTATGTGTGGGATCTGACTATCTAGTTGTTTATCCTTGGTAGCCTCTCTTACCGGGAAATGTCTCCTAGTGTTACCGCTGAGCCATGGTAGCTTGCTACTGCTCTGGAACACTTAGGCTGGCCGGCATGTGTCCTTCTTCGTTCCGGTGTCTGTCCCTTCGGGGAAATGTCACGCATTGAGTACCGGAGTCCTGTTAGCCCGCTACAGCCCGGTTTACCGGAGTCCTGCTAGCCCAGTGCTACAACCCGGACCCACTTGCTGATGACCGACACGTTCGAAGCTGGGTCATGGATGCCTGTCCCTGTAAGTCTGTGCCACATTGGGTTTACGACTACTCATGTCAGCCCGGGCTCCTTATCATATGGATGCTAGCGACACTATCATATACGTGAGCCAAAAGGCGCAAACGGTCCCGGGCAAAGGTAAGGCGACACCCATGGGTATACCGTGCGTGAGGCCGCAAAGTGATATGAGGTGTTACGAGCTAGATCGATGTGACATCGAGTCGGGGTCCTGACAGCTGTCCCAAAATCCAGTGCTTCAACAGCGCTCGCCTCAAGATTCCCAAGGTGACTGAGGAGGCCATCATCTCAGCGTTCTCTGATGGCGTCCACGACATCAAGATGAAGGAGGATCTCGCCATCCACGAGGACCTGTGCACATCTCTCGAGCTGTTCAACCTGGCGACCAAGTGCGCAAGGGCTGAGGAGGGGCGCCTCTCCCTTCTTGATCTTGCAGCAACCGACCCAGAAGAGAAGAAGGCCAAGGCCAAGGACATGAAGAGCAAAGGAGCAGCCATGCTTGCAGCAGAACCAGACACGAAGTGCGACAGGGACCAGCTAGAGTCATCCAAGGGTAGTCGATTGTGCACCTACCACAACCTCTACACCCACAACACAAACGAATGCTAGGAGCTCAGAGCCGTTCGAGAAGGACGCATCGGTCGACGCCCCGAGCGCAATGACCGGGGCTATGGCCGAGGGGGAGGAAGAGGTGGAGGACGATGGGACGAACGAGGCCCTCACCAGGAGTGGCGTGATCGACCTCGCGAGGATCACTGGGAGGACCAGCCTCACATGGGAGCCTGGAGGTATTAGCCTCGCGAGGATCGCCCACAGGGCAACGCAGGCCTTCCTCCTCTGCCGCCACCGCCAAGAAGGAATGATGACCACCACCAGGACGAGGGGGCTAGGGGCTTGCAGGAGCCACGTGCTATCGCTTGTATCTTGGGTGGCACCCAGGCCCTAGCCTCTCAGCACATCTTCAAGCAGTTTGCTCGCGAGGTGAATGCAGTCCTCCCCAAGCTCGAGGCCACGCACCCGCTCAGATGGTCCACGTGCGCCATCACTTTCAGCTCAGCAGATCAACTCAAGTGTGCGGCTACAGCTAACGTCCTCCCAATGCTTTGTTCCCTAGTCACCAGCAACGTGTAAGTTACCAGGACCCTCATCGATGGCGGCGCAGGGCTCAACCGTCTGTCCTTTGAGATGTTCAACAACCTTCAAGTGCCATATGATCAACTTCAGCCTACCAAGCCTTTCTCAGGAGTTACTGACGGCTCCACCACCCCGATAGGGCAGGTCCGTCTCCATGTCACTTTCGGGTAGCGCAACAACTACCGCACCGAGCTCATCGACTTCGACGTAGCCCACATTCGCCTGCCATACAATGCCATCCTCGGGTATCCAACCCTGGCCAAGTTCATGGCGGTGACCCACCATGGTTACAACGTCTTCAAGATGCCAGGAAGCAGCGAAATCATCACAGTCCCCTGTGAAGAGAAGGATGCGGTGTGCTCCCTTGAGCGCGCCTTCCAAGCTACATCAATCGAGGACCCAGACAACAAGAGCGAGAACCACCCCGAGGCAGTTCCCAAGAAGAAGAAGACATCTTCCAGCTCAAGGCCCCAGGAGGTTGGCATCTCCGGAGGTGTCGCATCAGGATCTGCGCCCGTGCCAGGGGCGCCTCCCTCCATCACATAGGAAGGAGAGCCTGGCACCCTCCTCGGGCAGGGCTCGGGGGCTCTCTTCTGGAGGGCCTCAAACTTTGCCAAGATCATGAGGGAGGAACTCAGGCACCAATTGGAGGCGTGCTTCGCAGCATGTTTCCCTCGGGAAGGCATGTGCCAAGGAAGGCCCAACCCTCAGGAGTTCATCACCAAGACTACTCAGGAGCTTCAGGAATCAAAAGTCATACACGGCGATCGCCGCCTGCCTGGCGTAGCTCCCCATCTAGGCAAGGATGGCGGGCTGTGCATCTGCATCGACTACCCGGGGCTCAGCCGAGCCGCGTCTCAGGAGAGCCTCTGGCCTTCACGCGTGGGATGTTGTGAGGGACCACCGCACAGCTACTTTCGCATGCCTTTCGGCCTGCGGAACACGGCTGCCACTCACCAGCGCCATCTGCGGAGCATTCTAGCGGCTCAGGAGGTCAGGCATCACGCGGTCCTGGCGGAGATGGTTATGGTCCTCGAGGAACCGCCTGGACCCCCAGAGCCTCCCGAGGCTTAGGGCTCAGGTGGCTCGTGAGGATCGGCCTCTTCACCGCGCATCGTCAGCTACTTCAACTACAATGGTACCAGGTGACATCTTTCAAAGTTCATTTCAGCTGGGAGCACCCTCAGGGCTGCATTATTCCCAGGCCACACGGGTCTGTCCCTGCGGCATGTGTCCCTTTTGCTTATGTCTTTAGTTTACCTTGCTGGGGGCGCCCCTCGGGCTGCATCATCCCCAAGCCGCTCGGGCCTGACCCAGTGGCATGTATCCCCTCTGTGTTTATATAAGTTGATTTGCCTTTCAACAGATGGCCCATATGTCAATGACCCAATGCACCTACAGTTAAGTAACTGGAGCAGCGTCCCGTAATATATGTTGCGTGATTAACGTAACAACTATGTGGGCATATTTGTTGGAGTAAATTACGGGGGAGGGAAGGGGTGGAAATATTGTTGGTCACAACAGATTGGACGAGCACGGGGGAAGGAGAGTCATGCATGCAGATTTTTTCCACAAGGGGTGGAGTGGTGGGACCGCCGGAGGGAGAAGGAGAGTCTCGCAGGCATATTGTTTCCACACATGGAGAGGAAAAGATTTGGAGACGAACGGGCTTCCTGGAGGTATGGGGAACGGTGCATAATAAGTCATGTGGCATGCCGGGCTAGGTATAGTCTCAAGTCATTAAAAACATACACGCCCCACACATGTTCATATTTCAAGGTCCACTAAATTATTGCATGCGATGATTAAGGCTGGCTATAATGGTGGTATCTTAGCTAGTATCATGCACACGGGAATAGCAAACATGCTGATGTGTCAAAGAATTAAAGAAGAGAGGGGGTTAGAGTAACTAGTGTTCATGCATGCATGCAATGCGATAATGCATTGGTAAACACATTTTTTTGTGAAGAACGACAACATTAGTTGAGTACTTTTGCAGACTACAAAAACTATTCCACCGCCTCTATCTTGCTAAGAGTAGGTGAAATTTTTGAATCGAGCCCTTTAAACTAGAAGGGAGGTAGTAGTACTCTAATACCTAACCTTGTTGTGATGACAAGATAGGACATGGCACGCACCTGGCCGGAGGAACTAGTCTGCATTGTGCATTTAAGTTTTGTCTGAAGTCAATGTACCTCTACTTTGACCAAACTTATAGAAAAATGTGTGAACATTCACAATGTCAAATCAATATTTTTATACTCATTATAAAACATAGTTCTTATACTCATTTTAATCAGTATTGTAGGTATTGATATTTTTAGTATAAATTTTGTTAAACACTTTGCAAACGGTTGACGGAAGTAAAAGGGACCAGAGGGAGTATCATGCATGCGGAGTAGGCAAAAAAATTGCTCATTTATAGCCGGTCGAAGTCTGAAAGGGCACGACTGCGCGAGGGAGGCGAATGTTGTGGGAGGCGCGATGGTTGACGGAATTAAGTGAAGTTACATCCACGCGCCGGCATGGCGTGCGAACAGGCAGAAGCTATACCGTCAGGCCTACGATATGGGTCTAGTAGACATGACATCTAGTGGGTCCCGCATAGTACTCGAGAAATCTTTGGGGGCTTGCAGCCGTTTATCCACCGGGCAAGCCAACAACCCCACGTCATTCGCATGCCCTACTTGTCCCCGTATTCTACTAGTACAGTACCTTACAATAGTTCACTCCCAGTCATCTCGTCCTTTCACATTACACCACTTCAACTTCTCCTAACCCACCTCCAAAATCCATGACCTCCCAAATCTCCATGGTCGCTGCTGAGTACCAGGTTAGAGCCATCACCGGTGATGAGTTCATCATCATCTACACACGTGGATCCGTGACGGTGAAAGCATGCCCTGCTCGCTTCCTATGCATGTTCAACAGTTCAAAGGATGAGTGGGTCGCTGGGCTAGATGTTGAGTACACCACAGTCCTGGAAAGAGAGAAGATTCTAAAGGAGGGAGATAAGAAGAAGCCCGCCGTGATCCAGGTTTGCGTACATAATGTGTGCTTGGTCTACCACATATGCCATGCCAACGTTGAGTGCCAGAATTTGAAGAACTTCCTCAAGGACAAAAGAGTGAAATTTGTTACTTTAGACTTTAGGAACGATAGGGATGTCCTGGGTTGGATAGGCCTTGTTGTAGGCCAGACCTTCGATCTCCAAAAGGCAAGCATGGTGTCCTCCTCTCAGCCTTCAACGCTGACCCTGGCAGCATCCATGATTGATCCTTCATACGCTAAACTGAAGAAACCTCACCATGAGTATCATCATGCATGGGAGTCGAAGACATTACATGAAGATCACATCCTGCACAAGCAATGTATGCCTACCATTTTTTAAATATCTGCAAGGGTTGGATGACAAAAGCAGAGCCCAGTGTCCGGTTCAAGCAAAGAAGCGTCGGTGAAGAGGAAGAGGAAGAGGGACGAGGAAGAAGTCGAGGATGTGGACTCAGACTCCGAGTAAGGTGGCAGTGTCGTCACTCATGCTGGTTCTACTGCAGTGTCAAGCGGACTAGTTGCTTAGTTTATTTTCAGGGGTGTGTTGTGCTGAGCCCCCAGCAGAACTATGTTTATGTTCTTTTTGGTTATTTGAACTTTATGTTCTTCCTTGTTATTTGAACTCTTTGGTACGTACATTAGTACTAGTACTATGTCTTACTATTGTTCTTCTTGCAGATGGTACTACTGCTTGTATCTTCGTGTTCCTATTGTACTTAATACGTTCGTACTAGTAGTACAATTTGGGTCAGTCAATTTGTGAAAGAAGTTTGACAGAGTGAAGGAAAAAGACGGCAGAGAAGCTACCCCAGTATCTATATTAGGGTGGCAGGGTACCCATGATCTATCTTATGAGTGTTGGGTGTGGAGTGCAGTTGGCCGGAAGAAAATGGATCGCGCCCGGGGTTAAACGGATGGCAGGGGTGGGGGAGCATGGCTGTGGAAGACGATTCAGGGGAGGGCGAGGCGGCGGCGGCAGGCGGTTAGGCATGTGGCAGGCTGAGAAGATGAACCATGCATCAATTTCGGAGGTTGAAGAAGCACTTCTAGCCATCCATGTTGCATCCAATGGCTCACAAGATTCGACTGGCCCAAATTGCTCCTTCAGATTGTAGGATCCGTGTGGCATTCAAGGTCTCGAAGGTAGATTCCGCGTCCACACACGGTTTGCGGGCTCGACATGGCCGCGACCGTCTTCCACCATGACAGCCACCATGCGTGCCTCCTCCGCGCGGGCGGAGACGACAATGACACACTAGTTCCTCCTCGCCGGTGTGCTGGAGGACGCACTCGTCCTCCTCTTCATATGCTGCTTGCATAGACGCGGCTCCATCAGCTGCTCACATGCTTGGTAGTGCGGCGGCATTGCAAGGAGGGACTACAGACGACGTGAGCAGGCGAGCCTTTGGCTTCATGGCAGAGGGATGGCGGTGATACGGCAGTGATGGGCGAGAAATTGTTGGCCAGAGCAGGCGGACGCCGGCATGCGCAACAGTGGCGGAGGCATATTGATGAGTGCGCGTATGGGAGCTTAGTTTAGTTTTAAATAGGGTTGGTCAAACTTAAAAGAAAACCGTACTAGTACACGTAAACATTAGACTGAGGCAGTGCTTATATTAGTTACCACAGCCACGATACGGAATCCTATGCAAGTGCGTGAACCACGGCCGTGCGGTCGATCGAACGGTGCATCACCATGTCGCGCTCGAAGGACATCCACCGAACCTTTTTGTGTGTGTGAAAACAATCCCCGAATATTACTCAACTTTTTTTTCCTGGAAAAGTTCTTGACGCTACAATATTTTTATATATTTGAATTTAGCTCCAGTTCGTGTTTATTTGGATTTGGACGTTTTAGGTGCACCCTAGTCTTTTTAATACTGATTTTGTGTGTGTGACTGAGAGAGAATGTGTGTATGTGTCCATATGTGTGTTGTGGCGGAAGGGCAATGTGGAGACGGCGTGCGTGTGATAGAGACATGGAGAGGTGTGAATGTGCAAATGATCATGCATGAGTGAGACATAGACAGATGCTGATACGTTTTGTATACATGAGAGAACGGTCTTCTATTTTACTTGTGTGTGTGTGAGAGAGAGAGAGAGGAGCATTCGTAACACAACAACCATCTCTCTCGATTCGTCCGTCCCTCGCATGATCACATGTAACACATGCATCAATGTGCACATTTTGACACCCTCACCCGGCCCCTGCCCACCTCAAGGCCGCAAATCGCTCTCTATCTCGCACACACAATCTCTTCGTGAATACCATGTTTAGCATGTAGCTTTCCATCACATACACACACAATTCTCTCCATAGGTTTGTTTTCTCTCAATATCACACACACACACACACACACACCGCATACACACACCCCCTCCCCCGAGCACGCAATTCATCCCCATCCAAGGTTATATGGCGACCACTCTCACTTGTGCTTCTCTGCACCCCAGCATGCACAACACCTCAATCTTCAAAGAGGGCATCGAAGAGATCGAAGACGACGACCACACTACGCTAGAGAATGTGGGGCCATTCGGAAGCAGGATGATGTGACGACGGCTGAGTGACTCCTCCCCCCATCCTCTCTCTCCCGCACAGAATTACCAATCCCTCTCTCCCCCGCACAAAATTATCAATCCCTCAACCCACGAGATCCTTCCCCTCTCATCCATGTTTTTCTAGCCCTCTCATCTGTCGGATATCGGGTTCCGGCAAAACCCTTGAGGTTTGAACTCTGGGGTGCGCACGAATATCTTCTCCCTACCGATCCACGCCCCAAAACCTCGCCATGAATCTAAGCTAGCATGATGAACAACATAAGAGACACAAGATTTATACAGGTTCGGGCCAGCGTTGTGGTGTAATACTCTACTCCTGTGTGTGGTGTGGTAGATTGCCTCTTGGGCTGATGATGAACAGTACAGAGGAAGAACAGCCTCGCGATAGGTGTTCTTGTGGTGGTGCACTTGGAGAGGTATTGCTCCATCTCTGTTGGCTCTAGGTGAGAACTAGATGATCTCTCTCTCTACTGTGGTGGCTAGCCCTATTTATAGAGGCCCTGGTGCTCTTCCCAAATATTGAGTGGGAAGGAAGCCAACAACAGCCATTTTGAAGGGGGACAACTAGTACAAGCTATCCTTACTAAAGGTGGTCTTCCACTACCAAAGGCACTGGCGATGACGCCGTCTTGGGCTCCACGGTGACCTCCGTCCTGCCGTCCTGCTTGTCTTGGTCTTGTTGCACCGATATGGGAACCTTTGCTTGATGCCTCGGTACTCCGTGCCTGCGCTTGCCCCCTTTGCACCAAAGAGGAAACGAGAACACTGCGCAGGCTGGCGCCGCCTGGTCTTGATCGTCATGTCTTGCGTCATGAGCACCTCGTGAGGTAACCCTTGCCTTGATCTCTCCGCCTCCTCGCGAGCCTGCCAGGTGAGGCCGCCCCTGAGGAGGCCTTGTGTCGCCTGCCCTGTGAAGCTTGGCCCCTCACGAGGGTCTTGAACGTTTGTTGATGAAGACGGGCCATATTGGGCCACAGCTTGAGCCATGCTGCAGGCTGCAGGCAGGCAAGTCTGGGGAACCCCGTTCCCAGGACACCGATAGTAGCCCCCGGGCCTAAGGTGCGCTCGGACTTGGCTTAGCAGCGAAGACAAAGGGCAAGTGCGGAGCGCCGCAGGCCCCAACAGCCTGCAGGCTTGGTCGCCGCGTGGCGGTTGATTGGACATGGGCATCTCCGGTTCCCCATGCTGCCTCTGCAATTGCCCGATTTGATGAGTCCCTGCTGCATGCAAAAAGAGTCATCATTACCTACGATCGTGGAGGCCGACGGTTGGCCTCCTCTGGACTATAAGTACGGAGAGGCGTGAGCCCCTGTTGTCCATCTCTTCTCGCTCCGCCTGCTTCTTCTCCCTCGCTCCGCCTCCATCTTGACGTCAATGGCACCGATCCGCCGGTTCTCAACCGAAGAGAAAGGAAAGGCCCCCCGGGAGGGGCCAGACCCGCTCGCACCGAAGAAACGGCCAGTCCCGTGCCGCCGTGACGAGGTTGTGAGGCCGGAGATGACAAGGCCTTCGTGCGAGCGTCCACCTCCAGGGTTCCCGCTACCCTTGTATGCCCGGGCGAAGGGCCCTAGAGAAGGAGACGACAAGTGATGCTGTCCGCGTTGCCGGCGAGGCCAACGAGCACGGACGCGGACTACCGAGGCATCAGGTAAAAGTTTCCATATTGGTGCAACAAGACCAAGACCAGAAGGACGGCAGGATGGAGGTCATTGTGGAGCCCAAGACGGCGTCACCACCAGCGCCTTTGACAGGCAAAGACCACCTTTAGTTAGGATAGCTTGTACTAGTTGTCCCCTTTCAAATTGGCCATTGTTGGATCACTCTTCCCGCTCGATATTTGGGAAGAGGACCAGGGCCTCTATAAATAGGACTAGCCACCACAGTGGGAGGGAAGACTCATCACGACCTCCAGAAACCAACTCAGTTCATCCTCGCACCCACCAAGCACAAGAACACCTCTCCTCAGGAGTCTGTTCTTCCCTTGTACTGTTCAACATCAGCCCAAGAGGCAATCCACCACCACACATCGGAGTAGGATATTACACTACAACGGTGGCCTGAACCAGTATAAATCTTGTGTCTCTTGTGTTGTGAGTTCATCAAGATAAGCTTAGAGATCACGGCGAGACTGAGGGCGAGATTCGGTAGGGGGGAATCTTCGTGCACACCCAAGTGTTCGAACCTCAAGGGTTTGGCCGAAATCCTAAATATGACATTTGGCGCGCCAGGTAGGGGTGTGCCGAAGCTTTTACTTCCGTCGGCCCGCACTCCGCCAGCACCGCGTGTGGGGACCGATTCTTCGGGTGTTAATTTCCAGAAAATGGCCCTTGTGCTCACCAGCCCCAGGAAAACTGTTAGCTGATGAGGCACCAACTTGATACAGAAATTCCAAGCAAAATACAAAATATGTAGTACAAGACCATTCTGGCCTGTGAGTACAACAAATGGTTTCTAATGATTGGTGGCGGAAGCGGTTTGTGGATCATTAGTGTCTATGGGACTCCAATTCCCACAGGAACAACTGACCAGGTTAACTCCTATCTTCGCGAGGCTGCTATCATCGTTGCTTAGATTCCGGGATTGTCGCCACGGTCGCTCCTCTCCGCGCAAGAAAATCTGGCCAAGACAATAGCCAGGGACAAGCCAGTGAGTACTTTGAATGTACTCGCAAACATTGTGAACACAGGTGTAATATAACAATGATGTGCTGAAAATATTTGTGCTCATGACGTCAGTCACAAAAGATAAATAAAACTCTGATGCGTGCGAGCATGTTATTTATGAATATGCAATAACATAGTAGTATTAAAATTATGAAATAAATAACAAGCATGCCATAGTCGGGCGTCTTAGCGACACCACATAAAGGGCTTTTAAAAGAAATGCCACAGTCGGGCGTCTTAGCGACACCACATAAAGGGCTTTAAAAGAAATGCCGCAGTCGGGCATCTTAGCGACACCACATAAAGGGCTTTAAAAGAAATGCCGCAGTCGGATGTCTTAGCGACACCACATAAAGGGCTTTAAAAGAAATGCCACAGTCGGGCGTCTTAGCGACACCACATAAAGGGCTTTTAAAAGAAATGCCACGGTCGGGCGTCTTAGCGACACCACATAAAGGGCTTTAAAATAAATGCCGCAGTCGGGCGTCTTAGCGACACCACATAAAGAGCTTTAAAAGAAAACATAGTGAACATCCAGGAGGTAGAACCATCCCAGGGATATTCGATAATACCAATAATATCACGGGTTAGTCCACAACAAAGTAACAATCATAATTATCACAAGTCACAAGTCGTGATTCTAGTTTTGGTTTAACAGTTTAACCTCCGAAGACCGACACCAAGACCGACACTTGACCCATCCCAGACTGTAGTCCTTAACCATGGACACGGCTATTCGAATAGGTTTAATCTCTGCAGAGGGTGTACTCTTTACCCAGGAGTGACGGATTCCTTTAGTCCATCGGGACTAATTCCGTCTACGGTCTTTTTGTTGGAAACGCACCTAACTTGCACACACCAGCTTAACTCACATGTGTCTGGAATCACCCACGACACCTGTGAAGCAAAACTCTAAGTGGGGATGCTACAACCTCGACATAACATGGGATCACAGAATTTATACCGCGCACAAACTAGGGAGCTACCCCCTTCGGCTACAACTGAAACACCCATGCTCCCGGACCCGGTGGCATGACTACCGGATGCCTCCAGTATCTTCCACCATGGCCTCTCTGTTCGTGTGTGCTAGGAAAGGGGTTGACAACTTACAGAACCATACCCTACCTTTGGCAGGGACAAGTGGAAGCACGAAACAAGTATGGGGGTTACCGGAACAAGACTCGATCTACGGTCGACTCAGGAGGTTCAAATATTTCCTGCATGATTATCATAACACTACATATTCTTCAACTAACAGATAGAAACACCACGCGACATACCCCCTCATGCCATACCGGACACGACCGTCTCGACGGAGGACTAGGGGCAAGACCGTGTCAACCCAAGACAGAGGCCTCCCCGGCTTCCCTTCCGGTATGCATGAGAGGCATATGACGGTGATTTCCATCATAACCATATCAACTTCATCAGCATAAAATTCATTATTATGCACTCATGAGTAGGGTCACATCCTCACATAAAATGACGTATGCTCGTGTCGGGGTGGTGTTGTCACCGAGTCAAACAACACACATAAAAATTACACCAGGGTTCAGAATGCTTGCCTTCAGGTCATGGGAAAGCAAGGTGCATTCCAAAACATCTTGAAACCTTCAAGAATCCTATTTTTTTTAAAAATATATATGAATTAACACACAAAATCAAAATAGCACAAAAAGTTGTTTTGAATTTTTTTCAAATAAATCTTAAAATAAACTAGACAATATTTGAGAGAGGTAGGAAAAGAATTAATTTATTTGGAGTTGTATTTAATAAGATATAGCCGGTCAAAGTTTGGTCAAAATCTGCTATTTAAAAATAAAAAAGAAAAGAAAACGTTTCGAATATTTACGTACACGTCGAAGGCGTATTCTGGAAATAAGCTTCCACTTAACCCACATGGACTGGGCGGGGTCACTGACAGTGGGTCCAGGGGGCCCACTGGTCAGGTTTGACCAGTCCATCCCTCCCTCCTCTTCCTTCGCCCGAACGGAGGCGAGGCGACGGCGATCAACGCTGGCGAATGGCTGCTCCCCGCGGGCTCTAGAGAGTCGAGATGGATCCGCAAGACTGGGACGGTCCTCCCGGTGGTCATTGGGTCGGTGGGGGTGGATGGAGTCGCCGACGGTGAGCTTCGCGGCGGAGGAGGCCTCCGGAGCAAAGTGGTATTGGGGCTGCGGTGGTTCCCGATCAAAATCGAGCAGGGGGAAGGGTTCACGGGAGGAAGAGAAGGCTCCTGGTGGAGAGAGTGGAGAGGGGGAGGCTCTGGTGGTGCCGGAATGGCCGGGGCGGTGGCGGCGGCAGGAGTTGCCGGAGACGGGGAAGAAAACCTCCCCGGGTCGATTGTGGGCTAGGGAAGCGCCATTGAGGTGGCCTGAGGTTGCCGGTGTGCGGGATCGGGCTCGGGGCTTCCTTAAATAGGCGAGTCAAGGCGGTTCGGCAGCGGCCGCGGATGAGCTCGTCGGCGACCGACGTTCTGTAGCTGTAGGGCATCGTGGCGAGGATGGGGATGGCGGCAGGAGCTAGCGGACGAGCGGCTACTGCTCCAAGGGCGAGCTGGCGAGCGGAGGTGGCTTGGGCGGCGCTGGCCAGCACAGGAGCTGTCGGGCGGCAATGGCGGCTAGCTGCTGGCCTGCCGGAGACGTGGCGAGAGCTGCGGGGCTCGTGGGGTGCAGAAGGAGACACGGCGTGCTGGCTGCGGTCGGTCACGGACCGGAGTGAGTGCGGGGCGGGACGCGGCGGCTCGGGCGCACGTGCGTGCCAAATGCACGCTCTGGGCGCGCCCAGAGCATGCCCGGGACGTGCTCGATGAAAAGCCAGGGTAGCCTAGAGGTCGCGGTTGAGGTTGGCAAGAAACAGGGCTAGTCTAGGGTTAGCAAGGGAATCAAGGGACAAGGTGGATAGGTCAGGGGCTCAAGTTCACAATGTAAACTTGAAATCATGCCAAATCTGGCTATGCACTCATGGTGTTTGTCAAAATGCCAAGGGCATCCAGGCAGTACTTGGGGTGGCCAAATCTTCCAGATCAGTGTCTCTATGGATGTATGAGAGGGTGGTGAAGTTAGTTTGCCAAAAGGAGAAACTTGCTAGTGCAAGTTTTGCAAAACTACAATTCTGGACAGGGAGTAAATGGCATCATTACATGGACAAAAAGTGTTCCAAAGAGTGCATGCTCCTGGACTTAGGGGTTTTGCAGGGTTGACTACAAGCATGAGAAAGCACAAGGTCACTGGAGCAAGGATGAATGGGGTTGCAGTAGAAAACACAAGGCTGGTCCAGAATGAAAAAGAGGTTGATACACTTAGTTTTTCCAAAGAACAACACTAGGTTTTTGCATAAAGTTGGATGGCATGCTACCACTGACATCCCATAATTTTGGTGGAGGCTCTAGGGAAATATTTAATTAGGCTATAGTGCAAAAATGCCCACTGGACCAGATTTGAAGAACAGGTGTAAAACTCAAAATATGCGATGAAATAAATATATTATTGCACAAAAGTGATTTATAGGCATCACATGACATCTCCAAATTTTGGTTGGATTTTTAGTTAAATTTATCAACTGGTTGTAGTTCAAAAAGAGCTCCAAAACTTAGGGAAAGTCATTTTAATGAATAAAGCTCAGGGTGAAATAATCTAATAAATAATTCTACTGATTAAGAAATGTTTTAATGAGAGGGCATAGAAGTCCAATACATTTTGGAAAGCTCCACTTGGGAAAGACTCCTTAATATCAAAAGAAAGGTTCTGAAATCAACAGAAATAAAAATTTTAAAACTCCTGGCAAAATTTTAATAACTAAAACCTAGTTAAATTTTTGGGGTGTTACAATTACTACCCCCCTTCAGAAAAATCTCGTCCTCGAGATTTGCTAAGGGTTGTAAAACAAAATACTTTTACTTGTTCAAAAGATCATTTTACTAAAGCGGTAAAAAGTGGCTACAGTGAGAGGGCAATAAGTGGTGAGTAACTACAGTGTGGGATAATGGCGTTGTGCGGAGAAGTTCCTCGTTTAGGAATAACGAGCGATTTCTACACTGGACGCCATGAATTTAGAATAAATTCTAAATTCTACCATACGCTGGTCGTACCCGAGAGCACAGTGCTCCCTTTGGCTTACAGGTGGGACCAGGGCCCACTGTCAGTCTCTCCTTCTTCCTCTGGCTCTCTTTTCTTCCTCTCTCCCTCGCGCTTTCCCGACTTTCTCCACCGGCGACGTTTAGCGCGTAGGGCATCTAGGCCGTACTGCGGTAGTGCGTGGCGCGCTTGCTGCCGGTGCAGTGTGCACTCACCTCGCGGGCCAGTGCACTGTCGGCACTGCTCGCGGATTCGCCTCCGAATACCGGCGATCGGGCGACGAGCAGCGCTGGTGGACTTCGCCCATCGTACACCGATCTCGAGCTATAAAACGACCGCGGTGCTCCTTCTTCATCTTCGCACCTGGCCTCGTTTCTCCTCCTCCGTCTCCTCCATTACTGCTTACCGGAGCTCGAGACGAGGCTCCAATGACGGAGACGGTGCCGGACTGGTACGTGATCCTGGTGTGTGGAGGGCTGGCGGCAGTGCTGGGGCTCTCTGTGCTCCTGTGCGTGACGATCTTTGATGATTGCCGTGATGCTGCCGCTCGGGCGCTGGCTCTCCGCGGTGGCGGTGATGACGGGGATTAGGCGTAATTCCAGTTGTTCACTGTTATTGGTGTGCCGGAGGTGATTAGTATTCGGGTGATTATCCGCTAATCTCTCCCTTGGAGGCATGTGGAGTACCTAGAGGGGTGGTTGGTGAGATGCAACATGGTTGCGTGTATTTGCAAGCAGTGTAAAAGTCCGAGTGGTTGTGGGTCTACGGCCGTGGTGCTGCGTGAATAAAAATAATCCATGCCGTGAGAGGATAAACGATGCAGCAACTCAGGGAAAAGAAATCTCATTCCAGGATTTTCGCGGCTACACAGGTTACTCACGAAGAAAACCACTCATATAAGTAGAATCTAAATATTCGACTCGTCACACAAATTCGAGGTACCATGCATAAGTCACAACGTAATAATAAATGCTGAAATAACAAACACAGCAGTGACATCTAAAATGAGAATGGTAACTGGACAGGGTCTCGAGAAAAAGTCTCTGGCAATGGAATACACTCCTCTTCTATCGGAGGAAGTGGATTGACCAGTCTAGGTACGTGTCTCTCCGGGTCGGGCCTCAGTGGTCTGCCGATTGCAATCTGAGGATTCAAATCAGCGAGACTCTGGAGATAATCCATCACTCGCTGGTTCAAATGCTCTTGAGCGATGATGTACTAGATAAGGTTGGCTAGCACTAGGTCTCTCTCAATCTGCCCACCGAGAAAAGATGTCACTCCTCCGGGTGCTGCACGGCTCGGAAAATAATAATATCCTCGTTCGCGGGCATAGGGTACCGCGAATCGAAGGCGAGCAATTGCTTCCTTTGCAGCAGCTTCTATGGCCAGGCGTGGGGTTGGCATAGATTTCCCCATGAAGGAAACCTCCGTTGGATCTTGGTTGGAGTCTACAGGAGGGATGTGTACTGCTGCCCAATATTCCAAGGTGGAAGGGGTGATTCTTGATTTGAACAGCTCGTACTGGGGTGGCTGGGTAGAACCCATGGTACTGCAGGTAAAGTCCCACAATATTTTGACAAAGCTACCTGGGGTTGCATCTCGGGTTCTCCGATAAATACTAGGGCTCGGCATGGCAAGAAATGGTTGTGAGAGTGGTGCACGAGGTGAGGGTTGCTGGGTAAGGTCACAAGGTGGCCTTCTTATATAGCATCTGGGTTGGTTCATTTACCGTGGTGAAAGGTAATAAATCTGCCAGATTAGCTCCAAAGGTCGGGGTCAGTGTCGGAGATACACATATCTCATAAAGAGACGTGTCACTGTGGGTGTCGTCGGGGTTGGTTTTGGTAGCTGTGCCCGGAAAATGTGCAACTATGCGCTGACAAAATACGAAAGGCTACTATTAAAACAGAGGCACAACGACAAGCTGCGTTTATATACAAGGTCGCACGATTACAAAGCGAGGATACACTGAGACTCAGTACTACTCGTACGGCTTTGTCTTCCTCGTTTATGTCTAAACGGGCATGCCTAGTGGATGTCGAGGCCTCTCCACGTGTCTCACTGTCGGGATTAGTCGGAGATGGTGGAGGAACTGCAGGGTCGGGGTAGCGATGACGACCATCGTGGGGATTGTTGGCCACAATCCCGTTGGAGTGTGCTCCCAAAAGGTGATGAAGCACTTCTGGGGTCATCAAAGTACCTTGGCCGCTGGCTGGAGCTGACCTCAGGGTCTCGATCGGGTGCCCGAACAGCACGACTGGGTTGTCGGCGTCGGGCTCGGCTTCCCTGCTTGCCGGGGCTCTGTGAACCAGCTCTCCTCGAGCTGCGATCAGATCAATCGTGATCTGGTCGAACAGTGCCTCTAGTGCACTTACATAGCGTACTAGGTGCAACAATGCGGGATCCGTCTCGTGATCTCCGTTGGCAACTTGGGGTGGTCTACCATACCCTTCACGTCTGGGGTAGTAGTAGAACGAGCGACAGTTAACTCTGGGCGACAACTGCCGGAGTTGAACTATAGCTTCTCGAGCGGCTAGCTAGATGGCTTGTGGCTCGAAGGAAGTTGTTCTTCCAGTGAACCTGTAGGGGCGTTCTGGCGATAGACCCCTACCGTAGATGTGGACAGTGGCCCAGAATTGGTGGTCCTCACCGCTCATGGGTCCGTGGTACACAACATATTCTGGGGGCTCTTCTAACGCATAGGCACGACGGGTGAGGTTTGCGAGTATGGTCACGAAACCTCCAAGGTTGGTTGCTGTGGTCTCATTGTGCACTATGGTACCAGGCATTGTGGCTAGGTTGGGGAAGAGGTTGTGTTGTGCTGGGTTGAGGCTAGCGTGCCCTTTTTATAGAAAAGGGGACGGAGTCTTCCTTCGCACGCTTGCAAATGAGACATTTTAGCCATCGGTCACTGGTGTGTGATCGACAGGCTAGGCTGATAGGTTGGGCACCGACTGCCAAAAGTGTCGGGATCACAGTGTGGCTATCTTGCACGGGAAGCTTGGCTGGGGTTTTGGTTAGGGTCTGGTAGGTTGGTTTGCCTAAGTTTTCCGACCTGGCTAAGATAGGATTAGCCAATGGTCAGCCTGGCTCTGGTACCAAGTTTGTGGGGACCAATCCTCCGGGTGTTAATTTCCAGAAAATGGCCCTTGTGCTCACCAGCCCCAGGATAACTGTTAGCTGATGAGGCACCAACTTGATACAGAAATTCCAAGCAAAATACAAAATATGTAGTACAAGACCATTCTGGTCTGTGAGTACAACAAATGGTTTCTAATGATTGGTGGCGGAAGCGGTTTGTGGATCATCAGTGTCTATGGGACTCCAATTCCCATAGGAACAGCTGACCAGGTTAACTCCTATCTTCGCGAGGCTGCTATCACCGTTGCTTAGATTCCGGGATTGTCGCCATGGTCGCTCCTCTCCGCACAAGAAAATCTGGCCAAGACAATAGCCAGGGACAAGCCAGTGAGTACTTTGAATGTACTCGCAAACATTCTGAACACAGGTGTAATATAACAATGATGTGCTGAAAATATTTGTGCTCATGATGTCAGTCACAAAAGATAAATAAAACTCTGATGCATGCGAGCATGTTATTTATGAATATGCAATAACATAGTAGTATTAAAATTATGAAATAAATAACAAGCATGCCACAGTCGGGCGTCTTAGCGACACCACATAAAGGGCTTTTAAAAGAAATGCCACAGTCGGGTGTCTTAGCGACACCACATAAAGGGATTTAAAAGAAATGCCGCAGTCGGGCGTCTTAGCGACACCACATAAAGGGCTTTAAAAGAAATGCCGCAGTCGGGCGTCTTAGCGACACCACATAAAGGGCTTTAAAAGAAATGCCACAGTCGGGCGTCTTAGCGACACCACATAAAGGGCTTCTAAAAGAAATGCCACAGTCGGGCGTCTTAGCAACACCACATAAAGGGCTTTAAAAGAAATGCCGCAGTCGGGTGTCTTAGCGACACCACATAAAGGGCTTTAAAAGAAAACATAGTGAATATCCAGGAGGTAGAACCATGCCAGGGATATTCGATAATACTAATAATATCACGGGTTAGTCCACAACAAAGTAACAATCATAATTATCAGAAGTCACAAGTCGTGATTCCAGTTTTGGTTTAACAGTTTCACCTCCGAAGACCAACACTAAGACCGACACTTGACCCATCCTAGACTGTAGTCCTTAACCATGGACACGGCTATTCGAATAGGTTTAATCTCTGCAGAGGGTGTACCCTTTACCCACGAGTGACGGATTCGTTTAGTCCATCGGGACTAATTCCGTCTACGGTCCTTTTGTTGGAAACACACCTAACTTGCACACACCAGCTTAACTCACATGTGTCCGGAATCACCCACGACACCTGTCAAGCAAAACTCTAAGTGGGGAGGCTACAACCTCGACGTAACATGGGATCACAAAATTTATACCGCCCGCAAACTGGGGAGCTACCCGCTTCGGCTACAACCGAAACACCCATGCTCCTGGTGTTGGAAATATGCCCTAGAGGCAATAATAAAAGTGTTATTATTATATTTCCTTGTTCATGATAATTGTCTTTTATTCATGCTATAACTGTATTATCCGGAAATCGTAATACACATGTGAATACATAGACCACAATATGTCCCTAGTGAGCCTCTAGTTGACTAGCTCGTTGTGATCAACAGATAGTCATGGTTTCCTGGCTATGGACATTGGATGTCGTTGATAACAGGATCACATCATTAGGAGAATGATGTGATGGACAAGACCCAATCCTAAGCATAGCACAAAGATCGTGTAGTTCGTTTGCTAGAGCTTTGCCAATGTCAAGTATCTCTTCCTTTGACCATGAGAGCGTGTAACTCCTGGATACCGTAGGAGTGCTTTGGGTGTATCAAACGTCACAACGTAACTGGGTGACTATAAAGGTGCACTACAGGTATCTCCGAAAGTATCTCCGTGTAAACGGAGAGGTATCTCTGGGCCCACTCGGTAGGACATCATCATATGCGCAATGTGACCAAGGAGTTGATCACGGGATGATGTGTTACGGAACGAGTAAAGAGACTTGCCGGTAACGAGATTGAACAAGGTATAAGGATACCGACGATCGAATCTCGGGCAAGTACAATACCGATAGACAAAGGGAATTGAATACGGGATTGATTAAGTCCTTGACATCGTGGTTCATCCGATGAGATCATCTTGAAACATGTGGGAGCCAACATGGGTATCCAGATCCCGCTGTTGGTTATTGACCGGAGAACATCTCGGTCATGTCTGCATGTCTCCCGAACTCGTAGGGTCTACACACTTAAGGTTCGATGACGCTAGGGTTATAAAGGAAGTTTGTATGTGGTTACCGAATGTTGTTCGGAGTCCCGGATGAGATCCCGGACGTCACGAGGAGTTCCGGAATGGTCCGGAGGTAAAGATTTATATATGGGAAGTCCTGTTTTGGTCACCGGAAAAGTTTCGGGCGATATCTGTATTGTACCGGGACCACTGGGAGGGTCCCGGGGGTCCACCAAGTGGGGCCACCTGCCCCAGCAGGTTGCGTGGGCCAAGTGTGGGAGGGGACCAGCCCCTAGGAGGGCTGGTGCGCCCCCCACAAGGGTGCAAGGCGCAAGGGAGAGTGGGAGGGGGCAAACCCTAGTCCAGATGGGCCTGATGGCCCATATTGGTGCGCCTCCCTCTCCTCTCCCCTCTTGGCCGCCACCCCCTTTGCCATCTAGGGCTGGCCGCACCCCTTGGGGGTGGGAAACCCTAAAGGGGGCGCAGCCCCCCCTTCCCCCTATATATAGTTGAGGTTTGGGGCTGCCATACACATGAGTTCTCTTCCTCTTGGTGCAGCCCTGCCTCTCTCCCTACTCCTCCTCTCCCATGGTGCTTGGTGAAGCCCTGCTGGATTGCCACGCTCCTCCACCACCACCACGCCGTTGTTCTGCTGTTGGATGGAGTCTTCCTCAACCTCTCCCTCTCTCCTTGCTGGATCAAGGCGTGGGAGACGTCATCGGGCTGTACGTGTGTTGAACGCGGAGGTGCCGTGCGTTCGGCACTTGATCATCGGTGATTTGAATCACGACGAGTACGACTCCATCAACCCCGTTCACTTGAATGCTTCCGCTTAGCGATCTACAAGGGTATGTAGATGCACTCTCCTTCTACTCGTTGCTGGTCTCTCCATAGATAGATCTTGGTGACACGTAGGAAAATTTTGAATTTCTGCTATGTTCCCCAACAGTGGCATCATGAGCTAGGTCTATTGCGTAGATTCTTTTCACGAGTAGAACACAAAGTAGTTGTGGGCGTTGATGTTGTTCAATATGCTTACCGTTACTAGTACAATCTTGTTTCGACGGTATTGTGGGATGAAGCGGCCCGGACCGATCTTACACGTACTCTTACGTGAGACAGGTTCCACCGATTGACATGCACTTGGTGCATAAGGTGGCTAGCAGGTGCCAGTCTCTCCCACTTTAGTCGGAACGGATTCGATGAAAAGGGTCCTTATGAAGGGTAAATAGCAATTGGCATATCACGTTGTGGTTTTGCGTAGGTAAGAAACGTTCTTGCTAGAAACCCATAGCAGCCACGTAAAACATGCAAACAACAATTAGAGGACGTCTAACTTGTTTTTGCAAGGTATGCTTTGTGATGTGATATGGCCAAGAGGAATGTGATGAATGATATGTGATGTATGAGATTGATCATGTTCTTGTAATAGGAATCACGACTTGCATGTCGATGAGTATGACAACCGGCTGGAGCCATAGGAGTTGTCTTTATTTATTGTATGACCTGCGTGTCATTGAAGAACGCCATGTAAATTACTTTACTTTATTGCTAAACGCGTTAGCCATAGAAGTAGAAGTAGTCGTTGGCGTGACAACCTCATGAAGACACGATTATGGAGATCATGATGATGGAGATCATGGTGTCATGCCGGTGACGATGATGATCATGGAGCCCCGAAGATGAAGATCAAAAGGAGCAATATGATATTGGCCATATCATGTCACTATTTGATTGCATGTGATGTTTATCATGTTTATGCATCTTGTTTACTTAGGACGACGGTAGTAAATAAGATGATCCCTTACAAAATTTCAAGAAGTGTTCTCCCCTAACTGTGCACCGTTGCTACAGTTCGTCGCTTCTAAGCACCACGTGATGATCGGGTGTGATGGATTCTTACGTTCACATACAACGGGTGTAAGACAGTTTTACACAGCGAAAACACTTAGGGTTAACTTGACGAGCCTAGCATGTGCAGACATGGCCTCGGAACACGGAGACCGAAAGGTCGAGCATGAGTCGTATAGTAGATACGATCAACATGAAGATGTTCACCGATGATGACTAGTCCGTCTCACGTGATGATCGGACACGGCCCAGTTGACTCGGATCATGTAATCACTTAGATGACCAGAGGGATGTCTATCTGAGTGGGAGTTCATAAGATGAACTTAATTATCCTAAACATAGTCAAAAGACCTTTTGCAAATTATGCCGTAGCCCGCGTTTTAGTTCTACTGTTTTAGATATGTTCCTAGAGAAAATATAGTTGAAAGTTGATAGTAGCGATTATGCGGACAGTGGAAAGCTTATGTCCTTAATGCACCGCTCAATGTGCTGAACCCCAAACGTCGTTTGTGGATGTTTCGAACATCGAACATACACATTTTGATAACTACGTGATAGTTCAGTTAAATGGTTTAAGCAGAGGCACCAAAGACGTTTTCGAAACATCGCGGAACATATGAGATGTTTCGAGGGCTGAAATTGGGATTTCAGGCTCGTGCTCACGTCAAGAGGTATAAGACCTCCGACGATTCTCTTAGCCTGCAAACTAAGGGAGAAAATCTCAATCGTTGAGCTTGTGCTCAGATTGTCTGAGTGCAACAATCACTTGAATCGAGTGGGAGTTGATCTTCCAAATGAGATAGTGATGTTTCTCCAAAGTCATTGCCACCAAGCTGCTAGAGCTTCGTGATGAACTATAACATATCAGGGATAGATATGATGATCCTTGAGGTATTCGCGATGTTTGACACCGCGAAAGTAGAAATCAAGAAGGAGCATCAATTGTTGATGGTTGGTGAAACCACTAGTTTCAAGAAGGGCAAGGGCAAGAAGGGATACTTCATGAAACGGCAAATCAGCTGCTGCACCAGTGAAGAAACCCGAGGTTGAACCCAAACCCGAGACTAAGTGCTTCTGTAATAAGGGGAACAACCACTGGAGCAGCATTACCCTAGATACTTGGTAGATGAGAAGGCTGGCAAGGTCGATAGAAGTACATTGGATATAAATTATGTTAATGTGTACTTTACTAGTACTCCTAGTAGCACCAGGGTATTAGATACCGGTTCGGTTGCTAAGTGTTAGTAACTCGAAATAAAAGCTACGGAATAAAACGGAGACTGGCTAAAGGTGAGCTGACGATATGTGTTGGAAGTGTTTTCCAAGTTTGATGTGATCTAACATCGCACGCTCCCTCTACCATCAAGATTAGTATTAAACCTGAATAAGTGCTCTTGCACCTAAAGGAATGGTTTATTGAATCTTGATCGTAGGGATACACATTTTCATGCCAAAAGATATAAGATAGTAATGATAGTACCACTTACTTGTGGCACTGCCATGTAAGTCATAATGGTATAAAACGCATGAAGAAGCTCCATGTTGATGGATCTTTGGACTCACTCGTTTTAGAAAAGTTTGAGACATGCGAACCATGTCTATTGGTGTATACGCATGAAGAAACTCCATGCAGATGGATCGTTTGGACTCACTTGATTTTGAATCACTTGAGATATGCAAATCATACCACATGGGCAAGATGACTGAAAAGCCTCGTTTTTAGTAAGATGGAACAAGATAGCAACTTGTTGGAAGTAACACATTTTGATGTGTGCAGTCCAATAAGTGCTGAGGCATGCAGTGAATATCGTTATGTTCTTACTTCACAGATGATTCGAGTAGATGTTGAGAATATTTACTTGATGAAACACAAGTCTGAATTATTGAATGGTTCAAATAATTTCAGAGTGAAGTAGAAGATCATTGTGACAAGAGGATAAAATGTCTATGATATGAGCATAGAGATGAATATCTGAGTTACGAGTTTTGGCACACAATTGAGACATTGTGGAAATTGTTTCGCAATTAATACCGCCTGGAACACCATAGTGTGATGGTGTGTCCGAACATCATAGTTGCACCCTATTGGATATGGTGCGTACCATGATGTCTCTTATCGAATTACCACTATCGTTCATGGGTTAGGCATTAGAGACAACCACATTCACTTTAAATAGGGCACCACGTAATTCCGTTGAGACGACACCATTTGGAGAAACCTAAGTTGTCGTTTCTTAAAGGTTTGGGGCTGCGACGCTTATGTGAAAAAGTTTCAGGATTGATAAGCTCGAACCCAAAGCGGATAAAACGCATCTTCATAGGACACCCAAAACAGTTGGGTATGCCTCCTGTCTCAGATCCGAAAGCAATAAAGGATTGTTTCTAGAATCGGGTCCTTTCTCGAGGAAAAATTTCTCTCGAAAGAATTGAGTGGGAGGATGGTGGAGACTTGATGAGGTTATTGAACCATCTCTTCAACTAGTGTGTGGCAGGGCACAGGAAGTTGTTCCTGTGGCACCTACACGAATTGAAGTGGAAGCTTATGATAGTGATCATGAAGCTTCGGATCAAGTCACTACCGAACCTCGTAGGATGACAAGGACATGTACTACTTCAGAGTGGGATGGTGATCCTGTCTTGAAGGTCATGTTGCTAGACAACAATGAACCTACGAGCTATGGAGAAGCGATGGTGGGCCCAAATTCCGACAAATGGTTAGGAGCCATGAAATCCGAGATAGGATCCATGTATCAGAACAAAGCATGGACTTTGGTGGACTTGCCCGATGATCGGCAAGCCATTGAGATAAATGGATTTTAAGAAGAAGATGGACGTGGACGGTAATGTCACTGTCTATGAAGCTCGACTTGTGGTGAAGAGTTTTTTTCACAAGTTCAAGGAGTTGACTACGATGAGATTTTCTCATTCGTAGCGATGCTTAAAGTCCGTCGGAATCATGTTAGCATTAGCTGCATTTATGAAATCTGGCAGATGGATGTCAAGACAAGTTTCCTTACCAGTTTTCGTAAGGAAAGGTTGTATGCAATACAATCAGAAAAGTTTTGTCGATCCTAAGGATGCTAAAAGGTATGCTAGCTCCAGCGATCCTTCTAAGGACTGGAGTAAGCATCTCGGAGTTGGATTGTACGCTTTGATGAGATGATCAAAGATTTTGGATTTATACAAAGTTTATGAGAAACTTGTATTTCCAAAGAAGTGAGTGGGAGCACTATAGAATTTCTGATAAGTATATGTTGTTGACATATTGTTATGGATCAGAAATGACGTAGAATTTCTAGAAAGCATATAAGGTTATTTTGAAAGTGTTTTTCAATGGAAAGCCTGGATTAAGCTACTTGAACATTGAGCATCAAGATCTATAAGGACAGATCAAAATGCTTAATACTTTCAAATGAGCACATACCTTGACATGATCTTGAAGGTGTTCAAGATGGACCAGTCAAAGAAGGAGTTCTTGCCTGAGTTGTAAGGTACGAAGTTAAGACTTAAAGCTCGACCACGGCAGAATAGAGAGAAAGGACGAAGGTCGTCCCCTATGCTTAAGACGTAGGCTCTTCAGTATGCTATGCTGCGTACCGCACCTGAAGTGTGCCTTGCCATGAGTCAGTCAAGGGGTACAAGAGTGATCCATGAATAGATCACAGGACAGCGGTCAAAGTTATCCTTAGTAACTAGTGGACTAAGGAATTTTCTCGGTTATGGAGGTGATAAAGAGTTCGACGTAAAGAGTTACGACGATGCAAGCTTAACACCTATCCGGATAGCTCTGAGTAGAGATACCGGATACGTATAATGGAGCAACAATTTAGAATAGCTCCAAGTGGAACAGTTATTTGGAATGGCTCCAAATAGAACGTGGTAGCTACATCTAGGAGATGACATAGAGATTTGTAAAGCACACACGGATCTGAAAGGTTCAGACCCGTTGACTAAAACCTCTCTCACAAGCAACATGATCAAACATAAAACTCATTGAGTGTTAATCACATAGTGATGTGAACTAGACTACTGACTCTAGTAAACTCTTGGGTATTAGTCACATGGCGATGTGACCTGTGAGTGTTAATCACATGGCGATGTGAACTAGATTATTGACTCTAGTGCAAGTGGGAGACTGTTGGAAATATGCCCTAGAGGCAATAATAAAAGTGTTATTATTATATTTCCTTGTTCATGATAATTGTATTTTATTCATGCTATAACTGTATTATCCGGAAATCGTAATACACGTGTGAATACATAGACCACAATATGTCCCCAGTGAGCCTCTAGTTGACTAGCTCGTTGTGATCAACAGATAGTCATGGTTTCCTGGCTATGGACATTGGATGTCGTTGATAACGGGATCACATCATTAGGAGAATGATGTGATGGACAAGACCCAATCCTAAGCATAGCACAAAGATCGTGTAGTTCGTTTTCTAGAGCTTTGCCAATGTCAAGTATCTCTTCCTTTGACCATGAGAGCGTGTAACTCCTGGATACCGTAGGAGTGCTTTGGGTGTATCAAATGTCACAACGTAACTGGGTGACTATAAAGGTGCACTACAGGTATCTCCGAAAGTATCTATTGTTTTATGCGGATCGAGACTGGGATTTGTCACTCCGTGTAAACGGAGAGGTATCTCTGGGCCCACTCGGTAGGACATCATCATATGCGCAATGTGACCAAGGAGTTGATCACGGGATGATGTGTTACGGAACGAGTAAAGAGACTTGCCGGTAACGAGATTGAACAAGGTATAAGGATACCGACGATCGAATCTCGGGCAAGTACAATACCGATAGACAAAGGGAATTGAATACGGGATTGATTAAGTCCTTGACATCGTGGTTCATCCGATGAGATCATCGTGAAACATGTGGGAGCCAACATGGGTATCCAGATCCCGCTGTTGGTTATTGACCGGAGAACGTCTCGGTCATGTCTGCATGTCTCCCGAACCCGTAGGGTCTACACACTTAAGGTTCGATGACGCTAGGGTTATAAATGAAGTTTGTATGTGGTTACCGAATGTTGTTCGGAGTCCCGGATGAGATCCCGGACGTCACGAGAAGTTCCGGAATGGTCCGGAGGTAAAGATTTATATATGGGAAGTCCTGTTTTGGTCACCGGAAAAGTTTCGGGCGATATCGGTATTGTACCGGGACCACCGGGAGGGTCCCGGGGGTCCACCAAGTGGGGCCACCTGCCCCAGCAGGTTGCGTGGGCCAAGTGTGGGAGGGGACCAGCCCCTAGGAGGGCTGGTGCGCCCCCCACAAGGGTGCAAGGCGCAAGGGAGAGTGGGAGGGGGCAAACCCTAGTCCAGATGGGCCTTAAGGCCCATATTGGTGCGCCTCCCTCTCCTCTCCCCTCTTGGCCGCCACCCCCTTTGCCATCTAGGGCTGGCCGCACCCCTTGGGGGTGGGAAACCCTAAAGGGGGCGCAGCCCCCCTTCCCCCTATATATAGTTGAGGTTTGGGGCTGCCATACACATGAGTTCTCTTCCTCTTGGTGCAGCCCTGCCTCTCTCCCTACTCCTCCTCTCCCATGGTGCTTGGCGAAGCCCTGCTAGATTGCCACACTCCTCCACCACCACCACGCCATTGTGCTGCTGTTGGATGGAGTCCTCCTCAACCTCTCCCTCTCTCCTTGCTGGATCAAGGCGTGGGAGACGTCATCGGGCTGTACGTGTGTTGAACGCGGAGGTGCCGTGCGTTCGGCACTTGATCATCGGTGATTTGAATCACGACGAGTACGACTCCATGAACCCCGCTCACTTGAACGCTTCCTCTTAGAGATCTACAAGGGTATGTAGATGCACTCTCCTTCTACTCGTTGCTGGCCTCTCCATAGATAGATCTTGGTGACACGTAGGAAAATTTTGAATTTCTGCTACGTTCCCCAACACCTGGACCCGGTGGTATGACTACCGGATGCCTCCAGTATCTTCCACCATGGCCTCTCTGTACGGTGTGTGCTAGGAAAGGGGTTGACAACTTACAGAACCATACCCTACCTTTGGCAAGGACAAGTGGCAGCACGAAACAAGTATGGGGGTTACCGGAACAAGACTCAATCTACGGTCGACTCGGGAGGTTCAAATATTTCCTGCATGATTAGCATAACACTACATATTCTTCAACCAACAGATAGAAACACCACGTGACATACCCCCTCGTGGCATACCGGACACGACCATCTCGACGGAGGACTAGGGGCAAGACCATGTCTACCCAAGACAAAGGCCTCCCCGGCTTCCCTTCTGGTATGCATGAGAGGCATATGACGGTGACTTCCATCATAACCATATCAACTCCATCAGCATAAAAATCATTATTATGCACTCATGAGTAGGGTCACATCCTCACATAAAATGACGTATGCTCGTGTCGGGGTGGTGTTGTCACCGAGTCAAACAACACACATAAAAATTACACCAGGGTTCAGAATGCTTGCCTTCAGGTCATGGGAAAGCAGGGTGCATTCCAAAACATCTTGAAACCTTCAAGAATCCTATTTTTTTGAAAAAATATATGAATTAAAACACAAAATCAAAACAGCACAAAAAATTGTTTTGAAATTTTTTCAAATAAATCTTAAAATAAACTAGACAATATTTGAGAGAGGTAGGAACAAGAATTAATTTATTTGGAGTTGTATTTAATAAGATATAGCCGGTCAAAGTTTGGTCAAAATCTGCTATTTAAAAATAAAACAGAAAAGAAAACGTTTCGAATATTTACGTACACGTCGAAGGCGTATTCTGGAAATACGCTTCCACTTACCCCACGTGGACTGGGCGGGGTCACTGACAGTGGGTCCAGGGGGCCCACTGGTCAGGTTTGACCAGTCCATCCCTCCATCCTCTTCCTTCGCCCGAACAGAGGCGAAGCGACGGCGATCAACGCCGGCGAATGGCTGCTCCCCGCGGGCTCCAGGGAGTCAAGATGGATCCGCAAGACCGGGGCGGTCCTCCCGGTGGTCGTTGGGTCGGTGGGGGTGGAGGGAGTCACCGACGGTGAGCTTCGCGGCGGAGGAGGCCTCGGGAGCAAAGTGGTATTGGGGCTGCGGTGGTTCCCGATCAAAATCGAGCAGGGGGAAGAGTTCACGGGAGGAAGAGAAGGCTCCTGGTGGAGAGAGTGGAGAGGGGGAGGCTCTGGTGGTGCCGGAATGGCCGGGGCGGTGGCGGCGGCAGGAGTTGCCGGAGACGGGGAAGAAAACCTCCCCGGGTCGATTGCGGGATAGGGAAGCGCCATTGAGGTGGCCCGAGGTTGCCTGTGTGCGGGAACGGGCTCGGGGCTTCCTTAAATAGGCGAGTCGAGGTGGTTCAGCGGCGGCCGCGGATGAGCTCGTTGGCGACCGACGTTCTGTAGCTGCAGGGCATCGTGGCGAGGCTGGGGATGGCGGCAGGAGCTAGCGGACGAGCGGCTACTGCTCCAAGGGCGAGCTGGCGAGCGGAGGTGGCTTGGGTGGCGCTGGCCAGCGCAGGAGCTGTCGGGCGGTAGTGGCGGCTAGCTGCTAGCCTGCCGGAGACGTGGCGAGAGCTGCGGGGCTCGTGGGGTGCAGAAGGGGACACTGCGTGCTGGCTGCGGTCGGTCACGGACCGGAGTGAGTGCAGGGCAGGACGCGGCGGCTCAGGTGCACGTGCGTGCCAAACGCACGCTCTGGGCGCGCCAAGAGCATGCCCGGGACGTGCTCGATGAAAAGCCAGGGTAGCCTAGAGGTCGCGGTTGAGGTTGGCAAGAAACAGGGCTAGTCTAGGGTTAGCAAGGGAATCAAGGGACAAGGTGGATAGGTCAGGGGCTCAAGTTCACAATGTAAACTTGAAATCATGCCAAATCTGGCTATGCACTCAGGGTGTTTGTCAAAATGCCAAGGGCATCCAGGCAGTACTTGGGGTGGCCAAATCTTCCAGATCAGTGTCTCTATGGATGTATGAGAGGGTGGTGAAGTTAGTTTGCCAAAAGGAGAAACTTGCTAGTGCAAGTTTTGCAAAACTACAATTCTGGACAGGGAGTAAATGGCATCATTACATGGACCAAAAGTGTTCCAAAGAGTGCATGCTCCTGGACTTAGAGGTTTTGCAGGGTTGACTACAAGCATGAGAAAGCACAAGGTCACTGGAGCAAGGATGAATGGGGTTGCAGTAGAAAACACAAGGCTGGTCCAGAATGAAAAAGAGGTTGATACACTTAATTTTTCCAAAGAACAACACTAGGTTTTTGCATAAAGTTGGATGGCATGCTACCACTGACATCCCATAATTTGGGTGGAGGCTCTAGGGAAATATTTAATTAGGCTATAGTGCAAAAATGCCCACTGGACCAGATTTGAAGAACAGGTGTAAAACTCAAAATATGCAATGAAATAAATATATTATTGCACAAAAGTGATTTATAGGCATCACATGACATCTCCAAATTTTGGTTGGATTTTTAGTTAAATTTATCAACTGGTTGTAGTTCGAAAAGAGCTCCAAAACTAAGGGAAAGTCATTTTAATGAATAAAGCTCAGGGTGAAATAATCTAATAAATAATTCTACTGATTAAGAAATGTTTTAATGAGAGGGCATAGAAGTCCAATACATTTTGGAAAGCTCCAATTGGGAAAGACTCCTTAATATCAAAAGAAAGGTTCTGAAATCAACAGAAATAAAAAATTTAAAACTCCTGGCAAAATTTTAATAACTAAAACCTGGTTAAATCTTTGGGGTGTTACACCGCGCTTCGCCCTCATGGCGGACATCGCTCCTCCGGCCCCGGCGATCGGTGCCAGTGCTGGGACCAGGGGGCTATGAGCCTTGGGCCCCACCTTACAGCGGGTGCAGTGGTCGCCCAAGTTCAAGCCAGAGATGCTGCCGCACTACGACGGCACAGCGGACATGGTGGTTTTCCTGCTAGCGTACGAGTAGGGCGCCCTGAAGGCCGGTGCAATGATAAGGTCTTGGCCAACTAGCTTCTGATGGCCCTTACTGGCATCTCGCGCGCCTGGCTGCTCAACCTTCCCGGGTCCACGGTGGCATCTTGGGAGGAGCTGTGCAGTCTCTTCGCTACACGCTTCGTGGCTCCGGTGGACCACGCGGTCGTGGCCCTCCTCGGTGGCTCACAAGCGCCACCCTCAGACCGCCACGCCAAGTAGTTCTTTCGCCAAATCAGCACCTCCCTCGCGCGGCAAGGAGCTCCCCCGGGTTGGGTGGCGCCCTAGGCCGACCTAACCTTCGACTCAGAAGATCACCCCGTCACCACTGACTGCTCGGGTGCGCTCCCGATGCTCTGCATGCCCACCATCTCCCACGTGGCCATCACCAAAACCCTCATCGACGGTGGTGCCAGCCTCAACGTGCTCTCGGTGGAGGCCTTTAGCCTCCTCCACGTACCGCTGGAGCGGCTCCGTCCCAGCAAGCCCTTCTCAGGCGTCGAAGGCGGTTCCTCCAGTCCCCTGGGGTAGATCCGCCTTCCCGTGACCTTCGGCACCCGGGACAACTACCGCACTGAGCTGGTCGACTTCGACATTGCTCACATCGGCCTCCCGTACAACGCCATCCTCGGATACCCTGCCGTGGCTCAGTTCATGGCAGCAACCCATCCGGCCTACAACCTCATGAAGATGCCCAGAAGCAAGGGCATCCTCACCATAGCTGGAGATACCAAGGAGGCTCTTATGGTGCTCAAGCTTGCCCTCAAGGCTGTCATGGCAGCGCAGCTCGCCAACAAGGACGCCTCCAAGGCCAAGGAAGCTGCATCGACCAAAAAGAAGCAGTTGTTCAATCAGGATAAGGCAGAGACCAAGCAGGATGCCAGTTGAGGAAGACGGGTCCTCGGGAGCCACCTTCACAATAGGTCCCGACCTCAACCCCGACCAAGAGAAGGCGTTGGTGAAGTTCTTGCACTCGAACAAGGAGGTGTTCGCATGGGAACCCAAGCAGCTAGTGGGGGTCCCAAGGGGGGTGAGTGAGCGTCACCTGAAGGTGTGCCCCAATGTACGCCCTGTGAAGTAGAAGGTGAGGCGGCTGTCCACGGAGAAGCAGGCCTTCATTATCCAAGAAACCCGCAAGCTGGAGGCAGCAGGTGTTATTCGCAAGTTTCGCTACCCCGAATGGCTGGTGAACCCCGTTGTCGTGCCAAAAAAGGGGGGAAAGGAGCGCATGTGCGTCGACTTCACCAACCTCAACAAGGCCTGCCCCCAAGATCCGTTCCTGCTTCCCCGCATCGACCAGATTGTCGACTCCACCGCCGAGTGCGACCTGCTGTGTTTCCTAGATGCGTTTTCGGGTTATCACCAGATCAAGATGGCGGTAGAAGACGTGGATAAGTCAGCCTTCCTGACCCCATGTGGGGTATACTGTAACACTTGCATGCCGTTTGGGTTGTGCAACGCGGGCGTGACCTTCCAATGGCTGATGCACATTGCCTTGGGCCGGTAGCTCAGGAGAAACGCCGAGGCTTACGTCGACGACATTGTGGTGAAATCTCAGGAGGCAAGGACCTTGATCCAGGACTTGGAGGAGACCTTCGCGAGCCTCTGCTAGGTAAACCTACGACAAAACCCGGAGAAGTGCATTTTCGGCGTCCCTTCCGGCAAGCTGCTGGGCTTCCTCATGTCCCATAGGGGGATCGAGGCCATCCCGGAGAAGGTCAAGGCGATCGAAGACATGAGTCCGCCACAAATCCTCAGAGAAATGCAGAAGCTCGCCGGTCGCGTGACCGCGTTAGGATGCTTCATCTCCAAGCCGTGGGAGCGTGCCCTACCGTTCTTCAAGCTGATGAAGAAAAAGGGACCATTTGAGTGGACTCAAGAGGCTTACCAAGCATTTCAAGACCTCAAGAAATACCTGACTAGCCACCCCGTGATGGTGGCGCCGCACCCTCTCGAGCCACTGGTGCTCTACCTTGCCGCCACTCTGTACTCTGGCAAGGCAGCCCTGGTGGCGGTTCGGGAGGAGCGCTAGGCTAAGGCCGTGCCCCGCCCAGCTATGGCCTCAGCCGGGGGGACACAAGACCAGGAAAGCCTCACAAGGACCACGACAACAGCAGCAAGGGACCAAGCTCAGCAGGACGATGCTGTGACGCCCCCGATTCAATCGTACACTAATCATGCACGCAAATGTGTACGATCAAGATCAGGGACTCACGAGAAGATATCACAACACAACTCTACAAATAAAATAAGTCATACAAGCATCATAATACAAGCCAGGGGCCTCGAGGGCTCGAATACAAGTGCTCGATCATAGACGAGTCAGCGGAAGCAACAATATCTGAGTACAGACATAAGTTAAACAAGTTTGCCTTAAGAAGGCTAGCACAAACTGGGATACAGATCGAAAGAGGCGCAGGCCTCCTGCCTGGGATCCTCCTAAACTACTCCTGGACGTCGTCGTCAGCCTGCACGTAGTAGTAGGCACCTCCAATGTAGTAGTCGTCGTCGACGCTGGCTCCTGGCTCCTGGACTCCAGCATCTGGTTGCGACAACCAGAAAGAAAGGAAAGGGGAAAAAGGGGGGAGAAAGCAACCGTGAGTACTCATCCAAAGTACTCGCAAGCAAGGAACTACACTACATATGCATGGGTATATGTGTAAGGAGGCCATATCAGTGGACTGAACTGCAGAATGCCAGAATAAGAGGGGGATAGCTAATCCTGTCGAAGACTACGCTCCTGGCAGCCTCCGTCTCGCAGCATGTAGAAGAGAGTAGATTGACGTCCTCCAAGTAGCATCTCCAAGTAGCATCTCCAAGTAGCATCGCATAGCATAAACCTACCCGGCGATCCTCTCCTCGTAACCCTGTGGAAAAGCGATCACCGGGTTGTCTGTGGAACTTGGAAGGGTGTGTTTTATTAAGTATCCGGTTCTAGTTGTCATAAGGTCAAGGTACAACTCCAAGTCGTCCTGTTACCGAAGATCACGGCTATTCGAATAGATTAACTTCCCTGCAGGGGTGCACCACATAACCCAACACGCTTGATCCCATTTGGCCGGACACACTTTCCTGGGTCATGCCTGACCGCGGAAGATCAACACGTCGCAGCCCCACCTAGGCACAACAGAGAGGCCAGCACGCCGGTCTAAACCTAAGCGCGCAGGGGTCTGGGCCCATCGCCCTGAGCACACCTGCACGTTGCGTGGGCGGCCGGAAGCAGACCTAGCCTAGCAGGCGTTCCAGTCCAATCCGGCGCGCGCCGCTCCGTCGCTGACATCTGAAGTGCTTCGGCTGATACCACGACGTCGGGATACCCATAACTACTCTCGCGTAGATGGTTAGTGCGTATAGGCTCGTAGCCGACTCAGATCAAATACCAAGATCTCGTTAAGCGTGTTAAGTATCCGCGAACGCTGAACAGGGCCAGGCCCACCTGTCTCCTAGGTGGTCTCAACCTGCCCTGCCGCTCCGCCACAAAGTAACAGTCGGGGGCCGTCGGGAACCCAGGCCCACCTCTACCGGGATGGAGCCACCTGTCCTTTCAGCCCCCTCATCAGAATCACTTGCGGGTACTCATCGAGCTGACCCGACTTTAGTCACCATCTGTATAGTATGTATGTATGTATAGTATAGTATATACCCGTGATCACCTCCCGAGTGATCACGGCCCAATAGTATAGCAAGGCAGACTGACAAGAATGTAGGGCCAATGATGATAAACTAGCATCCTATACTAAGCATTTAGGATTGCAGGTAAGGTATCAATGACTGTAGCAACAATGACAGGCTATGCATCAGAATAGGATTAACGGAAAGCGGTAACATGCTACACTACTCTAATGTAAGCAGTATAGAGTAGAATAGGCGATATCTGGTGATCAAGGGGGGGGGCTTGCCTGGTTGCTCTGGCAAGAGAGAGAGGGGTCGTCGGTGATGTAGTCGACCACAGGGGCATCAGCATCGTCACGGGGTCTACCGGAGAGAAGAGGGGGGGGAGAAACAGTAAATACATAGCAATCAAGTGCATAACAGGACAACAATCAGAGCTAGACGTGTTCTAACGTGGTAGTAGGTGATACCGACGAAGGGGGAAAGCATCCGGGAAAGTGTTCCCGGTGTTTCATGTTTTCGGACAGATGAACCGGAGGGGGAAAGTTGCGTGTTTGATATGTTAGGGGTGTGTGGTGGACGAACGGGCAGCGTATCCGGAATCGTCTCGTCGTTCTGAGCAACTTTCATGTTGAAAATATTTTAATCCGAGTTACGGATTAAAAGATATGATTTTCTAAAGATTTTATTAATTTCTGGAATTTAATTAATTAATTAATTAATTCGAAAAATGAATTTATGACGTCAGCATGATGTCATGCTGACGTCAGCAGTCAACAGGGTTGACTTGGTCAACCTGACAGGTGGGTCCCGTTCGTTGGTGACTGTTAACTAATTATCTTAGTTAAGTTTAATTAACAGTAGTTAATTAGGTTAATTAGTCATTAGGTTTAATTAATCAGGATTAATTAAATTAATTATTTACTTAATTAATTAATTATTTAATTAATTTTATTCATTATTATTTTTATTAATTATATTTATCTAAATTCCTTTTCCCTTTTTCTTTTTTTTCTTTTAATAAAACGTTATGGGGGCGGGCCCCTGTGGTTAGTGGCCCATGGGGCCTTGCGGGCATTGGGTGCATGGTGCGGTCGCCACCCGCTAACGGGCGAACCCGGGCGGCCGCCGCAGGCGCGCGCGCCAGCACCGGCGAGGCGGGCTGGGCGCCGGCTGCAGGCGAGAGGGATGGCGGGCCACGGCAGGGCGTGGCCGGCGGGCGCAACAGCGGCCACGGCGCCGGACCGGGAAGGCGCGGGCGAGGCCACGGTGAGCGCGGGAGGGGCGTCCAGGGGCGCGGTCGAGGGGAGCGCGGCGAGCGCGCAACGGGCGGCGCCGGAGCGCGGGTGAGCAGGGGGCCACGGCGGCGTGCTCGGGCGTCGACGGGGTGATGCAGAGCCGCGGCAGGGGCGCGCCTGTGCGAGGACGAGGCCAGGCGCGGCGCTGGCAGATGGTTGCGTGCGCCAGCAGAGGCGGCGTCGGGCGCAGGACCGT